>NW_027185887.1:11490484-11584859 GCF_028583685.1 Petaurus breviceps papuanus
CCTTCCTTCCTTCCTTCCTTCCTTCCTTCCTTCCTTCCTTCCTTCTTTCCTTCTTTCTTTCTTCTCTGCTTTCTTGCCTTCCTTTTTTTCTTTCTTCTTCCCTTCCTCCTTTCTTTCCTAATGTACCATTAAGACTAGACTATTTAAAAGAACAAATAGCTCTTCTGCCTCCACACTTCAGTCAACTTAATAGTGATGCAGCAGTTCTCAACAAAAGTCCCTCAGGCAGTGTCTAAAGAGGTGCCAGGGCTTTGTAGAGGGCCAGGTCAGTTCTTGATCTCTCAGCCAGGTGGCCTGTCTGCCAGTACCACAAGATTTTACATCCAAGGAGTTGCTAGGATTTAACATAATGAAAAACTAAAGATTCAGGAAGTTTACCTTTGACCTTTTGAAATAAAAAAAAAATGAATGCAATTGCCTAATCTGAGAGATGCTAATGTAGAATACACATTTTATGCAGCTTTCCCTTGTAAATCCTTCATTTCTGACAAGCATTTAGCAAACACTATGTGCCAAGCATGCTAAATAGTTAATGTTTTCTGCATCTTTAAGCAAAGGAGGTGCATATAAACTATTGTGCATCTTTTCCCCAAAGTTCAGTCAGCTGTGCCTGTCACTTGAACAGAAGAATTGCTGCTAAAAGGGAATATTTCTTGGTGGAAAGGGGGTGGTGGAAGAAGCCCCAGATTTATGAACAAAAGTTGAAAGAAGAGAAGCTGAAGGAAGATGAGTTCAGTGGGAAAGAGAAGACTTAGGGGAAGATGTAGACTTGAAAAAAGAGTAGGAGAAGTAAATTGGAACTTCATAGGACCACAGGTCCTTGCAGAACAGTGCTAGGCAACTGGGTGGTGCAATGGATAGCGTGCTGATCCTGGAGTCAGGGAGATCAGAGTTCAAATCCAGCTTCAGATACATACTATGTGATTCTGGACAAGTCATTTGATCTATACAACAGGTTCCTTAACTGCAAAATGGAAATAATAATAGCTCCTGCCCCCCAGGGTTGTTGTGAGGATCAAATGATATAGTAATTATAAAGCACTTAGCACAGTGCCAGGCACATGGTAGGTACTATGTAAATGTTATCATCGTCATCAACATCATCATCATCATATCCAAAGCTGGAAGGGAGTGCAGTTTGAGATCCCATCTCCTCATTTTACAGATAAGGAAATTCTGAAATGCATTGAAGTTGTGATTTGACCAAGGTCACACAGGTTGTAAGAATCAGAGCTAATGTTCAGACACAGGCCCTCTGTCTGTACTCCTTCCATTGACTTGAAGCAGTTGGTAGGCACAATTAGAGAAATATTGGCAAGATTGTTTTTTGGGAGATCTGGAAGGTTGCCCTCTCTCTCTAAGAGAGGTGCAGCTCTCTTACCTTGAATTTGTATTCACTTGCCATCTTTTTTTTTCCTCTGGATCCTTAACAGTAAATGCTTTGTAGAAATGTCAAACTTGGAATATTTTCTACTATCTTTTTCTAGAAACTATTCTCAAAATCAGCAGTTTTGTGCCCACCTGAGGTGACCATTCAATATTGTTACTCATGTCTATTCTTTTTAAAAAAGATTTTTTTTTATTGCCTGGTAGGTAGGAAACATTAGTGAAAGAATTAGGAGTGGAGCCAAAAAAAGGAGCTAGACGAAGGGAACAATGTGATAGAAACAGGAAATTGGGAGTGACAATGCAGAGGAGAAGAGAGATATAAAATGGGCATGGCAGGTCAGAATGTTGAGTGTCAGAATGAAAAGGAGCTGAAAAAAATGAGAGAATGGGATAGAAGAAGCACATCCTAGGACCACAGGTTTAGAGCTGGAAGGAACCTGACTTCAACATCAAATCTAGCCCCCTCATTTTACCAGTGAGGAAATTTGAGGTCCAGAAGGGGTAATTTGTCCAGGATCTCATAAGAAATGTCTGATGTAGAGTCCAAAGTCAGTCTTCCTGACTTCAGATCTACAAAGAGTACATTGTTTGAGAAGAATTAATTGTCACAGAGGTGACAACTGTGGAAAAATCAATGTGTGTAGACAAACACACACACAAAAGGCACAGAAACATATCACTTATTAGCTTTGTGACAGTGGGCAAGGCACTTAGCCACTGCTTCATCCTTTATTTCAGCTTTGTAATTAATTTTCTTTTTTTAATGGATAAATTATTTTTAATCAAGAAAACAAATATCTATAAAGATATGTGAACACACATACATATCTATGTCTGTCTGTCTGTCTATATATCTATCTATTATCCATCTATACCTTTGTACATTAAGGACATCTAAGTGGCACAATGGTTAGGTCACCAGGGCTGGAATCAGGAAGACCTGAGTTCAAATGTGGCCTTACACATTTACTAGCTGTGTAACACTGAGCAAGTCATTTAACTTCTGTTTGTCTCAGTTTCCTCTTCTGTAAAATGGGGATAATAGCATTTACCACCTAGGGTTGTTCTGAGGATAACAATTTTTAAGTGCTTAGCACAGTGTCTGGCATATTGTAAGTGTTATGTAAATGCCAGCTATTATTATATTTATATATACACATGCTTAAGACTTTTGAGACATTGTATAGTGAGAATAAAATTAGATTGTTGAACTTAAGAAGAAATGCAGTTAAAAGTTTAATGGGAAAAAAGTAAAAGAGAAAAAAGGAGGGATATGATTCACTCTTGTAGAATACAGTTTGGAAGGATAAGAAAGGAAGGTATCCTACAAGTAAATAGAAGTGGGAAGAAGATAAATCAATGTTAGAAAAAATTCACCAGGATTTTGTTTATAAGATATTTTTGAAGCAAAAAAAAAAAATCAATGTATATTAGATCATATCTTTAGCTTTTAAAAATAACCAGGCTATCAGATGTCAGCTATTTCCCTATGTAATGACTGAGTATCAGAGTGTCAGAATGAGAAGGAACTGAAAAATGAGAGTAATAGGAGAGAAGAAACACATCATAGGACCATAGGTTTGGAGTAAGGAACCTTACTTCAACATCATCAAATACAACTTCCTGCTTATGGGTATTGCCACAGTCACATCTCCTCCATTCCAGCTTATAAAGCTTCTCAATTCCACATTATTTATGTGACTGAGAGAAAACAGACATTACAGCAATATATTTAGAATTCATTCCATAGACTTGCTGCCCACAAAACTCAAGCCAAATGGAAAGGAGTATATTAAATTAAATGGGCCTTCTTTGATGCTAATAAATATTGTACCATTTAGTATATATGAATAGGACAATATCAGGTCAAACTTTGTTATTTGACTTAGCAGCTTCTGGGGGACTAATTACATTAACATCTTCCTTGCTGCTGACCTGATTTGCAGTTGGTTATGTTGACATATTAAGAAATACCAGTGTATTCTGCTTAGGTGCAAAGGCTAGAATGATATATAGAAATGAAATGGTTAATGCTAATTTTTTTCCTCCTTTTTCTCCTATTCAAGTCTAAAAGGTCCAAATACAAGGCAATTATATTAGGATTCTAGAAGGAAAAATGTAATAAAGACTGTGAATATGATAAAGGAAATATTCTGCAGAGAAGTTTTTAAGTGGGAGGTTTAACACAGATATCCTTTGTATCAGAGAAATTTAGAACATTTTTCCTTGCATGACCAGGGCCATGCCTTTAGTTATGAGAGAAATTGTCTCCAGTCATTTCCATGAAGAACAGAATCTTGTTAAACTTTCATCCTGAAAGTAAGCTCTTTGTGAGATTATTGTTTCGTAACTGGATCAAGTCTAATTCATGTGTGATTTATTACCTGTTCAGGTAAAATTGCTTCCTGGAAAAAGCACAAGGCAGTGCTTTATTAGACAGGCCAGAAACATGCCCTCTCAGGCCCCTACTAGCTTTGTGACACTAGACAAGGCACATAGCCTCCACTTATCTTCATCCTTTATTTCAACTTTGTAGATAATTTTATTTTTTTAAGGGATAAATAGTCTTAATCAAGAAATATATAAAGAAATAGACAAGAAAAATCATACACAAAGTCTGTTCCCCCAGAAGAGGGGAAGCAAAGAGGGGCAGCTAGGTGGCACAGTGAATAGAGCACTGACCCTGGAGTCAGGAGGACGTGAGTTCAAATCCAGCCTCAGACACTTGACACACTTACTAGCCGTGTGACTTTGACCAGTCACTTAACCTCAACTGCCTTCCAAAAAAGAGCAAAAAAGAAAGACTTAAGCAAAGAAATATAACAGTAAAAGAATGCTGGCTCCATAGTCAGAGATTTCGAGTCCCAAGGATCTAGGTTTGAATCCTATCTCTCTCTGACACTATCTGTGTCAAATTGAACAAAACACTTCCAATTTTTTTGAGTAACAGTTACCTCTTTTGTAAAATGAGAGAGTTGAACTAAATGATCACTAAATTCTCTTCCAGCTCTCTTCGTTAAAAGAAAGAATTGTATACTTTAAGCTTGTGGTGGTATGGACATAGTTGTTTTATGTAATCTGAATCTTGTTACCATAGTTGTAGTCTTTGTGTATACCACACTTTTGGATCTGTTATCTCACTCTGCCTGACTTCATTGGAGTTCTTCATATTCTTTCCTGGTAGCATTAGATTTCAAGAAAATTTTCCAGGTCATATAAAAAAATGACCTCATCCTGTAGAATTTGCATGGGCCAGATGACCAGTACCACCTATTTCCCAGCACTGACTTGTCCTGATTCCTGATTCCACATTGTTTATGTGAGTGAGAGAATACAACCATTTGCTCACAGTACATTTACTTAGAATTAATCCTTTATGTTTATGCTTCTCATAAAAGTTACATATTAAGTCATCAAGTTAAATATTATATTAGATTCAGTGGCCAATTTTAATTTTTGCTCCTCAACTGATTGATCTTATATGATATGCATGTATACATATATGAATGTGTATGTATGTACATTCACATGCATATACTTCTTGTACACACATATGCATACAAATATATATAGCCACAATAAGTATATATACACAAATATATTTATACACATACAAAGTTTGGTCATATAATAACTTGCATTTATATATTAATGTTTACAGAATGTTTTACATACATTATGTCATTTCATCTTTACAGCTTTGTCATTTTACAGGTGAGGAAACAGAGTCTTGGAGATAGTGAAATTACTTGCCCAGGGTCACACAGCTAGTGATTTTCTCAGGGGAGATTACAAACCCACGTTTTTTCTGACTACACATCCAGAACATGGATAAGACTGGGGTCAAGATTATGACTGACAAGCCAGAAAGCTGCTAGAATTAATGGAAAATAACCACTATGTGAAGTCAGCCCTGTAACATAGGTATTCCATTGAAGACTTTTACTGTGGTTTTACTTCTTTGCCTAGAGCACTGAGCTTACCTACAGGTGGCCTCACCAAATAGCCTCAGTTCTGAGGCAGTGTTTTAGGCAGTTGCTTAGGAAACATTAATGGAAGATGGTGCTGGGTCTCCAGGTTCCAAATTTCAGAATGTTCAGCAGTGTTTTAGTTTTTTTTATTTTTCAAACAACAGAAAAGATAAATCATGTTTTTATACAATTCTATTCTCTTCCTTAAACTTATTTCTCTCTTAATGCAAATTCTGTAGGATGAGGTCATTTTTTATGTGACCTAGAAAATTTTCTTGAAATCTAATACTACCAGGAAAGAGTATGAAGAACTCAGATGAAGTCAGACAGAGTAAGATAGCAGATCCAAAACATCCAAAGACTACAATTATGGTAACAAGATTTAGGTTACATAAAACGACTATATCCGTACCACTTAAAGCATACAACAAAAAGCACACAAACATAAAGCATACAATTCTTTCTTTTAATGAAGAAAGCTAGAAGAGAATTTAGTAATCATCTATTTCAACTCTCTTATTTTACAAAAGAGGTAACTATTACTCAAAAAAAAAAACCAGAAACATTTTCCTCAAATTAACACAGTGTCAGAGAGATAGGCAGGATTCAAACCCAGAGTAATGGACTTTCATTCACCATTTTACCTACTTTTAAACATTCTGACTGATGGAAAAGGCTTCTTCCCACCTCCATTTTAAAATATTAAAATACCACTTCTTGATATACATGGTGGGAACTCCCTAAATTAGCAGCATTTTATATTACCTATAACTTAGTAGATAAAGTCTTAGAGAGTTCCCTATATTCATTCACAGCCATTGAGGATCAGAGGAAATATTTGATCTCAGGTTTTCCAGTCTCCCAAGTATAGTACACAATCTGTGCCATACTTAATTTCCTCCTTCCTCCTGTAGGTGTAAACCTTTTTCATTTAATTCTGTAAAAGCATTTTGGGATGCAGTTTACATATTATGATGGGAATAGAGACTATACACCAAAGAGGTCTGTCTGGCCACTCCTAAATCATTTGCACAGTTTTCAACTGTTGTCATACTGGTAACTCTAGGAGTCATCAGAATTGTACTTTCTCTTCTCCTCGTGGAGATTTACTTTTACCTATCATTTATGACACCATCTATGCAACATAGTTGTGTATTGCATTTTAAATTAGTAGCAGTTGAACAGCATGGCATTGTGAGAAGAGTTGGACTTGGGGTCAGAAAACTGAATACAAGCCCCCACTCCAACATTTAATACCTATCAACCACATACAGGTTACTTAACCTCTCTCTAAACCTCAGTTTTTACATTTGTAAAATAGAGGTAATACTTGTACTACCTACACCATGGGGTTATTATAAGGAAAAATTTTGCAAACCTTAATGCAGTGTATAAATGTGTTGTTATTATTAAAAGAGACAGTCTTTGGTTCTAGTCTTTGACATTTTACATCTTGGTTAAGTGAGCATATTTTCCAGAAAAGGTAGGTGCCATTTTGATGTGTGTTTGTGTTCAACTGCTTTATTCATAATAATTTATCCCTATGATTGATCTCATAGGTTCTAATGCCTTCCCATAATCCTCCTTCAGCCAACCTGGAGTTCAGTCTGACCACCGTGGAGAAAAGCCCAATTCTAACAGTAACCCAGTGGAGTTCAGATCGTGGGATTGAAGTGTTTCCCACTGACACTGGCCCCTATCAGTCCATCCTAACTGAGCAGCTCACATCTCCCACAACTGCTCCAAGCACAGGTAACTTAAAAAAAAAAAAGACTAGAAAAGATACACTGAAGGCCATGGTTATCATGGGCTATATTTTGAGTGCATTCTGATAGATTGTGAAATTTGGGAATCCTCTCTGATCTTGCTTATTCTTGAACTTCAGTAAAAGGGCTCATAATAAAGAGAGGGAGTTATAATTTAATTGAAAGAACCCTGGAGAAATGGGAAGGCACAGGTCCTAGTACTGATTTTGCCACTAGCAAGTGCTTCCACTTGAGCAAGTCACTTAATTCTTTTGAGCCTTACTTTCTCGAACTATAAAGCTGTAGTCTGGGGCTTGCTATCTAAGATACTTTCATCCTCTAAAGTGTCCATCCTATAAATAAATAGCTAACAATAAAGACAGCTAGGCGCTCCCCTTGTGAGACTACTGTTGTTGGGTCTTCAGAAAGCACATAAAGGCCTGTGCTTGTTAAGAGCTGGGAAGCAATGGTTTAGCTGTGTCCTGGGCCAGATATGGCAAATTCCATCCCCTCCAAGAAGTGAGAATCTCTGGACTAAATGCTTCTATGCTGTACATGTGTGCTATCTTGATCTCACTTAAATTTTATGAGAGAAACTAAGAATAAATCAGTCCTGCCAAGTGGAATATTGCTTGGACAAATGAACAGTATCCTGGTTATGAAGAAGGTGAACAAGTTTTGCTATCAGTGCTCATCTAGCAACTTCCTGCTTTGGATGATGGGGTGGTTTTTGTTATTCTGGCTAGAATAGCCTTTTTTTGTTCTGAGTTTGACTGGATTTTGTTTTGGAAAACTTTCCAAGAGGAAGGCCATTATCAAAGATTCACCAGGTCACTCACTCTCAGGAAGGCTAAGTGGTGTTTGACTAATGACACAGGAATACACACAGTTGCAATGGGCCTTCCATATGACTTCAATGAGTCTTCTATATGGCACAAATAGGGGTGGGCTAAGGGGAAATCTAGTGGTGGGAGAAACTCACTGCCTTGAATTTTCAGTATCTCACCAGTTAGTTACTGTTCAGTCATGTCTGACCCTTCATGACCCTATCTGGGATTTTCTTGGCAAAGACACTGGGAGTAGTTTGCCATTTCCTTCTCCAGCTCATTTTACAGATGAGAAAACTGAGGCAAACAGAATTAAGTGACTTGCTCAGGGTCACAAAGCTAGTAAGTGTCTGAGGTCAAATTTGAACTGAGGTCTTCCTGACTCTGCTCTATCTATTTAAGTGCTGGTAAACCAGAGTTCTAAATATCTAGTCCCTCCCTCACTCTGCTTAGGGCACATAGGATCACAGAATGGAAAAGAGTATAGAATTTAAAGATGGAAGATTTAGATTTAGAAGATTTATATCTGGAAGAGAATTTAGAGGTAATTGAATGAAGCACCATCTTTTAGAAGACAAGGAAACTGAGGCATATAGAGACTTGCCCAAGATCCCTCAGCCAGTAAGAGTCTGAGGGGAGACTCAAAGCTTCATCTCTCTCCCTCCTCTAAGTCTGGCACTCTGTCCACTAAGCCAGGATCTCAGAGGTCACTTAGTGCCCCCACCTCATTTTACAGAAAAGGAAACCGAGACCTAGAGAAGCCAAACAACTTGCCTAAGGTCGGATAAGACAGGATTAGAACCAGATTCTCTGAAGTGCTAAATCAGGTTGTCTGATTTTAATTCACAAAGTTCTTGACACTTTGGAGCTTGAGAAACGCATAGGAAAAACTTTAATGTTTTTATATTTTAGTCATATATATATATATATATACACACACACCCTGCATTAAAAATTAAGATAATATCTATCACAATTGGCATGGATGGAGAAATAAATTAGTGTGTTTATATGTTTAAATGATTATAGTCTGATTTTCTTTGAGCCAGTCCATCAGTCAGTCAACATGTATTAAGTACCTACTGTGTGCCTAGTACTCTGTTTACTGCGCTGAACACTGGGTAATTTTTAATGTGATATTCACATATTCTTTGTAATTAACTTATAGTCAAAGAACTCGTGGTGTTTGCTGGAGACAATGTACTGATCACTTTACCCCAAAATGACGTTGAGCTGAAGGCCCTTGTTGTGCCAGCACCCCCTTCAGGTGAGCTGGGTGTTCCTCCTGTTTGCAGACCCCTCCCTACACCATTGATGGGGTGAGCATGGATAAATGGGACAGGCTGCTTCTCAGTGGAATGGGGTTGTGGGGATCTATATCACTTCTGAAGACTGACAGAAATACAGTTAATGTCAAATAACGTTAACCTATTACCTGCCATTCCCTTTAAATAATCCTAGTAATGTCAGAATTCTAGTAAAGTCCTTGCATTCCTACTCTTGATTGAGCCCCACCCTGAATCATGACCTTTACCTCGTCAACAAACCCAGCTTGGGATGGATCTCAGCTTCTAATATGCTTTCCCTTTTATTGGGAAGTGGTTTTAGATCAGGAAGGATAAAGACCAGTGGGTTTCCTTGCCCACCTTGTCAAGGGCAGATGGGGGCTCATGGCCAGGCCTCATTACCTCATGTGACCACCTCTTACTTTCTTCCTGAAGGTATAATAATCTTTCCTGTAAATTTCCTTATTGGACATCCATGTATTCAGGCGTGGGTGACCCCAGGGCTGCAGGCTTGTTACCCTGGTATCTTGATTAAGGACTCCTTTTTCTTCCACTTATGAGTCTGATTTATTTCAGCTCTGAGATGAAAAAAAATTTTGTGAAAATAGCTACTTTAGGGGAACCATATTCCCATCTAAGCACATAAACATATGCTCTGTATCTATATAAGCAAATGTGTGTATGTTTTCCTTCAGCGGTTCATTTAGGAGTCTAAAAGGTATTCAGACTGCTTAAGCAGAATTCATTTATTTGCCTTTTGGCTTCTCCAGTCTTCTTGTTTTCAAGTTGTTTTTTAGTGAGTCCAACTCTCCATGACCTCATTTGGGGTTTTCTTGGCAGAGATACTGGAGTGGTTTGTCATTTCCTTCTCCAACTCATTTTTTATAGATGAGGAACTGAGGCAGAAAGGATTAAGGGACTTACCTAGGGTCATTCAGAGATAATTAAGGCTGGATTTAAACTCAGGTTTTCCTAACTCTAGGCCCAGCACCCTATCCACTGTGCTACCTAGCTCCCCCTTTCTCTAGTCCAGGGGTGGGGAACCTGTGGCCTTCAGGATGAGGTTCTCCAGCCCTGCCTATTCTATGCATTTGCTATTGATCTGTGATAATCCAGCATGCACAGGAAGGGAAAAGGGAGGAAGGTATGGGAGATGTGAAGAGGGAAATAGGAGAATCGGTCAGAAGGATTAAATTGGAGCTTGCAAAAGCTATAGGGTAGAAGGAGTAGCCCTGAACCCCCTGGATCACTTCACACAAGATAATAGAAAATGCTTTGGCTGAGAGCAATAATTCTATTATGTTACTCATACTTCTGTTATGATGTACCAACTCATCCGTGAATTCTATGGAACATTAATTTTTTTTTTCTTTTTGGAGGGCAATTGGGGTTAAGTAACTTGCCCAAAGTCACACGGCTAGTAATTGTGTCAAGTGTCTGAGGCCATATTTGAATTCAGGTACTCCTGACTCCAGGGCCAGTGCTCTATTCATTGCGCCACCTAGCCGCCCCCGGAACATTAAATTGTTAAGGAAATTTGGGCATTTTCCATTTAGTTTAATACCCAAGTTCATTTTTTTCCTCTCTTATTGGTAAGTCATTAGCTTTGTGAAACTTCATAAGCCAAAAAGATAATTTTGTTCAACTGTTTGAGCTGAAGTAATTGTTTTCAGCATTCACTTTTATAATATTTTGAGTTCCAAATTTTCTTCCTCCCTCCTTCTCCCTTTCTCCTTCCTCCCACTCCCCAAGAGAGTAAGCAATCTGATATAAGTTATACATGTACAATCATATCAATCATATTTTCACATTAGTCATATTGTGAAAGAAGAATCAGAACAAAAGGGAAAAGCCACAAGAAAGAAAAGAAAAAAAAAAGCTGCTCCCCTCCCCCAAATGAAAATAGTATGCTTTGATCTGCATTCAGACTCTGTAGTTCTTTCTCTGGATGTGAATAGCATTTTCCATCACGAGTCTTTGGAACTGTCTTGGATCATTGCATCACTGAGAAGAGCTAAGTCTATCAAAGTTGATCATTACATTATGTTGCTGTTACTGTGTACAATGTTCTCCTGGTTCTGCTTACTTCACTCAGCAGCAGTTCACGTAAATCTTTCCAGGTTTTTCTGAAATCTGCCTACTCATCATTTCTTACAGCACAATCATATTCCATTAAATTCATATACCACAACTTGCTCAGCCATTCTCCAATGATGGACATCCCTTCGGTTTCCAATTCTTTGCCAGCATAAAAGAGCTGCTATAAATATTTTTGTACATGTGGGTCCTTTTCCCTTTTTTAATGATCTCTTTGGGATACAGCCCTAGAAGTAGTATTGCTGGATCAAAGGGTAAACACAGTTTTATAGCCCTTTGGGCATAGTTCCAAATTGCTCTCCAAAATGGTTGGATCAGTTCACAACTTGGAGTTTTCTTGGCAAAGATTCTGAAGTGGTTTGCCATTTCCTTCTCCAGCTCATTTTATAGATGAGGAAACTGAGGCAAACAAAGTTAAGTGACTTGCCCAGGGTCACACAGCTAGTAAGTGTCTGAGGCCAGACACTAGCTATCCATAACCACTTTAGGGGATTCATCATTATTCCCACCAATCTGGGGTATTCTGCTTTTTTTTCTGCTGTAATTAAGTACCCTAGAAGAAGCCCACTTGTGGTCTAGAATGTAGGGTGATAGAAGGAAAGAAGGACTGAATCTAGAGTACCCAGGTATGGTGACTGTGGGTATCAATAGGGACTTGCTACTACAAACATAGAGGTCCTGATCCCACTGCCTGTGCCAAATAGCTCTTCTTTAGGAATGAGAATTGGGAATTAGCTCGGTTAGTTCAAGTTAGAAAGACAGCTTTAAGATGGATCTGAAATAAATCTTTGTCACCACTAATTTTCCAGTTTTGTGCATGCTTTGTGTGAGCTCTGGAATAGCAACTGCCTCAGTCCTATACCAACACAAATACCTGTGAACGATCTCACTTAGGTCTGTAAGGTAGGGCAATTGGGACTTTGGCCCAGGGTGCCAGTCTCAGGGGGAGTCTGTCTGTGCTTTGCCAGCCTCTTGCAGCTTGCACCCTTCAGCTGGACCTGGCTCCCTCACCTCCCTCCCTGTCTTTGTGCTGATCTCTCCTTGTCTGACACACTAATTCCCTTCCCTGCCTCAAATACCTTGGTGGGGATGCTAAGGCAATTAACTTCTACATCATTCAGTGGTTCTACACAGTCCTGGAGAGCCCCAGCTGCTCTGCACATCTCCCTACACTTACCTTTTTCTGCCTGTAAAACCCTCTTAATGTCCCATTCTCTCTGCTTCAGCTCACAATAGTACAGGCAGAATTTTGAATGTTAGTTCAACTGATAGAACCAGAGATTAGCTATATATATATATATATTGTAAAAAGCAGTGGAAAAACAAACAAATACACCCTGTACTAAGGGTAAAGTTATAACTGATTCAGATCTCTGTGGAATTGAAGATGTCAGCAGGGCCTGTAGCCTGGGATCAGGTCCCACCTTGGGGAGATGGAAATCTCGAGTTCTGACTAAAACCTGTAGCAGCAAAGAACGATGATGCTTTTTTAGTTTGGGGTTTTTTTTAGAGCAAGGATTCTTATCTTGGGGTCTAAGAACTTAGTTTTTCAAACTAACTTAATAATTGTATTTCAGTATAATTGGTTTCTTTATTAATCCTATGTATTTCATTTTATCTCCTTAAAAGCATTATCCTGAAAAGGGATCCATTGGTTTCACCAGGCCACCAGACAGGTCCATAACACACAAAAAATGGTTAAAGAAAATGCTTTGTAATAGATTTAGTAGGCAACCTATTATAAAGGTATTTTAAGCTTTCTAATAAATCAGATGGGAATGAGATAGATCATCTTGTTTTGGAGACATAAAACTCATTGTTCTGTCCTTAGAGATGAACTCTAAGATTTGAGGCCAGTATTAACATCAGGCCTTTTGGCTTGAAGTCATTGTTATCACCCTTTCTCCTTATTGTGTGTATGTATTGTCACACAGAGAAAAGCTAACAGCTCTTAAGTATGAATTTTTTTTTCTTTTTAGAAACAAGTTACAACTACAAGTGGAGCTTGATAAGCCACCCTGTGGACTATCAAGGTGAAATTGAACAAAAATACATGCAAACTCTTAATCTCTCTCAGGTAAAAAGGATGTGACCTTATCACATTCTACTCTTAATCCTAGATTTCCATTAACATTGTCTGAATTCTTTAGTGTTTGAAAGGTCTCTTTTTTTGGAACTCTAGCTGTTGTAGATTTTTATTATTTTTTAATTTAATTTTTATTTTTTTAACATTCATTTAAAAAATGTTTGAGTTCCAGATTCTTTCCCTCCTTCTAGCCCCTCCCATTGAGAAGGCAAGCAATATGATGCCTATTATACATGTGAAGTTATGCAAAACACATTTCCCTATTAAGCATATTGCAAAAAAGCAAGAAAAATAAAAGTTTAAAAATGCTTCACTCTGTATTCAGAGTTCATCAGATCTCTCTCTGAATGTGGATAGCATTGTTGTAGATTTAAAAAAAATCAAATGACTTTGTTACTGATTTCCTTCAATAGTGCTACTCTCATGCAGGAAATCCTGCTCCTTGAGTTGGCTCTAGCTGTTGTTCAGTCATATCTGACTCTTCATGATCCCATTTGGGCTTTTCTTGGCAAAGATGCTTTCTCCTTTGAGCCTCCTCCCTGCCATGACTCTAGCTAGTCTAATTGTGACCTCATTGAAGTCAGGTTGCAGAGCATTTATACCCATTGTCTACTTACCACTATTCCCCTGTGAGCTGAGTTAAATAGATTCTGGGACCTAGTGTGTCCCTGACTCTCCATCAGGCTCATTTCTTGAGTTTGCTAAGACATTACAATTCATTAATCCCATTATATGGGGCAGCTAGGTGGTGCTGTGTGCCAGACCTGGAGTCAGGAAGACTCATCTTCCTGTGTTCAAATTTCTCCTCAGACATTTACTAGCTGTGTGACCCTGGGCAAGGAACTTAACCTGGTTTGCCTCAGTTTCCTCATCTGTAAAATGAGCTGAAGATGAATATGGCGAAACACTGATATTTTTTCCAAGAAAACCCCAAATGGGGTCTTGGAGAGTTAGATACAACTAAAACAACTGAACAACAAATCCCATTATATAACAAATTTTATTCTCTAATGCATGTAAGTACTAAACAGAAGAAAAGATACGGAAGTGGGCACCAATTGCTCCCACAAACTGGGAGTCATTTAATTTTTTTACTCTCTAGTAGGTGATTATCAATTAAGTTGCCTTCAAGCCCCTTCTTTGGCTACCATTCCTCTGTGCTATCTCCCCCTAGGATGTAAAGTCCTGGAGGGCAGAAAAGTTTCCTCTTTTGTGTTTGTACCTCTAGCCCTTAGCATAGTGCCTGACACATGGTAAATATACTATAAATGTGTTTTTGTTTATTCATTCATTCATCTTTTAGGACAATAGCCAATCGGAACACTGCAGATTCTTCTTTACTTGTTTAACAGAGCCTTAGAGCTCTGTTAGATTTTTTTGTAAGGACTCCTGGGACATTCTATTTCCTTTAGGGCTCTAGTGAGTTTCTGGGCCTGAATTAAAGATTTTTCAGTGAGTCTTTGAGAAGGCTAATCACCTTTTGAGCCATGTCTTCAGGTAGATAGGATTTATGACTTTTCTAGGTGATGAATGTTGTTTCTCAAGACCTGTCTGTTTGTGTAACTAGGGACTTTTCTGTGTGTTACAGTTGTCTGTAGGTCTCTATTCCTTCAAAGTGACTGTTTCTGGTGAAAATGCTTTTGGAGAAGGATTTGTAAACGTCACTGTTAAGCCAGGTAAGCTATTTTAAGATCTGGCTAAGTGGTCCATTTGGTGAGGGGGCTTATTGGTTCAAAGCTCATCAATCATTTTCATGAGCCTGAATGACTCAATAATACATTCATTTATCTTTATTTTGGAGTTTGTTCTTTGGTACTAAAATAATGTAGAAAAATGTGTTTTTTTCTAGATTCTTTCTAGTGTCTGCTACTTTGCTGGCACTTGGGTAATATTTATAACAATTGGCCATCTGAACTTTGGATTAAGCCAAATATCAAGTATCTTTGCCTCTTATTTCTTACATGGATTTTCTTCCCTTTTCCCACTATTTCTACCTCCATTCCTTTTTATTTACCCATTTTTCCCTATATAGTGACTTTTAAAGCTGCTTCCAGTTGAGCAGTTGGGAGATGAGATGACATTTGTACAGTTTCCAAACCTTTCCCAATCTGTCCTTACCTATCTCTTCCACCTTTGCACATAGTAAATAAAGTAATAATAATAATAGCCAGATTATATTGTGATTTATGATCAGCAAATCAGTTCAGATATATTTCATTTGATCTTCACAACAACTCTGAAATAGGTGCTATTATTGTTCCTCCCCGTTTTACAGATGAGGAAACTGAGACTGGGAGAGGTTAAGTGACTTGCCCAGAGTCACTCAGTGAGTAAATGTCTGAGCAAGGTTTTGAACTCATGATTTTCTTTTGACTCCAAGACTAGCACTTTTATTCACCATGCCACCTAGCTATCTTAAAAAGGTATAATGAAGCCCATACTTTTTTTTTTTTGGAGGGGGGAAGGCAAGGCAATTGGGGGTTAAATGACTTGCCCAAGGTCACACAGCTAGTTAAGTATCAGGTGTCTGAATCTGGATTTGAACTCAAGTCATCCTGACTCCAGGGCCAGTGCTCTATTCACTGTGCCACCTAGCTGCCCCTCCTTTTATTTTGAAGCCTGTACTTTTAGAATGTTCCTGAACAGAAATAACTGTTGTATGAAGATCTTCAAGGTAACTCTTGAGCTTGATCTACAACCCAAGACCCCTGATTTCTTATCATAGCACCAGGCATGACCATCTTCAGTGACTAAGGACTTGAGCATCAGAAGACTTTGGCCAGGTTGGGTTGGGAAGAAAAGGGGAGACTCTAGAAAGGGCTTCTGAACTTCACAAAGAGGCTCAGGCCTCATATTTCAAATAGACCTTCCCCAAGTGAGACTTACTAGGCAAGCATCATCTCTACTAGGCTAGAAAAAGAAAATGGAACACTGTTTTTTTGTAGTAATGAATGTTATAGATACACTTAATTTGATTTTCTTTTTTCTTTTTTCTGTTACAAAGCCTTGAGAACCAATCAGTCCCCTGTAGCAGTAGCTTCTCCAAAAGTACAAGAGCTCTCCCTGCCCACTACTTCAGCCTTCATTGATGGAAGTCGTATGTATTGATTGGGTCATTTTTTAGTTTGAATATAGAATTATTTTATGAGGGGTGTGGGTCATTCTGTAAACACAATAGTGCTTGTGTGCTAATTTAATGGATCTTCAAATTTTCTTCAGGAGTATAGGATTTAGAGCTGGAAGGAAATTGGGCTTTTTTCTTTCAATTTTATGTTATATGTCTCTCCTGTTTTGTTTGGGGCTTAGTTTTATTCCATCTAAATAACTTTTATTAATCTACCAGGAAATTTTGGTTCAAACCTTTTTTTTGAGATAAAATAATTATAAATAAAATTACTTCTCCCAGTGTTTTTCTATTTAACCATTGGAGAATGAATTGTGAGAAATCTTAGCAGTGTTATTCAGTAGAAAGTAAGTTTCTTGAGGGCAAGGAATCTTTTATTTTTGTTTTTGTATCCTCCAGCATAGCATGTCTATTAGCATAGTAGGCACTTAATAGATTGAATTGAATTGCCTTGAACTTTAATTTTTGTGGTTTAGTATTTTAATGATGTGTGTGCGTTCAGATTGCAACCTAAGTGTTGGAGTAAGACCAAAGGGGGCTTCAAGGAAGCTAAGCAGACAAATGAGGACCAATTGAGCATGTGTTGTCTCCATGGCTTCATTAAACGAGCTTAGGTTACAACCTGTGTTAGCACTTTATGTCTGTTTGATCAAAAACCTTTCGCCTAGCTGGTAAGCTTAATGAGGCATAGTTTCCTCGATTTGTTTGGAGAAGACTATTTCCTATTAAACCATCCAGCAGCATGAATGTGCAGTTTGACCATTAATGCTTTCATACATTTTGAACTGGCCTTGAAAACAATAGAAGTCAAATTTATAGGGGCTAGGCAATTTAATTTGAATATGATATAGGTGTTGACAATTCTTTTTCTTTAGCAGTATAAAAACGAGGTCTATGTTGAATAAGAATATCAATTATTGAGAATATTTAAATGAGAAAAATAGAACTAGATGTTTGTAACTGGAACTCAGGGTAGAATAAAATTTGAGAGTGCAAGAGATTGTAGGGATTACCTAATCCAACTTCCTTTCTTTGCAAAATGTAGAAACTGAGGCCCAGAGATGCTTTAATTTTTTTCAAGGCCACACAGGTTGTAAATAGCAGAGCTAAGATTTGAACAAAGGTAACAACAACAACAACTGACATTTATAGTGCTTTAAGTTTACAGACTGCTTTACACAGTGCTTTGTGATTTGGTTCTCACAACAATCCTGAAGTAGGTGCTATCATTATCCCCATTTTATGGATGAGGAAACTAAAGCAGACAGAGGTGAAGTGACTTGGCAAGGATCGCACCGCAAGTGTCTGAAGCAGAATTTGAACTAAGGGCTTCCTGACTCCAGGCCCCATACTCTACTCACTGTGCCATGTTTAGTGCCCTTGACGCTATACCATGCTGGAGCTGAACAGATCTTTATGATAATCAAGTCCAGCAACATAATTTTTTAACTGAGAAGATCGAGGTCCCAGTAGCACACCTTGGCAAAGGACGCAAAGGTTTGTTCTAGAGCTGGAATTAAAGCCAAGTCTTCTTGTTCCTAGTCTAGTGTTCCATCTGATTCACAAAAATCCCTGCAGGAATGCTAGGGCAAAGAAAACCTCTGATAATTCTGCATATGTGTGGATGGGGCGAGAACAAAAAATTAGCACTTTGTACTTCCTCTACTAGAGCCCTACTCTAGTGCCTCATAGGATCATGAGCTGAAAGGGCACTCAGAGACTCTCTAGTCCCATGCTGTTATATTACAGATGAGGAAACTGAGGCCCAAAGAGGTTAATCAGTTTGCCAAGTCACACTAGTTATAAGTAACAGTCAGGTGCTCTAACACTAAATCCAACAACTTTCCCACTTTGCTATGTTCTTTCTCATATACCATGGAGCTAACATTTGAGTCCTTGAAGGCTTCTTGAAGCAGACAAGAAATACTAGTAGGTTCTCACAAACTGTAAAAGTGTGGACCTGGCAACATTCCTGTCTTCCAAAGGTCAGATTTGGAGGTTATGAGCCTGTGATGAGGCTCATTACCAGAATATTGGCCACCAGGCAGAATTATTTTTTCTGCCACAGCAACCAATGAACACCACCTGCTAAAGTGTTGAGAGTTTTCATCCATAGCAATAGGGAGGGTCCCTGCATCAGTGAAATATTGGATACTTGAGTTGATGTATTCCATATTTTTACATGTTCAGGTAATTTTATAGCCTCAAATGAAGAAATGTATACCTATGTAATAATAACTAGCACTTTATATATAATAAATAAGCACTTTAAAGTTTGCAAAATACTTTACACATGTTTTATCATTTGACCTTTACAGTAACCCTGTAAGATAGATATTGCTATGATTCCCATTTTACAGATGAGGAAACAGTGGTGGTAACAAGTTGAATGATTTCCCCAGGGTTATAGAGCTAATAAGTATCTGAATGAGGATTTGAACTCAAAATTTCCTGACTTTAAGTACAACATTCTGAAAAGATGAATTGGAAAAAACTGATCTTGTCTTAATTATGGGTATCTCTGAAAAGGACCTTAGAGGTTAGGTTAGTTAGGCCAACTGTGTCATTTTACAGATGAAGAAACTGAGGCCTTGAGAGATTAAAGATTTTCTTGCTCAGTCACACCATTGTTGAATGGGGAAGCCTGGATTTTAACGGGGGCATTCTGACTAATACTACCTCCCTCTTCAATTCTTTCTTTTCATGTTAGTTCTGATTTTCAAAAAATCTTTTATATAGAAAGTACAGATGATGCTGAAATCGTGAGCTACCACTGGGAAGAAATTAAAGGACCCCTAAGAGAACAGAAGGCATCAGCTGACTCCGCAATCTTGAATTTATCTAATCTTGTTCCTGGGAATTATACTTTCAGGTATGTGGGCTGCCTTTCTTTCTTAGGTTTTTCTTTATAGTACTCTTATTTTGATTATCAGTTAAACTTTGGTCAAATTGCCTTGTATATCCTAGTTCTCCTCCCCAAAGTCAACCACGATGAAATATTTTACTTCTTTTGGTTTTCTTTAAGGGTTATGGAAGATGTCTAGTGGTTTTGGGTAAGAAGCTATGCTTGAAACTTTTTTAGACATCCCCAGTACCACTACCGCCATCACCATCACAGTCATCATCAATTCATATTTACCAAATATCTACTCGTTAGGAAGCAAAAAATTTAGAATACAGTATTGTCCTGGTTTTATTCTGTAGGATTCAATGAAACAAGGTCAGTGCTTCAGAGCCAGAGTAAAGCAGTTATATTGATTTATGGGGTAGCATAAAAAATTTATCTGTCTTCTTTTTTTTTTATTTATAAATGGTTTTTATTTTTTTTTCTTTAAATGCTATTACTAGAATAATACTTCTCCATTTTGTCTATGAAGACATCTGAATAGCTTAACAATTTATCTACTGTCACTAAACATGAAAAATTCAATTGGAGAAGTCAGAAAGAATCCAAAATACAACAACATAACAACAAATAAAACTGTTACAAGAAAATATATGGTGGATATGATCTCATTATCACATTCAGTAGCAGTTAATACTTAAGTTGTTTTTTTTAACCACCAAACACTAGTGACAACACAAAAAACAGTAAGCTCCTGGCTGTAGGAAGTGCGGCTCCTTTCTCTTTTCAAAATCTAAAGATACTTCTGAACTGGTTGTGGTGATAATTGAAGGTAGAAAGAAAACAGGGCAGAGATCACTTATTCTTTTTTCTATGCCAAAAAAAAAAAATCCTAAACTGACGGAATCATTTGGGAGGATGCTGTTCCCTAATGCTGGAATGATCAATTGACACTAGAACCATTCCAACTCTTTTCCCAAGCCCTAAGACTCATGTAAAAAGCCAGTTCAACCCTCGAAAGAAAAGGGAGCCAAGTGTCGCAAGGACCTTACTCAGGAAAGGCAAAGGGGAATGCATTGACCAGCTTGCCAGATTCGTCCTCCACCTTGTTGTAAACCCACTTGTGATTCTGGCGACACGACTCCACATTTCCGGGAGTTACATGTGGGGCATGGATAGAAGCAGCCAACACAATTGACCTGCAGGCAGTCGCACAAATCAACACCATTACAGATCAGCCTGCCTTTGTGGTCATACTTTCTCCTGTTTTTCTTGGGCCCCATGAAGATTTTAGGACTGTAAGATGACACATCAGGACTCTGCTTAGCTGATGGGCCAGGGTTTGCAGCAGCTCCCTGGGGTTCCTCTTCCTCCTAGATTTCAGGCTTGGCAATTTCTTCATGGGCTACTGGATTTTTCACTTTGAAAGAGACACCCTCTGTCATCTGGTTTTGAGTAGGGAAAGCCTTCTCCTCAATTTCCTTTGGGTTGGTATTGGATTCTTCACTTAGCATCTCAACATATGCACTCATTCTTGATAACTGGTGGCGGGATCCTTCTCTCTGCTTTGCTGTAAACTCCTGGATAGAGGCCAGTCAGGAGTTCCTGTGCTGCTGCTTCTTCCCTGCTGGGTTCACAGAAGGGGCAGCTACTTGATGTTCAGGTGATGATCCAGAAAGAGGCCTTTGGCTGGCAAGGGGTTTTCACCAGCACCTGTACCAGGAGGTGCCTCAGAGACACCCTGCCTCGAGGCTGCCCAAGGAGAGAAAAAGCTGTCTTCTTCTTGACCTGTGCACTCTATCAGAGAGGTTCTGGAGACTGTTATGATTTACTTAGAGTTGGTTTCAGTTGGATTGCAAAGTTCTAGCTTAAGAAACTTTATTCTATTGTAAGGTAGGAGGGTTTATGATCTAATGAATCAATCAAGTTGTCCTACCCTATTTTAAGTAGGTAATAAAATGATAAAATAAAATAAAACTCCAATAGCTTAATGAGGTAAAAATACAGCTCAATTGAATCAAATCAAGCCCAGGCTTTTTAGGCAAAGTAGGAAAGTTCTTGAAAGCCTTAGATAAACAGAGGGTTCATGGAAGGTGTGTTCAGATTGAATGAGGAAACCTAGTCAAATGCTATGGGTCTATAAAATAAATTGAACTTCCACACAACATAAGAAACTCAGCAGCATGAATTAACAAACATAAACAAGCAGCAACAGTAACAGAAAACCTCTCAGGAAGTTAGGAATATTAGGGAGCTCTGCCTCAAAGGAGGTTTTCAATCAGGGCTAGATAATAGAGACAGTGTGGATATTTTCTCAGACTCATAAAATCTCAAGAGGGGAAAGGGACCTCAGAAGTCATCCTGAACAATATTCAAGCCTACAATATCTCTGATAAGGAGTTATCTAAACCTTGCTTAGAGGCCTCTGGTGAGGGGAAATTCGCTGCTTCCCAGATATAAATTGAACTTGATGACTCCATGACCCTTTCCTTTAAAAGATATGACTCTTGATCACTTCCTGCTTTAGGAATCAAGTATCCAAGTATCTCATTCATCAACTAGTAAGAGTGCCAAGAACTTGAGTAAAGTCAGCCAGCACCTGTGTGAAAAGCAAAAACAATCCTTACTCACAAGGGGCTCACAATCTAAGGGAGGAGACAGCATGCAAATGATGTAAAAATCACACACACACACACACACACCTATAATGGATAAAGTGGAGATGGTTATCTTCCTTTTGTTTTGGTCCCTTTAGAGTGTAAGCTCATTGAGGGTAGAGATTTTCAGTTTATATTTGTATATGGGGTCATAGATCTAGTGATGGTAGGGGCCTTAAAGACCATTTTGTCTGTCCCCCTTATTTTACAGATGGGGAAACTTAGGGTCAGAGAAATTAAGTGACTTGCTCAAGGTCACATGGGCAGTAAGGGACAGAGCTGTATCAAAGATAGTACATCTTTTTAAGTGATTATTATGTGCTAAGTGCTGGGGACATCCCTATAAAAGCAAAAATAGTGTCTACCAAAGTCCTTTGAAACAGGAAAGCTTGATGATGCCATCAAGGGTTATGACTTTGATAGGGAGGGGTCAAGGTCCCATGAAGATACTTGTGATTGATTTCCTATCTCTAATGTCACAAACAGGAAGACACTAGGGCTTGGGGATGAAAGATGGAGGGTAGGAAGGAAAGGGATTAGGGGAGGAAGGGATTCCTCTGCTTTATATAAGCACAAAGCAAGGAAGATTACAGTAATTTCTAGAAAAGAGAAGAAAAAGCAAAGGGAAGGGAACTTAGACCCTCCTCAATAAAGATATTATATATATATATGTTTCATTGTAGTAACCCCCCATTTTGTGAACATCCCCCACCTCTTCCCATCCTAGGAAAGCTGCCTAGGAAACCTGCTCAAACCCAACAAAGCCTGCCAAGTAAACCTGCCAAACCTGCTACCTGAAGCCCATACCCCGCCCCCCCCACTTCTGTTCAGTTCTCGAAATAGATTTGGGAACTTTGCAGTTGGGCAACCAACTGACCACTGGGCAGCATTTGTTAAGCAATGCTATCCTTTGGCTTCTGTATTTTCCCTGCTTGCTCCCCTTGGTAACATTTATGTTGTGGCTTTTGTCTATATAAACCCAGAGATGTATATGTTTGGGGCTGCCTGATTTGGGACATGATACATAATATATGTACATAAAAGATATTATATAATATGTCTATGTACATCTGTGCATATATCCACACATAAATTATATTGTATATAATTATTATACACAAATATATAATTGTATGTCAAGATCACAGAATACTATAATGTAATAGCTTATATGTGAAATTACAAAGTGAACTAGAAAATTTTATATGACTATGATAGTAATTATATATTTATATGTATTATATATAATATTTACATGTATAAATAATATAGTAATATGTCTATATTAATTAACATATGTACAATAATAATGTGTGTAATATAAGCATATATGTATAAATGCATATAAATATGTATAACTATCACAGTGATATAAATTCTTCCAGTTTGCTTTACAGTCTTCATACTTAATTGTATAATAGAACACTAATTGCATTGTAATATTCTATGACATTGATATACCAACAATTATTCAGCCATTCCACCAAATTTGACTCTAATAATTGTTTCAGTTTTTCTCAATTACACGTGATGCTGCTATAAAAAAACTTTTAATAACTAGTTTTTGTAATTTTAATATGCTGAGAATATATTTCCAATATGATTATTGGGTCAAAAGCAAAGGGTCTATAGCATGTAACTCAATTGTTTTCCCAGAAGATTCTACTATTTTGTAGTTCCATCTTTGGTACGTGAGTATGTGTAATGGGAATGTGAATTTGAAGATCTTCCCTGCTCTTTAATAGACCTGGGGGGGGGGGGGTTTGAAGACCTCCCCTTCTTTGAAAGTAAACCCTGCCCCCTAATAGGCTAAATGTAATCACATTGAGCCTATGATGGAGGGAATTTGCTGAAGGGTGCAGCAGCGCCCACAGGAAACTTCCCTGCTGTGAAGATAAACTCCACCCCCTGATAGGCTGAATGTAGTTCCATGGAGCCTGTGGTGGGAGGAGTTTTGCTGAAGGGAGGCAGAGCACACAGGAAGCTGGTTCAGTGCTATCCAGACAGTGGGGGACAGAGGAGCTCAGGCAAGGAGATAGAGTTTTGTGAGTAAATATTGATCTTATATTGGTTTGTGGGAAGGCTAAAGGATGGCATGGCTCTCAGTGTTATCATGGCTTCTGAATATCTTTGGTACTGTGATAGAATCAGCTTACTGGTTTTGGGATTCGGTTTTCTTGTGTCTAAATAAATCCTTCAGTTCTATCCTCTATCTGGAGAATCTGGTATATTTTGTAATTGAACGTCATGTGATACTTATAGTCACGGTCTTTATCGTGATCGTGGGTGCTGTAAATATTGCACTGGCACTACAGTATGCTTACAAGGAGGCCAGTGTTAACTGGACCAAAGAATATGTGGGATAGAGTAAGGTATAAGAAGACTGGAAAGGATGCCAGGTTATAAAAGGCTTTGAACATCAAATGGAAAATTTAATATTTGGTCTTGAAGGTGATAGGAAGTTCAATAAACTGGAGTTTATTGGATTATGGGGTGATATGGTCAGTCCTACAATTTAGGAAGATCAGTTCAACAGCTGAGTGGAGAATGGACTAGAATGGGGAGACATCTAAGGTCGAGAGACCAATCAGAAGGTTATTACAATTGTCAGGGCATGAAGTGATTAGGACATGGCATAGGGCAATGGTGAGAATGGGAGCATATGAGACATATTTTTAAAGATGTTGCCAAGGTCAGGACCTGACAACAGATTATATATGAGTGGTGAGAGAGAAAGAGAGCTAGGAAAAAAATAAAAATAAAAAATAAGGGGTGGCTAGGTAGCATAGTGAATAGAGCACAGGCCCTGGAGTCAGGAGGACCTGAGTTCAAATCCAGCCTCAGACACTTAACACAAAAACTAGCCATGTGACCTTGGGCAAGTCACTTAACCCCAATTGCCCTGCCTTCCCTCCTCCAAAAAAAAAAGCAAATAATAAAATAAAATAAAATTTAAAAAAAGTGGAAGAGATATTGGAGTCCTGGATGACACAAAGGTTATGAGCCTGGGTATATGGGAGAATGGTACAAAATTACAAACTAAGGGAGTGTATTCCAGGGATGGGGGAACTCAAATGCTAAGTTTAAGAAAAATTTAAGGTTGATTATAAAATAGAGTACTTAAAGGGAAGTAGTATAAAAAAAGTGGGGAAAAGGTGGTTTGGAATAACATTGTTAAGGCCTTAAATGACAGGTTAAGGAGTTTATAGTTTATCCTGTAGACAAGGAACTGAGGGGTTTTGAGTGAAGAAGTGACAAAGCCTTGTGAATTAGGAAGATTGTGGGGCAAATGTGACAGTTGTATGAAGGATGGATTGGAGAGGGGAGAGAGCAACCAATAGTTTCTATAATATGTGTGTGTATGTATATACAGATAAATACACATACATATATTTATATATACATTTGTCATTCTATCTATCTATTTGTCCACCTATACTTTCTATAACAAAAGCATGGGGGGGGCGGGGCAGAGAGTTGTGGCAGGCCTGAATCAGAGTGATGGAGGTATTAGAAAGGAGGAGAGGATATTTATAAGGGCACTTTTGCAGGTAGAGTTGACATGAATGTGGTGAGAGGGAGAGAGAGACATCCAAGATGACTCCAAGATGACTTTGGAGCCCTGAGGGCCTGTAACAAAAGTGGTGTCCTCAACAAAAATAGGAAAATTGAAAACAGAAACTGCTTTTACAGAGGAGGATTGACAAGACTTTCTGAAAATTTCATACTGAAATGCAGTTCAAAGTTAATGTAGAAGACAGTAGGTTGGGGTAGGAGATGGTAGGGTCAATGGAAAGGGGTGTTTTTGTTTGTTTGTTTAGGGTAGGGAAGACCTTAGCATATTTGTAGATAGTGGAAAGGAATTATGAGACCAAAAATTTAAATCTGAAATGGGTCTGAAAGGCTAAGTCTCCTATTTTGGAGCTGAGGCCCCAAAATCCAAACCCTACCCAACCCTGGGTTATGCACAGCAGCTACCTTCTTAGTTTCTCTTTGTCTGCTGCTGAAAAAGTTTAGTAAGTAATAAAAAGCAGGCTGCGCCTTTTCTTTGGCTGTCCTCCATGCATGAAATGTTTTCCTTCCTGCCCTCCAATTTCTGGTTTCCCTGACTTTCTTCAAGACTCAACTCAAATCTCACTTTCTGCAAAAGGCCTTACCCAGCCCTTCTTCCCCCAACCCCATGTTAATGTTTTCCCTCTGAGAATATCCCCCACTTATACTATACTGGCTTCTCTTTCTCAGTCTTCTTTATTGAATCTTCATTCATATGTCCCCTTAAATATTTTTCCTGGACCGTCTTCTCTTTTCCCTTTATGCTGTCTCACTTAGTCTCAGCAGCTCCCATGGGTTCAATGTAAATGATTTTCAGATCTACATCCCTACATTTTTCCTGGGGTCCAATCCTACATTACCGCCTGCCTGTTAGACATTTTGAATTGAGTGTCCCATAAGCACATCAAATGCCATTTTTGTTGGTTAGTCTGACTCTTTGTGACCCCATTTGGGGTTTTCTTGGCAAAGATACCAGAGTGGTTTGCCATTTCTTTCTCCAGATTATTTTATAGTTGAGGAAACTGAGGCAAACAGGGATAAGTGACCTACCCAGGGTCACAAAACTAGTAAGTGTCCGAAGTCAGGTTTGAACTCAGGAAAACAAGTCTTCTGGACTCTAGACCCAACAATCTATCTACTGCACTACTTATCTGCCCCCTCCTCCAAACCTTCTCTTCTTCTGAACTTCCCTATTACTCCCTAGAGTAGTACCACCAAATTCACAACCTCAGTGACATTCTTGACTCCTTACTCTCATTCACTCCACTTATCCTATCAGGTGCCAGCTCTTGTTTCTACCTTCATAACTTCCCCTTCTCTTCACCCCTGTAGCCATAACCCTCATTCAGGTTTTCATTATCTCTTAGTACCTGAATTATTGCAATAGCCTTCTAATTGGTCTGCATTGTTTGAGTCTGTGCTTACTCCAATCCATCTTCCACATAGTTGCCAAAGTGATTTTTCTAAAGTGGAGGTCTGATCTCACCAGGTCTCGCATTGCTTATTGAGATACAGCAACATCCTTTTACTCCCAGGACCAGACATAAAGTCCTCTCTTGGTCTTTGTAACCTGCCCCTTTTCTACCTTTCTAATCTTCTCACATTTTACTTCCTTCCACATACTCTGCAATCTAGCTATACTAGACTTTTTGCTGTTCCTCACACATGGCACCTCATCTCTCAAGACTGTGCCTTTGTACTGTCTGTCTCCGTTTCTGGAATGCTCTGATGGGACCCCTCACCTCTGATTTAGTTTCCCTAACTTCCTTCCAGACCCAGCTCAACTCCCATTTTCTATAGAAGACCTTTTCCAGTCTCTCCAGCTTGCTAAGTCACCCCCTCTAAGATTTGCTTTCCATCTATCCTGAATATATCTGGTAAGTATCTATTTCTTTAGGTATCGCCTATTGGAATGTCAGCTTCCAGAGGGCAGGAATTGTTTTTACCTCTCTGTACTCCCCAACGAGTAGAACAATGCTTGGTACATAGTAGGTGCTTAATAAATTACTTTTGACTGCTTAGTAAGTGATTTACCCCAAATCCCTAATGTAGCAGATGTGAGAGTCAGGATTTAAAACTAGGTGTTCTGACTTCAAATCCAGTGTTCTTTTAGCTGAATTGCATTTACAGAGAAAGAATGCTCAATGGGGCAAGCTCCATGGAAGATAGGGGAAGGCTTGGCATCCAAAACATAAATGAAGGAGCTAGCCTTGGTAAAGAGGAAGGCAACCTTATCTTTTGACACTAGAGCGAAAGGAGAAAAGATGGGCAAAGACAGAGCTTTTGAGGTATGGGATATGGAAGATGAGGTAACTGACATGTGATGTCAGCTGTCTAGTGTGAGGGTAGGGATTGATTTGAGGGTTTGAGGAAAGACAAATAGCTTTGAATTTTATGATAGGGAATCAAAGATAACCAAAAGAATTGCTGTGCAGCCATAAAGGGTCAGGTGAAGTTACATAGTCTGGACTTGTATTCGTCACTGTTTCATGATTCTGTCTTTCAACTTTTTGTAGCTTGGTAGTAGATATGGAGAAAGCATATGGTGGAGACCACCCAGGATTGTGGCTTTGAGTGGGGTGGAAACAGTGGTATGCATGTCAAGAAGGTACTCAAAAGTTGAGGATGATGCTTTACTGAAAGGGCTAACTATAGGGTCAAAAAAGTGAAGCCAGAATAAGGATGATGGATTGGGGAAACAGGGAGGAACAGAATGAACACAGTGTAGCAATAAAGATAAAGAATGGTTTTAGGAGTAGTTAGGCAGTGGGAGAAGTGAAAGGCAGGACATTATGCTCAAAGAGAAGAATTTCATAGTTGGGGATGTTGGAGGTAGAACAATTTTGGTTGACTCTGAGGTCTCAAGTGTGAACACCCTTACGAAGGGCTGAGAAAGAGTTGGAAATATGCAAGTTATGGGAGTTGACGTGGTTGATGAACTGGGAGGTCATAATGTTAGGTTCATTGATATGTTTGTTCATCTTGAAGTAATCAAGAATTGTTTACTTGTCAGGGATTGTGGCAGAAAAGACTATTACAATTTATTTACCCATTAGTGATTGCCCTTGAATATTTTTATCTGTCCTTATATATTTCTGATATTCAGTTCTTACATTTACATATGCCATAAACGTTTCCTTCATTTATTTATTTTCATTTCATTTCTTCTTTTTTGTTGTTGTAGAGCTTATTATGCAACTGTCCTAGGGATCTTTGCCTACTTCCTTTAGGAGATTTTTTTGGGTCCAACTTTGTCATTTTTCCCATTTTGAGAACTATGATGATATTCTAGTAGGTGCATTTTTTTCTTTATTTTTACTCAGAATTTCCTCTGCTTTGTCAATTTAAAATTTAAAACCTTTTTATCCTTTGAGGGGACTTGCATTTAGCATTTCTTTATGTTGGGATGGATCCAATGAATTCCTTTCACTTGTAGAATGATACATTTTATTGTCTACTTTGGAAAGTTGTTACCAATGAGTTCTTCAGATATGGTTTTTAGTGCTGTTTCTTTTTCAATTCCCTCTGAAATTCTAGTTAATTTAGGGTATGAATTTTTTTCTGACTTCCCAATCTTTTACTGTATCCTACATAATTATTGTTCAGTTGTTCATTTGTATCCTACTCTTTGGGACCTCTCCCTCCCTCCCTCCCCTCCATGAGGTTTTCTTGGCAAAGATACTGGGATGCTTTGCCATTTCCTTTTCCAGTTCAATTTACAGGTGAGAAAACCAAGGCAAACTGAGTTAAGTGACTTGCCCAGGGTCATATAGCTAGTGGATGTTTAAGGCTGGATTTGAAGACCCAGAGCTCTGTTTACTGAGCCCCCTAGCCTCCCAAGCAACTTTTAAATTTCTGTTCTGAACTTGTCTTTGACTTTATTTTTATTACTTGTTGATCTTCTTCGAAGTACAAATTTCTGTTATTTGCTACTTTTAATGATGCTTTATTTTATGCCATTTTCATTTAATATATCTCTTCTTATGCTTAAAAACTATTATTCTCTTATTTCCTTCATTGCATTTATTCTCATTTATTTTATCCTTTGATGTTTTTTGTTTTGTTTTGTTTTGTTTTTTGTTTTTCATCAATTCTAAAAATGTTTAATCATGGGTTTCTGTAGAAGTTTCCTTCCTTGGATATTTTATATTGCAATATTTCTTTGCTGTATAATTTTTTGTCATATTCATCTCTTTCTGTGGAATAACTTTTAAATTTTTAAATTATTTTTTAAAGATTCTTTTTGGATCTTGCCTTTTATAATGAAAGATTTTAAACGATGGAGCATGAGGTGATTAGGAGGTGATTAGGTCTTGTCAACTTAAGAACTCAATTAAGAAATTCCTTCATGTAATTTAAAAGGTGATCATAAGGAATTATCAGATCTTGCTTTATTTATTCTGGGGAGAAGTGAGGACAGATTGTAGTCATTGCTAAGCAAACCAAGGAATGCCTACTTTTTATGTTGCCTCTCTTGTGGGTAATTGTATTATTTCCTACCTGCCACCTCTTTCTTATTCCTCCTCCTTCCCAGGACTTCATTGGTAATAGAGGTCAGTTTTTCTGTTCAGTGTTCTCTGGATATAATTGAATAACCTTTGTAAATCTTTGACCCACTAATCCCATTTGCTAGTCTTCCATTCAGGAGTGGTGGTGATAGCAGTTGTGGCCACGACAGCAGATTCCTAGCTAGATGCTATTACTTTAGGAGCCTCAGCCTTGGGACTCAAGGCTGATCATGGCACCTGTAGCCTTTAGGCTGGTGGTGGGATCTGTGACTGTAGGGACATTTGGCCTGTGACATAACATGCCACAACATAGGAGTAGCCAGTCTTGGGGTGGAGAGTCTGGAGACAAGATTTTAAAATGTTGGGATGATTGAGCTGGTGGCCAGTAGCTATATTGGTTAGAATTCAAAATGTAAGTTTTCACTGATAGGGATCAGTACATCAGTGCTTATAACTAGGGAAGTACTACTGGGGCTTTACCCAAGGGTATTGAAATTTGTAGGGTGCTGAAAGTACTAGCATGCAATAAGAGTTTAAAAAGGAAGTAGAATGTGTGTTCTTTATCCAATAAAATGTCCAAGTCCTTTGACATTATAGTCATGAATCCTGCCTTTGGGATCAAGCATAATAAGGTATGGATGTAATTTCTTAAGATTGCTTTACAAATGGCAAGAGTAGCAGTATATTCCTTCAACCCAATAACATATTCAAAAGAAAGCAGATGGATGGAAAATTAAGATTGATGTTATAACAGAGCTACAATATGACCTACCAGCATCATATAAATTTCATAAGAAAAAAACAGTGGACATAGAAGTGGATTTAATTTGTGTTTCTTTTTAATGATCCTCCCAAATCTGAAACAGCTTAAAATTTATTTAAAATACATTGAATTTTTGTATTTAAAAAAAAAGGAAGTGGCAACTCCTTTTTCCTCCTCCTTCTTTTCATCTAGTTTGGTCTTCACTCTGTCTACTCATGGAGGATAGGATCCAGGCTCTTCCCTGCTTCACCTTAACAAATTAATTTGTCTTAAAAGGTAATCATTCTTTCCACCCACAAGGAGACTGTTATGCAAATACCTAGGCTTGAACCTCAGATTGCACTAAGATCTTTTGATCTAATAAATTCTCTAATAATGTACTACCATTATGCCTTCCCAGGTGATCACTTGATTCTGTAGTGATAACCAGTCCACCGAGAAACTTATTTAAAACTAATTTAGCAACTGCCTGCAATAGATGTGGACCCACCCACAGAACACATAAACCTCATCTTATGTAATGCCATGCATGGGCAGCTTTCCAGAAGAATGTTACTGTGAATAGCTTTTAAGATTCTGATTACACAGTATAGTGAACACCCTATTTATTCCATAACAAATCAAAGCAAAACATTCACAGAAAATCAAAGTACAGCATTCACAATATTACAACTTATCACAGAAAATCACAATATAGTATTCACAACAGCTTATCATTAAAATGGCCACATAGTTTTCACCAAAGTGGTGACAACATTTAGAACAAAGAACAATCATCTCAAAGTACAATAGTCAAAGTCTTCCACTCATGGGGCACACTAAATTAACTCAATCAGTTACTTATTCAGCAATCAATTACTAAGTATCATTAATCACTAAGTACAATCATTAGAAAATACACAAACCCTCCACCCCTAGGTCACTAGTAAACTACAATTTCATCATTACTCAGTACCCATGGAGAGGTCTTTTCATCTTGACTTGGGGCCTGTTCTCAGATTCCCTGGATCCCCTTCCATGGTCCCAGATTCTACCTGGATTCACCAGACTGTCACCTGGGTTCAATGGCAGACAGCTCCCAGTTCCTTATCCAGCTCTGTGGGTAGGCTCTGCTCCACACCGAAGTTCACAGTGTTCAGTCCATCTCAATCCTTCACAATTTCTGTTGCTGGGAATTCAAGGCTCAACCAAGCCACAAACAGACAAAGTCCCTGCATCCTGGTCATGCTTCCTCAGTCTTCTTCTTTTTTTTTTTTTTTTAAAGCAATCAGGGCCAAGTAACCTGCTCAATGCTACACGGCCAGTTATTTCCGGATGTAGTGCTAAGTATCTGAGCCCGTACCTGATCCCCGGTATCCCGAAACTGGAGCCGGTGCTCTTACTCGATGTGCCACCTGGCCACCCCAAACTAGGGATTCTTTTTTTTTTTTAAGCAATCGGGGTTAAGTAACTTGCTCAAGGTTACACGGCCAGTTATTATTTCTGGGTGTGGTGCTGAGTATCTGAGCCCGGATTTGATCCAGGTCATCCCAATACTGGAAGTCTTCTGCAGCTCATTCAAAAAACTTATCCAGCCTGTGGGGAGGGGGCGCCTGGGCTTCTGGACTCCTGGACTCCTGGGCTCCTGGGCTCCTGTTCAGAAGAAGTTCCACCACCACGAGTTCTCAGGAAACTCTGGCTCAGTTCTCAATTCTCTCTTCTGTAGCTGCTCTGCCTCCAGATTCTTGTTCCAAGAAATTCTGACTGTGCCTCTCTGGGGCTTTTCTTATATACATAGCATTAGCTACTTTCTGTTTCAGCCAACCCCTTCCTGTTAAGTCAGGAATAGGGGTTCATACTTTCTGTTTCTTTCACAGAGGTTTGATTAGTTACTAAGTGCTACCGTGTTTCCCTGATAATAAGACCTATCCCAAAAATAAGCCCTCCCCTTACTGTGTAAGATTCCTCTAAAATAAGCCCTCCCCCGAAAATAAGCCCTATTGAGATTGCTACTGTAGTGAAGGTGATCCCCTGCGCTACACGCTACATTACGGTACCCTCTGTATGCACCGTCCCCCCAACCCCCCGGGTGAAACGCACGCCGCGCTCCGAGCTGCATCCAATCAGAGCTGCAGCAGTGAGTGCGTCATCCTGTTCTTCCCCAGTGATTTGCTTATTGAATAAAGGTACATTTTTTTGTTCACATTTACCTGTTTATTAAAATTGCTGTCAATGTTCATTAAAATAAGCCCTCCCCTGAAAATAAGCCCTCTGGTGTTTTTCTGTCCAAAAAAATTAATAAGACAGTGTCTTATTATCGGGGAAACACGGTAAGTACCTGCTTACTTGCCAATACAAAAAGGGGTCTTCAAATTACCATTACACCTTGGTTTATTGTTTTCATTCTGTTGTCAAGATATCCTTTTATACTATTTTCCTTCAATAGTGTTGTAATAGATGGTAAGTTTTCGATAAAGCAGAGGTTTTGTCTGGTGACATGATGCAGTGGGAAAAGCACTAGGTTTAGAGGGTTTGGCTTTAATTCCCAGCCCTGGTATTTGCTGCCTGTGTGACCTTGACAGGTCACTTAATATCTCTAGGATTCAGTTCTTTATTAGATTCAAAAAGAAAGTTTATGATAGATAACCTCTGGGTTCCCTTCAAGCTCTAACTCTATGATGCTAATTCTCTTTGCATAGGACACCATGTGAAGACATATATCATCTCTTTTTTTTTTTTACAATGGAGATGGTATTAGAAATGAGATGCTATCTTGCTTTGTAGCAGTCAATTGTCATGCCCTATTGAGTACCTTCTATTATTTTTGATACAAACATTTATTTCTTACTCCGCTGAGATCTAGAACATTGGTCCTAAAATTATTATTCTTTAAACAAAAGACTCTTATATCTCTTTATCTTTCAGAAACACCTTTTTCATTTTTATGTTAATTGCCTTTTCCTCAACCCTATGGAAAGTACTTTTTTGCCTCCAAAATATCTTTAGACTTCCCCCCCCCCCCTTAGTCCCATCTTCAAACTCCTTCCTTTACCTCAATATATCTCTAACAGACTTACCTACTGGATAGTCTAACTCTGAAAGTTATAAACTAGAAATAGAAGAAACAGGCATATAAGCTAAAAATCTGTGAAGTTAGGGAGGTTCTCCCAATACCAACATAATGAATTTTCTTTCCCTCTCTTTCTCTCTCCCTTTTCCTCTTCTTCCCTCCCTTTCTCCCTCTCCCTTTTCCCTCTTCTCCCTCCCTCCTCTCCCTCTCTCTGTCTCTGTTTCTATTTCTCTCTGTCCCCGTCCCCCACCCCCCACTTCTACTCTCTCTCTTTCTCCCTCTCTCTCATTCTCCTTTCCATAGATTAACGGTAGTAGATTCAGATGGAGCTGCAAACTCTACTACAGCATTACTAATAGTCAACAAGCCTGTGGACTATCCACCTCTTGCCAATGCAGGACCAAACCAGGTGATAACTTTACCACAGAACTTCATCACCCTCAATGGAAACCAGAGCAGCGATGACCACCAGATTGTCAGCTATGAGTGGTCGCTGAGTCAACATAGTAAAAGCAAAGCAGTAGCCATGCAGGTAAGTTCTTGTTTATGGGCATCAGAAGAATTTGCCTCTGTCTTTCATCAGTTGAATCTTGATTTTGTTTTGGGACCTAGGAAGATGAGGTCAGAAATGTCTTTATTCTGATGCATTAGAGATGTTGAAAGAGGAACACAGGCACTCCTAGAGTTATGAACGTATGGGATTGTAAAAGTTCCATATGTAAAAATTGCATCGGTTTTAGTAGCTCAGCCTACCTGTCTCATAAGTGAATGAATGAATGAATGAAAAAGCAATTTATTATGCAATTACTAAGTATACAGCATGATGTTAAGCACTGGGGATATAAATTCAAGCAAGCAAGATACTCCTTGCCCTTAAAAAGCTTATATTCTTTTAGGTGAAGACAATGTATATAGGGGAACTTAAAAGTAGAAAGCAAGAGATAGGGCTAGATCCAAGAGTATGGAGCTTAGCATTAGTTAACAGTTTGATATTTCTTTTTTTTTTTTAATTTTTGGAGGGCAATTGGGGTTAAGTGACTTGCCCAAGATCACAGGGCTAGTAAGTGTTAAGTGTCTGAGGCCGGATTTGAACTCAGGTCCTCCTGACTCCGGGGCCGGTGCTCTGTTCACTGTGCCACCTAGCGGGCGCCACCCCCCCAGTTTCATATTTCAATGAAGAAAGTTATTGTGGTCTTAGATTATATTAAGATAAGCAAAGTGCCCAAGTCATGCTGCATTTGGAGTACTGTGTTCAGTTTTAGACTTAGTTGTTAGTTGTCCTTTGTTTTTGAAGAGGACAGAAATTGCATCAATATATTGAGGTCAAGGTACCCCTGTGACTTATCAGACCAATTCAAGTTCAGAAACCACACTACAGGTCAGGTACAAATAGTCCATATGAACATTTGGAGTGGAGACGTCTAAATTTGCACATCTCACTGTTTTTTAACTACTGCAATTCTATTTTGCTCATAGAGCATGGCACCTTCTTTGATTCAGGCTCATTCTTCTGGGTGGTCCTGTGTCAGTGTCTCCCATGTCTCACAACTGCTCCCAGAGTTCTTAAGAGAGGGACTTTGAGAGTGGTCAGTTTTGGACACCACACTTAAGGAAAGCTATTGATAAGCTGGAGACTATCCAAAGAAGGATTAGTAGGATTTTGAAGGATGACGAGTTCATGTCATATGGCAATTAGCTGGAATTAGGGAGAAGGAAAGACTTCTAAGAGGGTACCTAATGGCTGCCTTCGATTATTTGAAGGGTTGTAATGTGGAAGAGGGAATACACTTTGAATTGCTTGACTTCAGGGGGAATAAATAGAAGCAGTAGATATAAGTTGCAAAGAGGCTTGATGTAAGGAAAAGCTTCTTAACAATCAGAGCTGGTCAGATGGAATGGTTTGCCTTGGGAGGTTGTGGTTTCCTCCTCAAGCAAAAGCTGAACGACCACTTGTCAAACATATTGCAAATGGGATTCTCATTCTGGCACAGGCTAGAGTAGATGACCTCTGAAGTCCCTATCAATTTTGAGATTCTATGATTCTGCCATTGTGACCCTCACATAGAGATTCCAACTTCACAGCCCACAATGTGCTCTATGAAGAAGTAGGAATAGCACTTGGGAGCATGGGTCATGGGGTTTAGAGCTAGAAGGAACTTTGAAAGTCTTCTGGTCCGACACCCTGTTTTACAGATGAGGGAACTGAGTCTGGAACAGTGAAGTGACTTTCCAAGGGTTACAAGAAGAAAGTACAGCCAGGATTCAAATCCACGTCCTCAGACTTGAAATTAAGCCACTTTCTACTGGACCTGGTTACATCAGTATTATGAATATGTGATGTGGCATGAAGCCCTCACCTTTTTCAAATCTTAAAAATAGTTTGGAATATTTTTAGGTATTCCTTTGCTCCTATACAGGAATAGAATTGCTACCCATTGCCTCCCTCATTTTAAGATGACTTTGTAAAGTGAACTTTCTTGAATGGTATTCTGTTCTAGGATCTAAACTGTATGAGAAAGAAAGAAGAGAGGGAGAGAGCAGAGCAAAAGAAAGGAAGACAAAGCAAAGCATTCAGTCCATTAGGGTGACTGACTCAAGTTCATTCTTCAGGCCCTGGCAGACCTCTTCTACCATTTTAGACTGAGACTATTTGGGGAAGTTGTTGGTTTTGTGTCTTATGTTTTTCATCTTCTTTAGTTTGGCCTGAGGTTTCTTGAGTGCTGAAGAATGTTTAATGAAGGAATTGTAACTGGATCTTCAGCTGTTGTTCATCCTTCATTCTCAAAGAGAACCAATCACATCACAAGGGCGATGTCTTCACATGCATGAACAAAGATTAGAAGAGCAGTTGGACTAGGCCTGTCCTCTCTATACTCAGAGAGGCATCAAGCTGGAGGTGGCACAACCTTGAGGGTATGGAGGGATCGAGTGGAAGCCCTTTGAAAGAAGGGAGGATACTGAAAGCTTAGAAAAAATCATGGATGTTATTAGTATTGGAAAAGCCTCTTAGAGAATATCAGTAATGACCCATATGCCAACTTTCCTATCTCTCCAAAATCTTCTGAGAATATTTTAATATGTTGAGAACATTTTTGATAAAGATACACAAAAGGAACAAATATGATTGTGAAAATCATACTCTGTAACAAACCACATCCTAGCATTGTAGAATGAGCACTGCTTTGGAGGCAGAGGACATAAATTCGAATCTCAGTTTCTATCTCTATGATCTCTACAACTCAACCTCTTTGGCCTCGGTTTCCTCATTTGTAAAATGAAGGTTTTAGACTAAATGACATCTGAAGTCTGTTCTAACTCTTAATCTCTTCCCCTGATCCAACATCCCTGAAGGAACACAATTGTAGAGAATATAAGATTGCACTGTGTATATTGATTTTTTACTATTAAAAAACATTTAATTTTATAGAACAAAATGCCATTCCAACAAGATGTCAAATGTTAAAATCAAACACACCAAGTATAACTTTGTTTAACAACCATTAATTATTAACCTCAAGTGAGGCCTAAAATGAGGAGTTGTACATCTGCCTAGGTTGTTTGCCATTACTGCAGAGTCCAAATAGAAGAGAGATTCCTTAGAGATAGGGAGGTCCTCCAGATGCCAGTCTTAGTGGATGGCATTGTGATGATCATATCAAGTCCTGATACAATGCAGAGACTCCTAAATGAGCTTAACAATTACTTAAAAGATTTAGGCTTAATTTTCTGACCAGAAAAAAAAGGGGGAAAAAATACGTGTTGATCAAGCTATGATATGTAGTTGGAGGGACAACTCATAGAGCTGTTCTGTCAGTGCATTTTTCTTGAACAGACATTAGAAAAAGATAATGAACTGGGCCTGTTAAATCATGTAATGCAACAGTCTCAGAAGAGTTAAAATGATTGTCCATCTAAATGTCAGTGGTGATCTATTGGTAGGATTGAACAGTTTGCAGTACATTACCAGTGAAAAATCTTTAGGAGTAGATAAAAATATCATCAAAGAGATGCATGACTAGAAGAGGGGGGCTGATCAGGTAGCAACGTTGAGGAATGGATAGTTTATACACATGTACATTCATAATGGTAGCAAATTGGGCGGACCCTCTGTGGAAGAATCATGGGAGGATATGGACAAAAGCTATACAGAAAGAGAAGGTACAGGGGAAGCACCGGCGCTGGAGTCAGGAGGACCTGAGTTTAAATCTGGCCTCGGACACTTCACACACACACACACACACACACACACACACACACACACACCTAGCCGTGTGACCTTGAACAAGTCACTTAACCTCAATTGCCCTCCCCCATCCAAAAAGAAGGCAAAAAAAAAAAGAGAAGGTACAGATGGGTAGTGATCTGTATTGTTGGAGAGATCATGGGCCTACCCAAGTGTCGAAGTCAACATCAAGGAAGGATATGTTATTGGATCATAGAATGTTCCAGATCATCCAGTTGAACCATCTAATTTTACAGAAGAGGAAACTGAGGTTCAGGGAGGTTACACAGATTCAGAGACAGAGACCTAGAGTCAGGATGAAATACAATCAATCACAGACTGATACACAGAGATATATATGTACAGAAACAAGGAAACTGAGATAGAAAGACATGAAGAAGCAGACTGAGAAATGTAGGCACTGAAGGACTAAAACACAGATATAGAGAAAGATGGAAGTATATATATGACTGAGATATTAACCCAGAAATTAAATATAGACAAAATATTATGGTGGAAAGAGTGCTGGATTTGGAGATCTGTGTTTCAATTTCAAATGCCAGGATTCCATTAACTAGCTGTATGACCCTGGACAAGTCACCATACCTCTTTTTGACCTCAGTTTCTTGATCTATAAAATGAGGGAATTGTACTAGATAATTAGCTCCAGAAGTCTATATTCTATAAATGTCCTGGTTCTGTTTTCAAGGAAGAAATATTTGCAGGGGAAACTTGAGGTAGTTAGTTGATATAGTGGATAGTCAGGATGACCTGAGTTACTAGATGTATGACTCTAGTCAGGTTACTTAACTTCTTTCAGCCTCAACTTCTTCATTTGTAAAATGGCAACAGTAATAGCACCTACCTTATATTGCTGTGAGAATTAAAAAAGGTAATGTATGAAAAGTACTTTGCAGCCCTTAAAACTTTATATAAATGTTAGCTATTATTAAGAGAAATAAAGAAATTACAGTGGGAGTTAAACATCCAGCTAATGTAAATATTTCATAATAATCTGACATTTAAATGGGGGAAGTAATTGCTGTTATTGCCAACAGAAGAGATAAACATCTATTAAAGGTAAAGTTGGCCATTTTAATTATTTTAGCTCAAATGAATAAAATGCTGCCTTTGAGAATTTCTGCTGCTTTGTCTTTTCATCCCCAATTCCCTGAAGACATACAAATATTCCTTGCTTAAGCAAAATATCTTTATTAAGTCTCTCAGTTTTGTATAATGTCATATTTTCTCATTAGGTCCCCTATGAATATTGTCTATAATCCTAAACTTGTCTTTTCTTCCTTTTTCAAATTGTCAAATGTCCAGGGAATGAGGACACCGTACCTTCATTTGTCTGCAATGCAGGAAGGAGATTATACATTTCAGCTGATTATAACAGATTCATCAAGACAGCAATCCACTTCTGAGGTCACTGTGATTGTCCAACCTGGTAGGTGAGAATGGAAATTCTTGGCCTGTTGACTCTGAGCAGAGAGGAATTTGTCCTAAATCCCTGAGTTGGCAATGAATTGAGGCAGCAGACATTGGCGCCTGAATTAAAAGGAATTTTTTGCTTTTAGGTCCAGAGACCCAGTATAATTTTAATTTCCAAACCCTGGGATGAAATATCACAGTGTAGTCATCCTCAAGGTCACTCCAATTTCAAATTTCACATATAAAATGAGGCAGTTAGACTGCATGGCTTCTAAAGTATCTTTTAGCTCAAAGTATAGAATCCTTTGATACGGATATAGATGTCTTACTCTTCTGCTTCAGTGATATAGGCACTTTTTAGAAAGGGTGTCTTTAGGATCCTGTGACCAGACACTTAGATGTCCTGTGGCCCATTAAATAGGTTCTTGAGGACCATCACCCTACTGATATGTGGAATTCTACTTCCTCTTTAATCCTTGACCCCCAAGGTCAGCTGAGCCTTTGTACAATATTCTGTAGTATAATTTTACTTTGGTAGTTTTCAGTGAATTGTCTGATGCTGGAAGAAATTGTGCCTTGCCTTCTGAAGTCCCAAGAAAGTATCCAGCCTACATCAAACTAACATGCCTATGGAAATAAAGCTCTGTTATTCTTGCCTTTGCTACTTTTTGGAAAGAAGTCAAATATGACTTCCACAATGATAACAACAGCTAGTGTTTACATAGTACTTTAAGCACTTTATAAATGTTATCTTAGTCTTCCATCTTTCTCTATATCAGTATCTTAGCCTTTGGATGTCCGTGTTTCTGTGTTTCCATTTGTCCTTCTGCCTCAGAGTTTCCTCATTTCTGTATGTGCTATCAATAGGCAATCACAATTTCATGAAACATGTAAAAACTAGGTTTATTAAAGAGAAACAAACATGTATATGTAACCAAAAGAATTCACAATCTATACATAAATTTGCATATTTATGAGAGTACAACAAATGGAGAAAGAATTTCCAGGAAACAAATTTCCAGCTAAAGGGGCATGGCACGGGAGGGAAAAAGTTGCAATAAAGGTGGGGAAAGGACAAAACCCCTTATGAAGGGGAGGAGCAAGGCCAATGGCAAAAACAACATTCTTTTCCCTTGGGAACTGCTAGAGCATGAAGTATGATGCTCTGCTTATCTACAAGGGACCCAGCTGCACAAGCATAAAGCAGATTGTCTGGTGCCTGTCTTGACTCCCAAGGACACATAGGGAGTCCAGTTTGGGAGGCAAACAAGATATTATTAGCTTGGGGTGGAGGTTTTGTCCTTGATACATTCAGGGCCTCCTGCATACTCTGAGTCCAGTGTTTCTGGAAAATATGACAACTCAAAAAGACAAGTTCAAGGGACCCCTTAACAGTACCTATCTCTATGTCTCAGTCTATTATTGTATCTGACTTTGATGCTAGGTTTCTGTCTTTCTGAGTCTAAATACAAATATTATTATCTTACTTTATCCTTATAATAATCCTAGGAAATAGATGATATCCCCAAATTACAAAGGAGGAAACTGAGGCAGACAGAAGTTAAGCGACTTACCCAGTCACACATTTATTAAGTGTTTGAAATTGGATTTGAATGCAGGGTTTACCTGACTCCAAGTCTAAGACCGTAGCAACCATGCCACCTGGTAGCTCTGTATGAGCTACCTCTGCATTTCTTTTTTTTTTTTGGAGGAGGGAAGGCAGGGCAATTGGGGTTAAGTGACTTGCCCAAGGTCACACAGCTAGTAAGTGTTAAGTATCTAAGGCTGGATTTGAACTCATGTCCTCCTGACTCCAGGGCTATCTCTTCACTGCACCTCCTAGCTGCCCCCTATCTCTGCATTTCTTAAATACCTTAATTTGTAATGCCCCAACTGCTGTTTACTTAAATGGAATCTGTAGCTTTTTCTTCTAAAGGAAGAAAGGAAATCTATGCCACAACTCTTACTTCCACTCCTGTTTTCTTGGTGAATCCAAAGGAAAGGAGAATTTTCATTTTACAAAGAAACCAAGGCACAGAAAAATTAAAATTTGCTGACCTGTAGGAGACAGAAAAGGACACAATCCTACTGCAGCCCAGTACTCATAGTTCACCTGGTGACCAGTTAGACCTTTGAGTACTTTCTTGGTGAAACTATTTTGTATGACATGTTCAATTGCTACTATGGGCCATTTCAGTAATATGCATAGTAGCCATCTATCTAGTCACAAATGCTTGTGGTAGACATGGTAGCAGATGTCATCTGTCATGGGAAAACTATAGCAAATATTTGACCTACAGGCAATAGCTGGGCATTTTATTTAGAGCTTGGATATGATTGTGCAGAAATCATATTTGGCTAAATTGGCTTCCTTTGTCACCAGGAAGAGTTCAATCAAGGGTAGAGGCAATTACACTAATGTAAAGCCAAAAGCCATTTTTAATTTTTAAATAAATTTTAAAATTTTAATTATTTAAATTTTAATTTAAATTAAATAAACATTTAAATTTTAAATGATTTTTAAGTGAATGAATAAAAGTTCCTAGAATTCACAGGATTCCTTCTGAGGGTTTTATTAACCTGACTATTGTAATCTCTTTAAAACCGGCATGCCAATTTACTGTGATTTGGGTATGTGTAAATTAATTCAGAACAAACATTTTAAAAGGAATCTGAGCATTGGTAATATAATTTTAAAAGTGCTCATTTTCACTTTCTGGTTTTGTTATTGTAGAAAACAACAGTCCCCCTGTAGCTGTGGCTGGCCCAGACAAAGAGCTGATATTCCCTGTGGAAAGTATGATCCTCGATGGAAGCAGAAGCACTGATGACCAAGGCATCATTTTCTATCACTGGGAAAATATCAGGTAACACATTTTAAATGCACTAAAAAGCCTCAGGGCCATAAGCAAGACATTTTGTATCTACAGGAAAAAGTGAGAGGGAAAGAACGAAGGGGCAGAGTAGGTCACCTGGGGTATAACCACCTGGAGGGAGGAAGCAAGTCCTGGGAAAACTCACAATGTCTACCCTAGGGCGGTGCTATTGTTCCTCTAAACTTCATCATCTCAAGGCAAAGTCCTAACTGCCTCAGCCTAGTTATAGTTTCACTGTGCAACAACACATTCCACTTCTTAATTCAGCCAGGGTTGAAAAATTAAGGGGAAGAGGAGGTACTGGTAGAGTTACAGAATGTGGGTGAAAATTAGAAGGACAAAGGGTAGCTAAGTGGGCCTGGAGTCAGGAAGATCTGAGTTCAAAGCTGACCTCAGACACTTACTACTGCGTGACCCTGGGCAAGTCACTTGCCTCTCCAAAAAAGAAAAAAAATTAGAGATTCTAATAGAGAGGAATAAGTAAGAGGTAAGCCTTGCCAAGGCATAATCTAATCAGAATTAAGAGAAAGGGAAGGAAGATATCAGTCTGGCAAGTTAAGGATCAAGTTAAGGAGTTAAGCAAGGAGCAGAGGGGCCCAAAGATATTGGGCAAAATGAAATGCATTGTGCCTTATTGTAGCATGCCATTGGAGTGCATGTAATTCACTTATGATTCCAGACACAAGGAACAGCATGGTATGGTGATCACTGAGCTTTCAGATTCAAATTCAGGAAACCTGGGTCAAAGTCTCACCTCTGACCCATACCGACTGTGTGACTAAACTTCTCAAGGCTCCAGGCAATTCAGTACATCTATAATTTGCAGAGAATGTGTGCTAACCTGCATTAGGAGAGAGAGTTTCCTTACCAGGGAATTCTCTATGCTAGTACAAATCATGGGTCCAGTTCCTTTCCCTTCACAATAGCAGCAACTCACCTTCATATAAGAATCTGAAAAATTTACAATGTGATTCTTTGTTCAAACCTAAGAAAGGAGAAAGAATGCTATCCCCATTTTACACAGGAGGAGGCTGTGACCCAGTAAGATTCAGTGACTTGCTCACAGTCTCCCAACTTAATACTTGTCAGAGTCAGGATTTGAACCCCGTATCTCTTGGTTCCAAGACTAGCATTAGGAGAAGGGGATTCTTCATTGGGGAGTTCCTTATCTTTATCTTATAGAAAGGACATCTTGAGATGGCCCAGGATGCATTGGGAGACCTTGGTCTTTTTCTACGCTAAGGTCTTTCCCTTGGCTTACTTCTTAAACAGCCCCAATCATTGAATAGATGTTGCCTCAGTCAAAGTGAGAACTCTGAAAGACCTTAGCTTAAAAAGGCCAAGGTCCCTCACTACATCCTGGGCCATCTTCAGTTGTCCTGATCTATACCTGGCCACTGGACCCAGATGACTCCAGAGGAGAAAGTGAGGCTGGTGACTGCACAGCCTCCTTCACTTAAATCCAGTTGATTGGCAAGTCTTGGCATCATCTTCCCGATGTCATGGTCCTCTTTGAGAATGAAGGACAAAACCACAATCTCTATCTTATACAGGTTTTCTTCCAGCCACTCTGTAGGTGAGTTATAGGATCAGTTGCTGGTTGTTGTTTAGTACTGTCTAACTCTTTGTGATGCCATGGATCATAGCATACCATTGGAGAAGGAAATGGCAAATCACTCCAGTATCTTTGCCAAGAAAACCTCATATGGAGTCACAAAGAGTCTGACATGATTGAACAACAACTTTCCCCAAATCTACTCTCCCTTTTATATTTCTCTTACCTTTCCTGGTCCCTGCACATAACCCTGTTGAGTTTAATGTATTTCTAGATCAAATTGCATGTGTAGATCTGTGTGTTGTGTTCAATTCTCTAGCCAACTGAGATAAAAACAAAGCTCTTGGAGTGGTTTGCCATTTCTTCTCCAGTGGTTTAAACAAACAGAGGTTAAGGGACTTGTCCTGGGTCACATAGCTAGTGAGTATCTGAGGCAAGATTTGAACTCAGGTCAAAGCACTTATCCACTCTCCCCAGAAGCTGCTGGTAGAGAGGGTAAATTGATGTCCTTCTTGGCCTTTAGTACAACACATTGTATTGATTAATTGGATAACTGAGAATATAGGAGACAATAGTACATACCATTCTAACCTCAACCCGAAAAGAGAGAATTATAGAACTTGAGAGTGGAAAGGGAAACTTTGAGATCATTTAATTCAATGCCCTCCTTTATGGATGAGGAAACTAAGGCTCAAATTATCCTAAAGTGAATTGCTCAATATCACAGAACTAGTGAGTGGCAAAGCCAAGACTAGTAGCCAGGATGTCTGACTCCACACCTTATTTTATTCTCATTAATTTTCTTATTTTTGTTTAGAAAAGAAGTTGAGAATAGTATGCAAGTCTTGTTATGCTATGATCTACAAGGGCAGACCATTATTCCCAGGAATCTAACAGAGCCTGATAAAAGGTCCTTCTGGCTGATGAATTTTGCAATGTAGAACTCAAGTCACTATATATATTTTTTGCCTTTTTTTTAACTTGGAGGGCAATTGCGGTTAAGTGACTTACCCAAGGTCACACCGCTAGTTTTTGTGTTAAATGTCTGAGGCTGGATTTGAACTCAGGTCCTCCTGACTCCAGGGCTGGTGCTCTATTCCCTGCACCACCTAGTTGCCCCTGAATCACTATATTTTTTTCAGTCTAAGCCCATCATGAGTTCTGTAGCCCATGCAGATTCCCAATGAAAAACAGGATTGTTTAAAAGGATGTAGATAACAATGCCTGGCAGAATCAAAAACCCATGTGGTAATTTCCGCCCCCATCCCTTGCTGTTTGCTTCCAGTGGTCCAAGTGCTGTGGAGATGGAAAACACTGACAAAGCTGTAGCCACAGTCACCGGACTACAGGCTGGCACCTACCATTTCCGACTGACAGTGAAGGACCGCCAGGGCTTGAGTAGCATGGCTACCCTCTCCGTGGCTGTCAGGGAGGGTAAGCCGAGGTGCTTCTTTACCTTTGGCCTTGAAAGTACTGATGCATTTGATCATTGCAGGCGTGGGAGATGGGAGAGGCAGAATGAGGCTCCATCTGCTTCTTATGCTTCCAAGGGAATTTGAAAACAACAATAACAACAACAAAACTAAGTTCCAGGCCTCAAATTCACAGGGAATTTGGTGTTTGCTTGCTCGTCATAGGACATTAGTGGAATAACAAGACAGGACCATTCATCTAGAGCTGGAAGGAACCTCAGAGCTTATCCTGTCTATAATTTTACAGATGAGAGAACTGAGGCCCAGGGAAGCCCAGTGCTTTGCCCAAAGTCACACAGGTACATGATTTTTTTTTTAAAAGGAAGGACATATGCAGGAAATCTTCTCTGGTACAGGTCAAAGTCAAGTTCATCCTGAGGAGGAAAATTAGCCTTGAGTTCTATTCTCCTTTTCCTCAGTATTTCTACATCCAGCCTTCTAGGGCTCAGGAGGATTTGCCACACCCCTATTCTTAACATTTGTTCTGTCTCCTTTCACCAGTTTTCACCTCACCCTCACCTAACACACATTTTGGAGTCTGAGTTCCCATTTTCACGGGGGCTTACTGACAGTAAGTCAGCATTTATTAAGCACCTACTATATGTCAGGCACTGTGCTAAGCAATGAGGATACAAAGACATGCAAGGGAAGTGTTCATCAGAGCTCACGTGGAGGATTGTATCTCATTCTGGGCACCATGTTTCAGGAGGGACAAAGAGAGGCCAGCACATGTTCACATGAGGGCAACCAAGAAAGTGAGAGACCAGGTCATGTCAAGAATGGCTATTGGAGCTGGAGATAGTTCAGAGAAGAGAAAACTGAATGGGAATGTAACAACATGCAATCGATGTCTTCAGACAGCCCAGCCGAAGCCAAGTCAATGGGTAGGAGTTACAGAGAGACAGATTTAGGTAGCCAACTAGAGCACTGGGCCTGGAGTCAGGAAGACCTGAGTTTAAATACAGCTTTAGACACCTATTACCTATGTGGCCCTGAGCAAGTGATTTAACCTGTTAGCCTCAGTTTCCTCAACTGTAAAACATGGATGATAAGAGCACCTACCTCTCAGGGTTGTTGTGAGGTTTAAATGAGATAATGTTTGCAAAGTGCCCAGCACAGCCATTGCTATTATTACTATTGTTATGATTAGCTAGTATTTAGCTAATTTAGGAAGGAATAGTTTCCAAATAATGAGAGCTGTCCAAAAGTGGAATCAGCTGCCTAAGGAGGTAATGGGTTCCTTGTCTCTGAAGGTCTTCTGTGGAGGCTGGGTGATGACTTGATATATCATAGAGGGGATTCTTGTATATCTTATATCAATGGAACTGCAAAATAAACTAACCATGGATTTTTTTTTAATCTTTTTTTTGAGGGGGGAAGGCAAGGCAATTGGGGTTAAGTGACTTGCCCAAGATCACACAGCTAGTAAGTGTGTCAAGTGTCTGAGGCCAAATTTGAACTCAGGTCCTCCTGCCTCCAGGGCTGGTGCTTTAGTCACTGCACCACCTAGCTGCCCCGCTAACCATGGATTTTTAATATGCTCTATGTTCATCGTTTCTATCACCAGTGTTTTGAATGAAAGTGTTTTTGCTTCCTTTTTATTTCATGTGGCTTAGAAAACAACAGTCCTCCTAGAGCCCGGGCTAGTGGCAGACATGTTCTTGTACTTCCCAATAACTCCATTACTCTGGATGGTTCAAGGTCTACTGATGACCAAGGAATCGTGTCTTATCTGTGGATCCGGGATGGTCAAAGTCCAGCAGCTGGAGTAAGTACTTGACTCATCATTTGATAATGTCATGCTTGGCATGGCAGAGCCTTTGTGAATTTGCCTTCATTAGGGCAGCCAGGCTTATTGAGCATGTGCAGCTCGGCAAATGCAGGTGGAAGGATTGTTAGATTAAAGAGAGATGTAATGTAGTATAATAGAAATAACATTGCAATTGTAATCAGAAGGCCTGAATTTGAACACTGGAGCTGACGTTTACCAGTCATATGACTTTGGGTAGACATTTAATCTTTGGGAGCCTAAAATTCCTCATTTGTAGAATGAAGATATAATATTATGCTATCTATTTCACAGAGTTGTTATGAGTGCTTTTAAAACTAAGTGCTATATGTGAGTTATTATTACCCCAGTTCTTCAAAAGATATGGAATTTCATCATTGTGAGTATTCCGCCCACGGATATAAACCCCTCCATGCCTTAGTAGATAGTTTCATGAGTTGCCAATGACAAAGAAAAAGTCATTACTTGGTGGCTAGTAGTTTGGTGATAACAGAGAACTATAACCAGTACATAGGACTTTTACCTAGGTGCAGCATAATGTTAGATGGTGCCACATTGACCCCATGGGCACAGAAGGAGCAGATGGGAGTCATGCTCAAGAAGGTGAAGGGAAAAGGGAAAAAACACTAGACTCTGCTCCTCTACTAGGGTCTGGAAAAGTCAGGGCCAGACTTTTCTTCTTCCTTTAGCTAGCTATACCCTGACTCCAACACTGGGTATCTGGGCATGGTAAAGTAGGGAAAAGTTGGAGTTGCTCAATTTTTTTTCTTTTTGAAGGGTGGAAGACTGGGGCAATTGGGGTTAAGTGACTTGCCCAATGTCACACAGCTGGTAAGTGTTAAGTGTCTGAGGTTGGATTTGAACTCAGGTCCTCCTGACTTCAGGGCAGGTGTTCTATTCACTGCACTACCTAGCCACGCCTGGAGTTGCCCAATTTCAAAGCAATAGCCTTGAGCAAGTTCTGTCATTCTGAGTACTGGCATCTCTCCTTCCCATCATGGGAGTTTAGGACTAGCAGACCCATGAATCTTTAATACTCCAGATGCCTTGGCCTTAATCTTCTTGCCTAGAGGTCCTAGGTCCTTCTCTTTTGTTTCCAGGTGTCTTGGAGTGAGAGATAGATACTCAGATTGGTATGTTTTTTTCCTTTTAAATTTATTTATTTTTAGTTTACAACATTCGGTTCCACAAGTTTTTGAGTTCCAACTTTCCTCCCCCTTCCTCTCCTCCCCCCTGTCCTCCAAGACAGCATGTAATCCGATATAGGTTCTACATGTACCTTCACATTAACCGTATTTTCACAGTAGTCAGGTTGTAAAGAAGAGGTATGAACAATGAAATGAACCATGAGAAAGAAGAAACAAACCCCCCAAAAAGAGAGTAAATAGTTTGCTTCAATCTACATTCAGACTCTGAAATTCTTTCTTTGGATGTGGATCTGAGGCCTTGATCAAATCAGCAGGTAAACACCTGACTTTGAATCTTCCTTCAGCTACTTACCAGTTGTATGGTCCTGGGAAAGTCACTTAAACTCTCTTAGCTTCAGCTTCAACTTCCTCATATAATAATAATAATAGCATCTACCTCATAGGATGGTTGTGAGGATCAAATAGGAATATCCTTTTCCATCATGAAAAACTTTTGGAGTTGTCTAAGAACCTCGCATTGCTGAGAAGAGCCCAGTCTATCAAATTTAGTCATCACAGATACAACATGTCTGTAATTGTGTACAATGTTTTCCTGGTTCTTCTCCCCTCACTAAGCATCAGTTCATATAAGTCTTTCCAGGTTATTATGAAGTCTGTCTGTTCCTCATTTCTTATAAGCACAATAGTGTTCCATTACATTCATGTACCACAACTTGTTTAGCCATTCCCCACTTGATGGGCATCCCCTTGATTTCCAATTCTCTGCCACCACACAAAGAGCTGCTATAAATATTTTTGTACATATGGATCCTTTTCCCACTTCTATGATCTCTTTGGGATACATTCCTAGAAGCGGTATTGCTGGGTCAAAGGATATGCATTTTTATAGTCCTTTGGACATAGTTCCAAATTGCCCTCCAGAATGGTTGGATCAGCTCACAACTCCACCAACAATGTATTAGTGTTCCAATTTTCTCACATCTTCTCCAGCATTTATCATTTTCCTGTTTTGTCATGTTAGCCAATCTGACAGGTGAGATGTGGTACCTCAGAGTTATTTTGATTTGCATTTCTCTAATCAATAGATACTGGGATTGTTACAGACAATAGGGGCATACCATACATGCTAGAGGGCAGGGTGAGTCTGCTTAGGCTCTAATATATTAGGCCTTGATCAAATCAGCACGTAAACACCTGACTTTGAATCTTCCTTCAGCCACTTACCAGTTGTATGGTCCTGGGAAAGACACTTAAACTCTCTTAGCTTCAGCTTCAACTTCCTCATATGATAATAATAATAAAATAGCATCTACCTCATAGGATCATTGTGAGGATCAAATAGGAATATATATGCATATGTATACACATAAGATAGATAGATAGATAGATAGATAGATAGATAGATAGCTTGATAGATAGCTTGGAATCAGGAAGACTCATCTTCATGAGTTCAAATACAACCTCAAACAGCTGTGTGACCCTAGGCAAGTCATTTAACCCTGTTTGCCTCAGTTTCCTTATCTGTAAAATGAGTTGGAAAAGGAAATGGCAAATCACTTTGGTATCTTGACCAAGAAAACCCCAAATGGGATCATGAAGAGTTGGACATGACTGAAAAATAACTAAACAACAACATCTGTTTACATGTTGTAAACATGGAACAGGTATGACCACTGAAGATTCTTGAACATGTGAGCCACATGGTCAGACTTGAACTTTAGGGAAATTTTTTTGACAGAGACCAGAGATGAGAGACTGGATGCTGAGACTCCAATTAACGGTTTACTTCACTAGTACCAGTGAAAGGTGAGGAAGACCTGAATGAGAGTAGTGGCATCATTGTGGAAAGGAGGGAATAGACATGGGAGATGTTATGGAAACAGAATCTTTGAGGCTGGCAGTTCATCAGATATATGAAGTGAGGAACAGTCAAGGATGACTTACAAGTTGTAAGTTCTTTGAGGGCAAGGACTGTTTTTCTAGGGCCTAGCAGAAAACCTTATACATCCTAGACACTTAATAAATGTTTATTGCTTGGATTATAAGCTACTGGATGATCCAAAGGAGCGAGTTCCACTCCCAACCTCATGCAAGGACTCAGGATCTCTTTTTGCCCACTGTTGCCACTAAGAGCAACTTTTCTGCTTCTTGCTTCAGATACAAAAATTCCTAGTTATGATTCCAGGTGGATGAATCTCTGCCAAGCTGGCCTACAGCTGACTGATGCAACTGAGCATTGGAGCCATACCTGAAGCCATTTTAGCATTATAGGATCTACCAGCAAATATACCCTGTGTTAGCAGATTTTAGAGGAGAGGAATATTGTTCTCACAGCTCCTAATTTAAAAACATTGAAATCCTGCCTCTCTTCCTTCCCTGGTAAGACTTTGGATGGTATAGGAACTTCAGGATGCTATCTTTGCAGCCAAGGCAGAGGATAGAAAATTGACATCATTTTCCTCAATTCTTCTAATCCAACATCCATTAGATTGTGAGTTCTTTCAAGGCAAGGACTGTGTTTTGCCTCTTATTGTATTCCTAGTGCTTAGCACACTCCATGAAACATAGTAGGTACTTAATAAATGTTTATTGAACATCCAGATGTGTGTGTGTGTGTGTGAATGGTCTCTGTCATCAAATCATACCTGAAAAGTCAAGCAAAAAAGGAATTATCATTCTATTTCCCCAAATGGGGAAATGTGAGGCAAAGAGAAGGGAGCTATTTGTCTGAAGTCTCTCAGTCAATGACCAAGTCAAAATTAGAACATAGATCTTCTGCCTCCCAGTTGAATCTGAAGAGATACCACTTCTGGGAATTTAGATTTAATTAGATCATGATTTTTGTTCCAACTGGGAGTTTGAGACATACATAGTTAAGTCCTTGCAGCATCAACACAATATTCACAGCTTTGATGGCAACTGTGAATATGCCGGCATAATTCTCAATCACAAAATACAACAGACTCTCAATATAGAAGACAGAAGCAAAACATTTATTCAGACACCAGAGAGCTAAATCCCAACATCAGGAACTGAATCCATCATAGCAATAAAGAAATTAATACACTATAGCACAGCAGAGAGTCACACCATCCTTTAGCCTTCCCACAAATAAACACTCACAAGCTTGGCTATCACAGCAGAGGACAAATACTCATGTACCTGTCTCCTTGTGTGCATCCTTTCCTCCTTCCAATTCTAACTGCTCTGACCCCCAGCTTCCTGTCATCTCTGCTCTACCTTTAAGCAAGCTCCTCCCACCATAGGCTCCATGTGATTACATTCCACCTATTAGGGGGCAGGGAAGATTTTCAAATTCCCATTACCATTACAGTCCTCTGAATTTTACTTAAAGGAGGATTATAATAGTAAAGGACGCTGTACATTTGTTTAGTTCTTTAAACCTTTGAAAGGCTTGCTGAACTCATGATTGATAGGATGTTAGTTTTTTAAATAGAAGCAAAATGGAACTTTCCATGGGATACCTATTTGTTTGCTTCTGAAATGTGATGTGACTGCTCTTCTTACAAGTGGGTACTTTCTATTTTGAGATATAGCAAAAGCTCTCTAACTGAGCACTGAGCTTGCAGTCAAAAGACCTGGACACAAGCCTTGGCTTCAACTCTTTCCAACTGTGTGACCTTTAGGAAAGTAGTTCTTTCCCCATGCGGAATTTTGAACAAAAGCATTCATAAGGAAAATACTATCCAAATGTAACATGCTATGGTTATTGTGTCTGCGTGCCTGCTGGAGCACCACTTTCTTCTACCCTGACTTCTCAAGACTTTTGTGGCCAACAGAAAAGAGTATCTGCACACTTGATTCCAGAAGAGGTCTCTAGTATCATGTTGGAAATTAGGATCCATATAACTCTTTAAAAGGAGTACCCCTTTAAATATGACCATGAGGGGCAGCCAGGTAGCACAGCGATTAAGAGCACCGGCTCCAGTGTCGGGATGACCTGGATCAAATCCGGGCTCAGATACTCAGCACCACACCCAGAAATAACTGGCCATGTAACCTTGAGCAAGTTACTTAACCCCGATTGCTTTAAAAAAAAAAATATGACCATGATATAGGAAAAGATGAGGAACCAAAGCCTTGATAAAGAGATCCTAATTAGTCAAGAGTTATTATTAATAAATAATACACTGAATTGCATGTGTTTTCTAGGATATAATCCATGGCTCTGACCACAGCGCATCTCTGCAGCTCATCAATCTGGTGGAAGGAGTCTATACTTTCCATTTGAAAGTCACAGACCTCCAAGGAGTCTCTGACATTGACACAGCTACAGTGGAAGTACGGCCTGGTATGACCACCATCCTGAAGTTGTTTCTTTGGGGTGCATTATGCTAATTTTTAATTTATGTGGTCCGACTTTGGGTTTCTTCCCAGTATAGCAGCCAATTTTGTCATTGATGTTTTGGTCTGATTTGTGATTTTATCTGTGAGGGAACTCCTACCACCAATGGAAACCTACAACTGTTCTGTATATTTTTAGAAAGTTGCCTGGGGCATTGAGAGGTTAAGTCTTGCCTAAGGGAGTATGTCTGTCATTGGCAGGGCATGAACCCAGGTCTTCCTGACTCTGAAGCCTGGCTGTCTATCCTAGGGTCAGTGCTGCCTCTCTTAGCAATTTCTAATTGGGAAATTATTTGTTATGAAAGAGTAGGTTCTCTTTTTCATTTTAGTTTATTTTTTCTCCTTACCTCATTGGGAAAAAAGTAGAAAAAAGAGAAATAAAACCTTTGTAAGAAATATGCATAGTCAAGCCAAAAAGAAAATTCCCACATTAACCATGTAAAAATGTAGTTCTCATTCTTCACCTTGAGATCATAATTTCTTCCTCAGGAGATGGGCAACATTTTTCATCATGGATACATCAGAATTTGTTTGTTTTTTTAGTTGAACTTTATTTTTACTTCTAAATTCTATCTCTTCCATCTCCCCCATCTATTGAGAAAACAAGAAAAAAAAAACCTATTACAAATATGTATAGTCAAGAAAAACATATTCCAGTGTTAGCCTTCTCTCTCTCCCTCTCTCTCTCTGACACACACACATGCACCTACTCACACAATCTCTCTTACACTCATACTCACACACACACTTTATTCTACACTCTGAGTCCATCACTTCTCTATCTAGAAATGACCATTATGTTTCATCTCCAATCCTCTGGAATTGTGGTTGGTCACCGTGTTGATCATAGTTCCTAAGTCTTTCAAAATTGTATGTCTGTTGTTGTTATATAAATTGTTCTTCTACTTCTGCTTATTTCACTCTGCATCAGTTCATATGAGACTTCCCAGGTTTCTTTGAAACCTTTTCTTTCATCATTTCTTATGGACACAACAGTGTACCATTATGCTCATATAACATAATTTATTTAACCATTCTCTAATTGATGGACATCCCTCTAGTTTATATTTTTCCCCCTGTTTTTGTTCATATGTGTATTTAAGGAGAATTTTGTTATCCTTTTTAGAGTTCCATTGCTCAGGATCCATGGCCATGGGAATATCTAGCTTCCAGGTGTTCAATAACAACTCCTAGAATAGTCTTAAGGATCCTAGATAGTAATTCCTAGAATCATAGTGACAGACATTCCTACTGAGGCTGTGCTGTGAGAAGATTAAGGGGTGACATAATGTAATATTTATTATACTTGTGCAGAATGACAATATTGCTAAAGTTAACCTGTGAGCTTAATGTTGGTAAAGTGCCTTCTTTGTCTGTTGTTTTATAAAGCAAGTGGGCACTGGTCAGTGAGTGGGGAATCAAAGTAAGGAAAACTAGTTAATGTATAGAGGAATGCATGTACCTGCCTCAGCTGGTCCATATTGAGTCTTGAGGAGATTTAGGGGAGTGCACAAGCTGTGCCTGTCTTGATTGACCCCCTCGAGATGTAGGGGTAGTTCTTCTCCCCCTCTCCCTGTTGACTTCTTGCCAGGGCCAGTGAGAAGGGAGTTCAAGGAATGCTGTAGGAGCTGTACTCCCATTATTGGCAACCCTTTGAAAAGAGTAGACTAAAATAAAGCTGCTTATTAACCCTTCCAAAAGTGTCTGCCTGTCTGACCAGATCAAGAGTGAACCTTGTGGGGCAGCTAGGTGGCACAGTGAATAGAGCACCGGCCCTGGAGTCAGGAGGACCTGAGTTCAAATCTGGCCTCAGACACTTGACACACTTACTAGCCGTGTGACTTTGGGCAAGTCACAACCCCAATTGACTTCTAAAAAGCAAAGAAAAAAAAAAAAAGAGTGAACCTTGTTAGAGGTTAGAGTCTGAAAACTCCAGTGCCTCCTGTGTGTTATATATGAAGCAATATGTATACCCTTTTCTTCTTTGTCTGATCTCTTTGGGGTGTAGGCCTGGTAGTCATGTTGTCAGGTGAAAGAGTATGCACAGTTTAGTGACTTTGGGCCCATAATTCCAAATTGCTTTCTAGAAAGGCTATACCAATTTAGATTTCCACCATCAATGCTTGTTTTCCTCCAGCTACTACAATGTTGCTAATTTTTTTTGGATCAAATGGGTGTGAGGTAGATCTCAAGAGTTACTTCAATGTACATTTCTCTATTACTGATTTGGAGTATTTTTTAATATGACTGTTGATAGCTTGGATTTCTTCCTTTTAAAACTGCTTGTTCATAACCTTTGATCTCATCAATAGAGGAGGGTTCTCCTTTTTAACAGAGCTGTTAAGGAAAAATAGTCTGAGTTCTACAGCATTTTAGCAGCCCTACTCAAAAATACCACTCCCTGATAGAAAGAGAGTAGTTTCTCTTTCTTTTTTAAATTACCCCTCAGAAGCAATGGGAGACCACAGTGAAATAAAAAAAACTGATTACAAATGGATGTAGCTGTGTAAGTGTTAGTTAAAATGATACAGTACACTTTTAATTCTTATGTTTCATTTCTTTTAAAGAATTAAAGGCCAGGTTGGACGACCTTCATAAGTAGAATAGCATGTTCTCATAACTCCCAGTCATTAGGCAGAGTTGCTTCGGGAGTCAAATCACTGCTTCTCTGCCTTTTGGAAAAGAACCAAGTACTATGTGCTGGGTCAGAGGCCATAAGGCAGAAATCTAATGGGCTTTGGGGATGGATTCAAGTGGATTTATGTACTATGTTGTGTTATAGAACCACAATAGAAAGGACTCAAATAGTGCTTTCAATGGTCAAAATTGCAAGAATAAGAGGAATGAATGGAGAATAAAGGGTGAAGAGCCTGTTTCTTTGAGTCTTCACTCCAAAATGTAGAAATCATATAACAGATTCCAAGAGTCTGCTACAACCAAGGTATCCATATTGTTCCAGATATACCCACATATTTTCCAAATGGAAATTCTATGCCTTCTCTTTTCCCAGACCCTAAAAAGACTGGCCTAGTAGAGCTGATATTGCAGGTTGAAGTTGGACAACTGACTGAGGTGCAGAAGGACATGCTTGTGAGGCAGCTGGCAGTGCTGCTGAATGTACCAGACTCTGATATCAAGATACAGAAGATCCAGGCTCATTCTGATATCAGGTATGAAGTGGCATGCCCAAGGGAGGCCCCTATGCAGGGTGCCTGGCCAACTTCCTGTGCTGCCCTTGTGGTGGCCCAGTAAGAAGCTCCATGGAAATTTCTTTAGGGCAGGGGTTCTTAATCTTTTTTTGCATCATCTGGCCATCTAGTTCTACCCTCTCATCTTAAAGATGAAGGACATTGAGCCCCAGGGAAGTGAAGGGACTTGTCTGGAGTCACATAGTAAGTAATGGAGCCAAGATTTGAATTCAGATCCTCTGGTGTCAAATCCAAAATTCTTTCTATGTTGTGCTAACTTTTGGGGATGCAAAAATGAAAAATTATATAATCTCTATCCTCTATTTACAATCCAGCGGTGGAGTGAAAAGGCATCTAGACGAACAAGCAGGACAGAGGGCATAAGATGGAAGGGGAAATCATTTTCAATAGGATAGACTTCATGGAGAAGCTTGTCCTTGAAAGAAGAATATTTCAGCAGGTGGAGATGTAGGAAGAGTGTGGTTGGTCTGGGTATGGAGTAAAACCTGCATGAATATGCAAAGTCTAGTGAGCACAGGTTGGAATGAGGAAATAGTGAGTGAGTAGTTCATTTTGTTTGGAATGTGGGATTCTTGAAGGAAAATAGTGTAAAATAAGGCTAGATTAAGAAGATTAATTTTGAAGCTACATGAAAGATGAAGGGACTGACTAGAGGCATGAAGCCCAGGGATGAAGTTATAATAGCGTAGGTGAATGATGATGAAGGCTTGATCCAGGATTGTGGCAATGTGGTTAGCAATAAAGGAGATAGGTAGGAAAGACAATAGAGAGAGAGAGAGAGAGAGAGAGAGAGAGAGAGAGAGAGAGAGAGTTGACAGGATTTGGCACCTGATGAGATGCATGCAATAAAGAGGAGAGGGAAAAGTGAAAGATAACTCTGGACTTTGGGTCCTGGGTGAGACTACAAGCAAAGATACATTTAACAAAGCTGACAAGAGAGACAAATTCTGTTGGAAAAATTATGAGTCAACTCATTCAGGCTCCAAACTACACTCACCTTTGAAATGAACTTTAGCTAAGATAATCTCCCTTCTAATTCTAATATTAGGCTATATGACTCAAAACTTTATAGAAATTTGGATTATTATTATTGTCTCATTTTTCTTACTTTTTGATGTGGTTCAGTAGAAATGATCCTAAGACAAATCATTCTCCTACTTTTATTTTATTTTTCATCTCCTGTAGACTTTTGCAAAGGTGGCTAAAAGACCTGCTTTTTGTAGTTGAATAAAAGCATTAAGATGTAAGCTCATTTTCTTCAGGCTCATTAAAATCATCTCTGGTACAACTCTAAAAGCAAACAGAGAGCAAGGATAATACCTACTTTATCCTGTTGCATGATTTTAAAAGCTTCTCTCATTTGTTTGAAAGCAGCTTTCTGCATTTTAAAATCTTTTTTGTTTCATATAGCTTGAAGATCATAAATATTTGGCATGACAGCATCTATTTATAATGTTGTTCTTCAGTTTTTATATATGTGTTTTATCTGGGAGATTGTAGGCACCAGTTTGGCTTTGGTTTATTGGTTCAATTTTTTAGTATATTTTGACGTTTGTACTTGTGGTTTGGGGATTTGCCACCTGTTAGCCCCTGAAAGAGAATGACCTTTTTGCTATATAATTCTTCCCACTAGGTCATGCGTAGCTAGGTATACAAGATGGGTTAAAATTTTGCAGCATGCAACTCTAAGTGATGGGGAGATGGCAATAGGTTACATGGGGGGCTCTAATCGATGATCAGAGTCCCTGAGTCTGTAAGGAATTCACTAGGCTCAAGCAAACTTTGAAGTCAATATTGTAAAAGTTTATTGTTATGCTTTACAGTGGGCAAGGGTTCTTAGGGAACCTGCAAACTTAAAGAAGTCACAGGTATAGTTTTAAGGAGTCAAGACAGTAAATCAGATGTCAATTATGCTAACTAGGTGAGTAAGGGTGGGATTAGGGGGGAGTTAAGGAATAGTCAGTGCTTAAAGGAACATGCACCTTTAATATCAACTGTGCAGGCATATTGCCCATAATTCACTGGGAAATAACCCAAGGGGGGTGCTACCTGGAGGTGTGGTTTTAGGCCTAAAACATCACTAAGTCAGCTAGTGGTCAAGAGCTGACTGAGAAGTTCCTAGTCTGCCACACATCAGTGTCATATTTGACAAGATGAATATTGGGAACCAAGGCTAATGGAGACTCAGTATGTGTATAATTGGCTAAAGAGTTAACCTATAGATAGCGCATTGAAGGATTCATAGGTACAGCTAGCCATTATACTAAGGGGAGATAACATTTGCCTAAGCTAAAATGGAATGAAAACCCTGAGAGACAGAATTTTGGGGTAATTAATAATCAATTTATTAACTAGGTTACCTGGCAATCAATAAATTGGTCATTGGTTTTTCTTGGTAATTAAAGATAGCCAGTGGAGACTCTGAAAGCCTTAAATAATCTTTCTGAAAGAAAATTCCCTTGATAAGTGAAAATCTACCTTGATTGGTTGACATTTAATGAAGAGGTGGACTAGAAGCCTTTATCTTCTCCTGTGGTTTGATTGTGAGACTCAGTCACCTCCAGTAATCTGGACAGGGAAATCCATTTCCACCCCTGGTTGGTTGGTTTTCTCCTTTCATGAGCTGGGTCACCCTAAACTCTAATGGAGGGTTACAAGGACAGAGGCTCCTCTTCCTAGGGCAAGGACTCTCCCAGACTGGATTCTGTTTATACTCTAAACAGAACTTAGTTCTTCTAGTTTGGTGGGGCCTTCCCCAAGATTGAAGAGTATGTTCCTTGAAGGCTAAGAGTAATCCAATCAATCATTCATGTCCTTTTGAGAGAGATTTCAACAAGATCTGGGCCTTAATGAGGAAATAAGAGAAAAAAGCTTGGATCCAAATTTAATAATTGGTTATTAATATGATAGTATAAAAATAATTTCTCTTATAACGCTGTGTTGTACATGTTCCAAAGTTTGCTTGCATTAATCTACATGGATCACGAACTCCAAACCCCTTAAGGATAACCTTCCTATAATATCTGGGGGCAATGACTTGATACTGAATGACCATCATAAATTCATCCACTCCCACAAAACAAATCTGCATTTCTTAATCATCTGTTTGATACTTCTTTGTCAACATATTTTTTGGTTGAGTTCATGTGGATGGCACCCAGGGCAGGCCTTTTGATTCCACTCTTGGCTCTATATAAAGGTAAAACTTTTAAATATGAATTTTTTTATTACACAAATTAAATTATTTCTCATGTCAGCCCATGAGTAATATTTTCATTGTAATTTTCAGTGACCTTTCTCTATTCTTATTATTTTTATTATTTCTGTTCACATCGAGTAGCATCTCAGGAAGTGCTGTTTCTCATAGTCCACATCCTGAATTTAACATACATATGAATGTTGTAAACTCTTTAAATGACAAAACAAAAAAAAATTTTTTCGCCCTTCTAAAATGGTTAAAATTATTATCATAGCACTTCCATTTTTAAAAGTTTTATTGATATATTTTGTTTTTATATTGGAAACATTTATAGATTACTCCCATTTTGTTAGAGGTTTTTTGGAACAAAGTAAAACAGTGAAGTAAAATTGAGGATATAGTGACCTTACCTGAAAGTACACCTGATTTACATCTGTAGCACCTACCCACCTCTCTATTAAAAAAAAAGGAAAAATTAACAGAAATCTATTTACTCTTCCTGTTGCTTCCCGTCCTATGGGGGAAAAAATAAAAATAAATTTCTTATAAGAAATGTGCATAGTTGGGGCAGCTAGGTGGCACAGTGAATAGAGCATCGGCCCTGGAGTCAAGAGCTCCTGAGTTCAAATCTGGCTTCAGACACTTAACACACACAAAAAAACTAGCCGTGTGACCTTGGGCAAGTCACTTAACCCCAATTGCCTTCCAAAAAGGAAAAAAAAAAAGAAATATGCATGGTCATGCAAAACACATTCCCTCAATGACTGCATACATATTTTATATATCTCATCTACAGCCTATAAGTCATAATCTCTCTGTAATGGATGTTTCATCATTGGACCTTTAGATTCACGAATAATTGATTATAGTTATTACAACTTTCAAAGTTGTTTTTGCAGTGTTGTTATTATATAAATTATTCTCCAAGTTCTTTTTATTTCATTATTCATTATAAAAATTGTCGAAATTGTTCATTTTTATAAAATCAATGGTACAGAATAAATTGTTTTTTGTTTCTGCTCATTTCAGTCTGTCATTTCATACAAATTTTCCATATTTTTAAAAAAAGTCATCTGTTCATTTCTTACAGCATAATAGTATTCTATCACATTCATATGTCACAACTTATCCAGCCATTCCTCAATTGATAAAAATCCCTTTGGTTTCCAGGATTTTGTTTTGTCCTGGTTTTGCCATCACAAAAAAGAGCTGCCATAAAACTTTTGTACATAAAGGACTTTTCCTTCTTTGATCTCTTCAGGGTAGGCCATTGCTAAATGGTCCATATCTGGGACAATGGGCACACACTTTTAAACATAGAGCACTGGAGACAGAGTACTTTCTCTGCACGACTCAGTGCCATAATTATGAACATCAATGATTGCATCATGATCTAACATAGAGATGCCCTTGGAGTCCATCCCCCTTTTCTCTCCCACTCAATTCTCTCCAAAAGTGCTATCCTATATATAATTCTTCTGTCTACTGCTTGTTGATATTCTCTCTTCTTTTTTCCTAATTAGTTTTTTTTTGCTTTTTTTTGAGGGCAACTGGGGTTAAGTGACTTGCCCAAGGTTACATGGCTAGTTTTTGTTTTAAGTGTCTGAGGTCGGATTTGAACTCAGGTTCTCCTGACTCCAGGTCCGGTGCTCTATTCACTGCACCACCTAGCCACCCCTAATTAGTCTTTTGACTGTCACTATTTTCTATTTCTGTCAAGTTCTCTTTTCCATTCTGACCTGCTTCATCCCATCTCCCATAGACAAAAAAAAAATATGATGTGATTGTACATATATAACCTATGTCAGATTGCTTACTTGGGGAGTGGGGAGGGAGGAAGGGAGAAAAATTTGGAGCTTAAAATTTTACAAAAATGATTGTTGAAAACTGTCTTTACATGTAATTGGAAAAAAATACTATTAAGGAAAAAATACCGTGACTAGAGTGGTATTTTTAAAAAGAATATCTAGCCTCCAAAGGGCTCTTTGATGAATAAAAAAGTAAGTGCTATAATAGTATCACCAATATCCTGTTGCAAGTATGTTGACTTTTTCACATCTTATTTTGATTGCTCAGAGACCTTTAAAGTTTCTTCCTATTTTTGGACAGCATTCTAGATAGATTGTTAGATAAATCATCTCCATACAAAGTGTCTGAGGCATGTATATACACCCATAAAACATACTCATATACAAAACACCTGTATTCTGCCACCAAAGAACCCCAATTATTTTGTGTCTATGACTGTTATTTATATTTTAAAATTAATTTTTATTGATATCTTTTGCTTTTACATCATTTATATTTCCCTTCATTCCTCTTTTTCCCACTCCCAGTGAAGCATTCCTTATAGCAAAGAATCTTTTTAGAAAGCAAATAAGGAGGAAAAGAAAAAAATTAGCAAAACTGAGAAATACATTGAAAAAAATTGACAATATATGCAATGTTTTATATCCATAAACTCTCCTACTCATTTCCCCATCCCTACTCTTTTACAGGGGGTGAATTGTTTTCTCATATCTCTTGACTTTTTCCACATCTTTTCTGGGTTCAAGATTGTTTTTGTTCCTTCCATTGCCATATTACAGTCATTGTGTATATTGTTTTCTAGTCTCTGTTCATTTCACTTTTCATCAATTCATATAAGTCTTTCCATACTTCTCTGTATTCTTTAAGCCATTGTTTCTTACAGCATAGTGATATTCCATTACATTCACGTACCACAATTTGTTAAACTATTCTCCCATTCAATGGGCATCTAATTTTGTTTCCATTTATTGGTGTATAAGTGTAATGGTAAGAGAATTTGAAAATCTTCCCTGCCATTTAATGGGCCTCAAGTGGAACCCAACAGGAGGGGCTTGATTGGGGAAGAGGCTTGTTTTTCAGGAAGGCCCATACCTTTTGTTATTTTGTAATTAGGTAGTGGGTCATGAAGGTTATTGTGATGTCCTCTGACCCTTGAAGAAGGATACACTGAGGTGAGGTTTTGCTTTGGGACTCATTTACGGGGGGAAGAGTTGTGTGATTTGACCAGATGAATCTCTGGGTAGGTGTAGCAGCAAGCACCCCAGCATCCCCAGGGTGTCTGCCAACACAGGTTCTTAGATCTGCTTTGCTAAAGGAAAGCAACTCAAAATTGGTTAACAAGCTTACTTTAATCAGTCAAATATATATTGTTTACCTAGTTCAGGGGAAAAAGGTCAGCACCCCAAACTTCAGAGTATACAGACAGAATTATCAAGACAGAGAAACAGATCAAGTAGACAGGTTTCCAAACTGTCCAACCATTACATCCATACCAAATCAACATCTGGGTTTTCAAAAATGCGGGGCTCTCAGCGGCTGCCCAGAGTCTCATCTGATCAAATCACAGAACACTTCTCAAAGTGAGCCCCAAAGCAAAGCCTCACATCAGGGATTATATAGCCTTCTCCTGGGTCAGAGAATGTAAGTACCCTCTTGACCCACTGCCCAATCACAAAGTAACAAGGTGTGGGCATTCCTGAAAACCAAGCCTCCTGCCACAGGCTCCATTTGACCACATTCAGCCTATTAGGAGGCAGAGTATATATTCAAATCTAGGAAGGTTCTCTGAGTCTCTTAAGCTTATCAAAGGGCCTAGGGGCAGAGAAGATCTTTAAATCTGCATTTCCATTACAGTAGGTGTTGAGCCCCCTGGCTTTGAAAACCCAAATGCTGGTGCTTCTCTCTCTGGTAACTTTGGTCAGACAGCTAGGAGCCCCATCTACTGAAGTGCTATTTTCTCTGTCTATATTTTTGGTCTGATTGTAATTTCTGTTTGTATTTTCTGAAGTTCAGGGTGCTGCCTTTTTCCCCTGAACTAAGTGAATTATGTGTGTATGCATGTGTGTGTATATATCTATCTACGTATGTGTATATGTATATATTTTATATATAGATATAATTATTTCCCTGATGCCAAGGTCCTCTTCGAAAACAAAGGATAAACACACAATGTGTGTGTGTCAGTGCTTAATTGTAGCCTTGGGGAGGGGGAGAAAAGGGGAAAAAAAGAACAAAATAAAAAGTACACAGCAGAGAACAAAATAAAACCTACAAGGAAGTAAAGAAAAGATGGACAACTCTGAACATAATGTGTAACATTTATCATATAGGCTTTCTTGAAATGGAAATTTATTGCTTTATATTTTGAATCCTCTCATGTTCTGCTATTCACATGACAATGTTTTTTTCTTTTCTTATTTTGTATTTGAGTTTTAGTATTTAAGTTTGATTCTTTTTTCTTTTCTTATTTTGTATTTTAAGTTTAAAATAAAAAGAATTTACAAAAAAAATGTGGCATGAATGAAGTATCAAATTATCATTTGCTTTGTTCATGTAAAAGCATATCATTACTGGCTGGGAGGGGATCAAGTCTGTAAAACAACAATGTTTTGAAACACCAGCTTGCAAAGTCTATGGATCAGTTTGAGGGGCGAGACCCTTGTTTGATGGTGGCAATATCCTCCTTGTCTCCTCTGCAGCACTGTGGTCATCTTCTATGTGCAGAGTGGGCAGCCTCTCAGAGTCATCCAGGCTGTTGAGGTGGCCCGCATTTTGCATGCTCAACTCTTAAAGGAAAAGGCAGACTTTTTACTTTTTAAAGTCCTGCGAGTCGACACAGAAGGTAGGTCTTCTACGTGGACATTTTTTTTTTCTCCTTGTGGTATCAGACTTTCCAACCACATACAGTCTTCATTTACACAGGAAGAAGATTACTATAAATAAAAATTGAGAGTGCCTGGTCTTAAGATGTCAAACACTGATTTTGCATTAAATTCTCTGGCAGGTCTCCTAAACAGCTTAACACGTTGAGACAAGACTAAGGTTTGCAGAACCTCTATGTCTGAGAGAGGCTGGGATGGAATATTTATGATGTATCAGTTTTTAAAGCTACAACTGCAGAATTACTGTTAGTTTTATCTTTGAAAAGGAGGGAAAACAACAGATAAAAATTGATACAACTGTTAGGAATGAAGAAGATTACATATTAATATATCATTTGTACCTTATGCCATTAAAGAGCACAATTGTGGTTCACAATGAAAGGTTTTAAACAGTTTAGAAGTGTCCAGGTGGTTTTGATTTTCATTTTAAAAAATTATAGGTACCCCATGTTACCCCTTTCTTGGCAAAAAATTGACTTAGATTTAGTCTGACTCAATTCAGCAAACATTTATTAAACTATGTTTGCAGGCATTGTGCTATGTGTGGAGGAAATAACAACAAAAATAAAATTGTCTCTGCCTTCAGGGTACTTACCTTCTACTGGTATATAGGGTGTCCCTAAAGTCTGGAAACAGGAAATCTCATTATGCCTATTTTATTTCTTTCTCTCTTTTTTTTTTTTGGCCTTTTGGAGGGCAATTGGGGTTAAGTCACTTGCCCAAGGTTACATGGCTAGTTTTTTTGTGTGGGTATTAATTAAGTGGCTGAGGCCAGAACTAAATTCGGGTCCTCCTGACTCTGGGGCTGGCACTTTACTCACTGTGCTACCTAGCTGCCCCCACATTATGCCTATTTTCAAGAAATGAAATGAATGAAATTTTCAACAACATTTTATTTAATTAGCATAAATTTTAGCTAGGACAATTGCATATAGAATAAAATCTTTCATTAGCTATTGGGGACTATTTTCCATATTAATGAGATTAATTTAATTAATGAGATTTCCTATGTGTCTTCTATGTCTTCCTATGAAATATCATTTATACTAATTAAATAAAATGTTGTTGAAAATTTCATTTCATTTCTTGAAAATATGCATAGTTAATGAGATTTCCTATGTGTCCAGACTTTAGGGACACACCGTATATCTCTGTAGTTATCCCTTCCACATCACAGGGGTTAGCGGTGCAGCACCCTCACAATTTGGCGTTAAAATTTTTTGACCCTCCCTTCATACCAGAAAAGAAGTCTGAATTACTATGGTATTAAAAGATAGAATATGTTGACATTATACAATATTATCTATATATTTTATGCACGTTTGTGTTTCTAAACCTTTTTCTGTGTTGTCTGCTGGCCTTTGCATGTTGTCTGCGGCTTCAACAAAACTCCCCCCAAATTCCCATTTAATTTCTTATACTGACCCACAATATATCGAAACAGCAATGGGGAAAGTCACAATGTGGAAGGGATAACTGTAAATATGCTGGTGTTTGTATTAATAGATGTCCTAGCCAACCCCTAGGACAAGGAATTCTCCTAGGACCACCTTGTTCTTTGAACATAATACTTATTATGTGAAGGTAGAACTTGGTACTGGGAAAGCAACAAAGGACATAATAATACAATTTTGATTTTTATAATTTTGATAATATAACCTTGATTATACAATTTAATTTTTTTCTGACATGCAAATCCATGTGTGAGCTTTTCAGTGGCAATGTTCAGCAGCCTTTCTCTGTCATTTGCCTGGTAGAATGTAAGCCCTGTGAAGGCAGGGGCTATTCCTTTTCTGACTTTGTATAACAAGCACCTAGCAGAGTGCCTTGTACATAGTAGATGCTTAATAGATGTCTGTTAATTGATTGCTTTTGGTTGAAAAAGTTGAAAACACACCTCCAGCATCACAGGACATATACCAGAAGAATGTAAAATCTTTGAGTATTTAAGGGCTACTCTATTAGGATGCAAAAAGAGCAAAATATGAGACCCTTTTGACCCTGTGGAACTCAAGATCTGTCTCTCCAGTGGTAATTATTACCTCTCCTGTTCTGCTCCCAGTTTGCCATTTGAAATGTTCTGGGCATGGCCACTGTGATCCTATTACCAAACGCTGCATCTGCTACCAGTTGTGGATGGAAAACTTGATCCAGCGCTACCTCAGTGATGGAGAAAGTAATTGTGGTAAGTTCAGATGAAGTAGTTTTGCAAAGATCCTGTGTTCCTGCTGGGAAATAGTCTTCTGTATTTGCAAATGAACTAATCTCTTTTCCCAGCCTAAACTACATTGAGAAAACAGCCCTGTGAATACATCAGATAGAACTTTCTAACAACCCACAGTGGTTTGAAAAGTACTTCCTGGGCCCTGCTTTGGCTCTGAAACATAGAGCTCTCTTACATCTTGCCGTTGCTGACAGATGTCCTGGCATAGTTCCTTAATTGGCTATTATTCCCCAGGGCTTATGGCACTGGAACTGCAAACAGAATTTGCTCCTGGGCTCTAAATGGAAAAACCCAAATGCCCAAGGTCATCAATAACCCTTCCCACTCCACCTCTTCCAAGCTAATTCTGCTTTGGAATTTTTCTGGAACCCAGTATCTTAGTCTATTATCTCCCACTCTGTAGCCTTGAAACAAGAAAAGTCTCTGAAGGACAATGTGAGGTTTTGGGGGGGAGTACAGAAGGATAGTCACATTCCTTTCATTGATCATATCTCTGTCAGCCACAAGGCTCTTTAACACTGGCCAAGATTCTAATCCTAAGTGAGGCCCTGCCACTGAGAGTTAGAGGCAGAAAATGGGCTGAAAAGAGAGCAATCCTTCAAGCTCTAGCAGAGAACCTGTCCTGAGTATTGGGGAATATCTGGCCTTTTAATGACAGTGTGGTAGGAGCTGGAAGGACATTGGTCAGTAAGTCAAATGACCTGGAATCTAGTGCTAGCTCTGCCATTTATTAGCTATATGATCTTAGACAAATCTCTTCATCTGAGTGTCAACTTTTTCATCTACAAAATGGACATAGTCATGTTCTCTGCCTTATCTATCTGTAACAAATTCTCCTTCCATAATACCCTCAAACTGGCTGTTTTTGTGTGAGTGTGGGGGGGGAGGCTTGGGTGGTGAGTTGTGGGTTGGATTAAAGTCCCTGCTAGAGTCCCTTCCAAAACTAAAAATTTGAGCGGGGGGGGGTTTGTTTGTTTGTGTTTTTGCTTTTTGGAGGGGGGAAGGCAGGGCAATTGGGGTTAAGTGACTTACCCAAGGTCACACGACTGGTAAGTGTGTCTGAGGCCAGATTTGAACTCAGGTCCTCCTGACTCCAGGGCTAGTGCTCTATTCACTGTTTCACCTAGTCACCCCAAAATTCTATGTTTTTGTGAAATGTTGAATCTTTTCCCCTCCCTCACATCTATTCTGTTGTTGTTAGTAGTTTCATTTGTGTCTGATTCTTTATGCTCCCATTTGGAGTATCCTTGGCAAAGATATTAGAATGGTTTGCCATTTCCTTCTCCAGCTCATTTTTACAGAAGAGGAAACTGAGGCAAACAGGGCTAAGTGACTTGCTCAGGGTCACACAACTAGTAAATGTCTGAGACCAAATTTGAACTCAGGGCTTCCTGACTCTGGGCCCAGTGCTCTATCTAATCACTGTGCCACCTCACTGCCCTCACATTTGCTAATGATCAGTTATTTACTTTGGCAGAAAAGATACCATCACAGATTACTGTTAATTCAATGCAATAACTCTCTTTGGTTTTATGAGGATTCATTTAAATAGGTGACTTCAGAAGCGACCCATTGCCCTGGTTTAGATTTACCCAAAATGCCAGTTTGACAGACTGATCTCAGCTGGGTTTCATGTTGGGATCAGAATAAGAAAAGAAGTCAGTCCACACTACCAAACTCAGCCATGAATGTAGTGAAGCTGGCACCAGCTGAGCTGACCAGTGGTCCAGGGAAGAAATTATCTTAAAGTAATCAGGGAATCTATACCTTGGAAAGTAAATTTGGGTATCAGATAAATAGATGGGCATAGTGTTGGAGGCAGCTCAAACTAACCCACAGAATTAATGTTTAATTTTCAGGTGAGCATTTATTTACACCTTAGTAATCAGCATGATGAAAATCAGGGACTAATTAATTGCTTTTTTGATTACCTACCCAAAAAAAAGTGATGGATAAAATGTTATTAAGATTAAACCTTAAAGTGTGACCTACATTTTTGGAGAGCTTGTTGTTAAACATTTACCAGCATACCACTGGGCTAGACTGGACATGATAAAGGAGAGAAATTAGCATTTTTAATTCTCAAATGACATTCTTATATAAACCTGTTGAAAGTATTAAGACTATGGAGAGAAAGATGAGTTGAATTCATCTCTTGTGCAGGGTAGGCAAGTCATGTTTAGACCTTGTTTGTTCCTCTGTATAGTTTCTTTATGCCTGGAAGCTACTCCATGCACAGATGTGGGAAGGAATATGAATTGGGAAGATTCTGATCTATTGTCTGACCCAGTGTTAGGTGTACCATGCCACAGAGAGACATGACAACCACATTTTCTTTCAGCTAGACCCAATAGTTTCTTTAGGACAGGGGTGGGGAATCTGCGGCCTTTCACTGTGAAGTTTGGATTCGGTCAAAGGGTTGCACTTTTGAGTACCTATAAGGCCACATGTGGCCTCTAGGCCACAGGTTTCCCCACCCTTGCTTTAGGACCTTAAGGACTTCATAAATGTTCCCAGAAAAAGTAACTTTTGAATTTTTTATGGTTTTTGAACAATCAGCAGAGGTAAAGATATTCTGGGATCACGGCTGAATTTGGATAATTTTGGAGTCCTCTTTTCTGCTTGGCACAAGAATGCTTAGCATATGGAGAGAGCAACTTCAGTATTAATTGCATGACCTTCAGTTCTCCTCAGACTTGTATCCCACTTCATTGATGATCCTGTGGTAGTCAAGCAGGTGCAATTAACAGCATGAATCTCTGCTTGTAGAGCCTTAAAATATTTATTCAGTGTGAGATAGCATACATCAAGTGGTTCTGCAAAATGCAAAAACATTTTGGTTTTCTTGTTTTCCAGAATGGAGTATTTTCTACGTGACTCTCCTGGCTTTTATTCTGATCATGATAATGGTGGGTTTCACTTGGTTCTGCATCTGCTGCTGCAAAAGGTACCTGGTTGGCATATGTATTTTTATTTTTTTTTTTGGAGGGGGGAAGGCAAGGCAGTTGGGGTTGACTTGTCCGAGGTCACACAACTAGTAAGTATGTCAAGTGTCTGAGCCCAAATTTGAACTCAGGTCCTCCTGATTGCAGGGCCCGTGCTCTATTCACTGAGCCACCTTGCTGCCCCAGCACATTTATTTTTAATAAAATAAAAGACATTGAATGTGAGATGACAGACCCAGGGTCTTCTGCTTGGGACTTGTAAACTGCTAAACTGCTTGACAAAGGAGACATGATAAAGTACTTTAGGTGACTTAGCAAATTAACACTCTCCCTGCTCAATAAAACTGTCCTTACAAAGGCCTCCCTTCTTAGAAGAGGCTAGTTAAGTTACTCTAGATCAGTTTTTAACCTGGGATCCATGAAATTAAGTTAAAAACATTTCAATAACTATTTTAATATAATCGGTAAACTTTGTGTAGTTAAAAAACATTATTCTGAGAGGAGGTCCATAGGCTTCACCAGACTGCCAAATGGGTCCATAACACACAAAAAAAGATAAGAACCTTTGTTCTACATCAAATCCTATTTTCTCTTATTTTTTTGCCCCCCAACCCTCCCACTTCTTCTTGGTACTCTTTAGGGCTTTGCTAACTAAGACATTCTTTAGGGTAAGGTGCTAGAAATCATTATGGGTTGAAGGTTTTGATTGTTTTTATTGCAACTGATAAGAATATGGTTTACTCTTACTCTTTTTAATAAAGGTAAAGTTTTAAGAGAGATCTCCTAGGCAAGGAGAAATTGTACCTGATGTTTTACCTGATGTCCTGTTCTCTGGAGTGGCCCCCTGGGAAGCTCCTGAGGTTGTCATGACAGCAGGCTAATTTCAGAATTCTTTGTCAGGCCTATTGTGAGGAGATTGAACCATCACATGATGACTCTGAATGCCTCTGAGAACAGAGAGCATGAGGTATTTCCCCACATGAGATAGCCTAAGTGCTTGTGCCAGACACATGTGGCCAAAATGAAGGGTTTTACCTTCAAGAAAATTTTTTTTTTAAAATTATGCTGCTACAAAGGTGGCAGCACGACCAGTGTGGTACCGGTCTACATCATACCACTAAATAATTTCGAGCTAGATTATGACTAGGCTCTCACACTTTCTGAAAGGAAAAGCTGGTACGAGAAGATCAGAACACTCAGTCACAGGTCGAGTGTTCCCTGAACTGGATCCCACAAGTGTCTGCTGAGATGGTTGCCATGATCTGGATTGTTCTGAAAATGCTCCGTCTCTATGTTATACAAGTTGATGACAAAATAATGAAGTTAGTATTTTGTTTTTATCATAGGAGGCAACATGAGATGAAAGTACTCTTTGCTCCTGTTTAGTATTCGTTTAGCATGGTTTTGTTGTTGTGTGTTTGAAAAATAATTTCCCAAAACAGAGGAAGAGCCACATGGGGCAGTTCAGTTTGTGTGTGTGTCTGGAAAAGAATGATTGGTGCCAGTTAATCCTATTGATTAACCATATTTCCTTTCCTAGAACTGTCTTCCCAATTCCTTCCTGTTCATTCATTACCTCAATGAGCATTTATTAGGTACCTATTATGTATGGGCTAAGTTCTGGAGCTGAAAAATTGAAAAACTTAAGAGTCCCTCCCATTAAGGAACTTATAACCTAGTAGATTTGCAGGTTTGCAAATCATTATAATAGACATTAGAATATGTTTAAATACGTAGAGTAGATATACTCTATTGAGAGCAGAGACCTTATCTTAATTTTTCTATATCCCTCAATGTCTAGCACAGTCACAGTAGATGAATGATAAATGGTGCTTGAATGAATGGATGGGTGGATTGACAAAATGCTATTTAATTCAACAAACTGAATTTAATAAGAATTTATTTAAGCACCTACTTGGAAAAAAAGGCACTGACTTTACAAAGTCCTGCTCTCTAGGTGTTTTTTTTCCATTTAGGGGTGGAAGGGAGGTAACATTTATTAAACAAAATACATATAATACAAGGAAGAGTGATGGAGTCAAAGGAAAGATCCAGATAAGGTTCTCTAGGAGTATTTGAGGAATGAGAGGGAAGTCTTCATGGAGAAGGTGACAATGGAGTTTAAGACTTGAAAGAGATAAAGCTGCTGAGAGGTGTAGAGGAGAGATTTTTACTAGTGACTAAGATAAAAGTATAGATGATATGCTTATCAAATTAGAAAGTAACACACATCGATATAAAGAAGAGCTAACATTCTAGAAGACAGACACAGAATCCAAAAAGATCTTGGCAAGTTAGAAAGTTAGGCTGAATCTATTAAGATGAAATTTAATAATAACAGCTGTGAAGTGTGATCTTTGAGTTAATAAAAACTTACTTCAAAAGTATAATGATGGGAAAAATGTGGCTGGACAGTAATTTTTTTTTCTTTTTATGGGGCTTTTAGGTGACTGGAAGCTCATTATGAATCAACAGTATAATAAAGCATCCAAAAAAAGCTAATGTAATCTTGGGCTCTCTTAAGAAAAGCATAGTATGTAGGAGTCAGCAAATATCTAAATTATTTACTAGACGGAGAGGGAAATGGCAACTAAAAGCCACAGTGGCTGAGAATATAACTCATTTGTAATATCTTAGAAGAATGATGAAAAGTTTTGAGCAGTATTATTTCAGAAAACATATGAGCAGTGGAGGGTAAATCAATTTTATTCTAGAAACCTTAGAAAGAGATCCAATTAAGCAAAATAATCCCCAGGGTATTTAAGGACAAAAAATGAAAGGAAAGAGAACAACAAATAGGAAATGGAAAAGATATTCAAGTATTGCTTCAACAAACTATTTTTTCTAGGGTAGTTCAGTGGCACAGTAGATAGACTGCTGGGCCTGGATCAGGAAAACCTGAGTTCAAATGTGGTCTCAGACACTAGCTGTGTGACCCATTTAACCCCGTTTGCCATCTCAGTTTTCTCATCTGTAAAATGAACTGGAGAAGGAAATGGCAAACCACTCCAGTATCTTTGCCAAAAAAAAAAAAAACCCCAAATGGGTTCATGAAGAGTCAGCCATAACTAACTGACAAAACAATAACACATTTTATATCTTGCAATTTTGCTTAAGTTATTGTTTCAATTAAATTTTTAGTTGACTTGTAGTCTTGTCTAAGTATACCATCATATCATCTTCAAAAAGCATCAACTTAGTTTCTTTGTGTCAATTTCTTTTTCTTGTTTTAGTGTTATAAATAGCATTTTAATCTAGGATTATGCTAAATAGTAGTAGTGATAATGGACAACCTTGCTTCACCCTTTTTTTTTTTTACTAGAAAGGCTTCTAGATTATACCACATTAATTTTAGATATAACCTATTAAGGAAAGGTTCATTTTTCCCCGTGTTTCCTTGTGTGTGTATGTGTGTGTTTAACAGAAAAGGATATTGTTTTTTGTCAAAAGCTTTTACTTCATCTATTGATATAATGACACAATTTTACCAACCTTGAATCCCTGGTATAAATCCATCCTGGTCATACTCCATAATCTTTGTGATACATTGCAGTAGCCTCTTTTAAAATATTTAACTTAATTTTTTTTTTTCGGTCAGTCTTCTTTAGGAGTATTATCTATAGTTTTCTTTCTCTGTTTTGATTCTTCCTGGTTTAGGTATCAAGGAATTTGGTAGGGTCTCTTTTTATGCTATTTTTGCAAACAATTTGTGCAATACAAATTAATTGTTCTTTGAATGCTTGATAGGATTTGCTTATGAATCTACTTTGTCCTGGGTTTTTCTTCCACCTTTTGGGAGTTCAGTTGTGGTTTCTGTAATTTGTTCTAAGATTGTGCTGTGTAATTTATTTATTTTTGGTTCTGTTTGTCTAGATAGTTTTATTTTTGCAAATTTTCATCCATTTCATTTAAGTTGTTAAACTTATTGGCATGTAACTAGGCAAAATTTTCTAATGACATCCTTTATTCTTTGTTATGAATTCTTTTTAGTTTTTGATAATGTTAATTTGCTTTTCCTCCCTTTTAATCAGATTATCTATTGATTTATATTTTATTACTTTAAAAAACTTCTAGTTTGATTAATTCTTTTTTTTTTTGCTTTCAGTTGTTTTAATCTCTTCTTTGATTTCAATATTTCTATTTTAGTATTTGACTTGGGTTTTTTTAATTGGTTGGTTTTCTAGATTTGTTTGTTTTTGGTCGAATGGCCAATTTGTTAATTTATTCTTTTTCTCTTTTATTGATGAAAGTGTTCAGAGACATATTTTCTTCTGTTGTGAGTGAAATTTAACAAAAAAGTAAACTAAGTCATGCTTCTTTGGGCAAAATAACCTTTTATTATCAGGGGCAGTAACCTGAAAATAACATATGTCAATAGCTGCCTCAGTTTCCAACCAAAGATCCTAAGCAAAAGGATAGTTTCTCTTTTCTAGGTTTTGGGGAGTACAGAAGAATAGAACAGGGTAGGGTGATGTCATGGGGTTGAGGGATACATGATTGGTTATATAGCTGAGGCATGGGGAGCAATATGATTGGTTGGAAGTTGGTAATGATGGGCTAGCTAAAACTCTCTCCTTTTCCTCCTGTGACTAAGAAGTGTTCATTGTTTGAGTTCACCTACAAGGAGCCCATACTTCTTTGGACAGCAAAACAGACATTCTTGAAGAATAGCAAGGGGGTGTAAAGATACCAGTCCTGACTCCCTTATGGCAAACGGCATTCCTCACGGTTAGGAGAATTCTTTGAGGCCAGAATAGAGCAGTGATTAGCAAGAGAACTGGATTTCTAAACTTAAACCATTACAGGCCAGCTAAATTCTGGACTAAGTTCAGAAAAAAAGAATCATGACTTAGGCCAAAATCAATTAATTATAAATAAGATTAATAAGAAAATGATACAAGATCAGTTTTAAACTTCTTAGTTCTTTTGTTTTGTTTTGTTTTGTTTTTGGAAGAAACTTCTGGGTACTAAGCACTACCTTGGCTACATTCACAAAATTTTGCTATATTGTCTCATTGTAGTTATCTTTTTTTGGGGGGGAGGGCAATTGGGGTTAAGTGACTTGCCCAAGGTGTAATGTAATGCCAAGCAAAGGCAACTTCCCAAGGTTCAGAATACCAGCATAGGTGCTCTCCATTTTATTCAGTGACAAACCAAGAACAGAGAAGATCAAAACATGACATCATTCAAAATACAGCATTTACTAAGTGTGATTAAATAATCTCCAAGTACTACCCCACCCCAGGACCTTCCAATCATTCAATCAATTACAAAGTCCCTGTTCTAAATACTTCTCACCCCTAGGCTATACCTTAATTAAGTCCACCACAAAGCCCCTCTTCTCAAATGGAGATTAGTTTCCAAACTTAAGGTCAAAAGTTCCCCACCCCTGGATCACAATTGAATCTACCCCAGAGTTACATCAAGTTTAAACACAGCACTTAATACCCAAATGGAGGTCTTTTCTTCATCTTGACACGAGGCAAGTTCTCAGCAATCTTAGTTCCTGGGGAGACAAGGCTCAGCAAGGCCACAAGATACATTGCCAGTCCCTTCATGAATTTATCCTCTGTCTGTAGAACAGTCCTAGAACCCCTGAACACATTAGCAAAGCCCTCTCCCAGGATTTCTGTAAACATACAACAAGAAAATCCTTCTTCAGGGCTTCTGAACCAACAGAAAGGCTCCCAGACCCCTGCAACAACAGCACTGTCCTTCACCAGTGGACAGTATTCATTCTGTCTGCAGGACAGTCTCCAGACCCCTGCAACAACAGTACTGTCCCTCACCAGTGGACAGTATTCACTCTCTGTCTGCAGGACAGTCTCAGGGCTTCTTAGTGAACAGCCAGGTTCCAGGACTTCTTCAACAAAAGGACTGTCTTTCACCAGTGGACAAATCTGGCAAAAGAACATCAAAACAGACAGACAAAGTACCAGCAAAACAGCCATGTCTCCTCAGTCCTTGGCAGCTCAGGGGGCAGGTCTCAAAAGTCCAGGACAATTAAAAGCGGCCACCAGCAATTCTCTTAGTCTCTCTCTCTCCAGGAGGTGCTGCTTCCAAAAAGATCTTCGGCTTCTCTCTTATCTCTCCAAATCTACCTCACCAGCTCCTCCCAGTTCAGGACTTTCTTTTCACATCAACAAGCCCATCCCACAGGTGGGATTAACAAACTCTGGGTTTTAACACAATCAATTTGAAAACCAAGCCAATACAGGGGAATCTTTAATTGCCATTACTATCACACAAGGTCACACGGCTAGTAAGTGTTATTATATGTCTGAGGCTGCATTTGAACTTGGGTCCTCCTAACTCCAGGGCCCATGCTCTGTTCACTATGCCACCTAGCCACTCCTCATTGTAGTTATCTTTAATGAAATTGTCTATTATTTCTATGATACCTGATGTTATAATTTGAGATTTGGAACTATCAGGCCCCCTTCTTTCCACTTTGTTTTCATGATTTTCCTTGACATTTTTGACCTTATGCCTGATGTGTCTCATTATTTTTTTAGGGACAAAATTTAGTCCAATTTGAAACAGAGAATTTATTTCAGGAGAAAGATATGAAACTCAATTGCCATCAGGTATTTCTGGAATAAGGAGTCAGGGCCAGACATCAGAGCAAATTCTTGTTATCTCACCTGCCTGGAAGCCACAGGCACCCCACATGATTAGCACTGGGGCCTATCCCTTCTACCCTACCCTTCTACCTTCCCTTCACCCCAACACTCACAACAATACATGCATTTCAAAAGATAAGGTTTAAAAAACAGCATCTTTTATAGTATCTTTTAAAATAGGTTAATGTTTCAATTGTCTTAAATCAGTATTTTAGAATATGCAAGTATTAACCAAATAATTTCTGCCTCATTGGCACTCTTAAAGAATTTCATGCACTATGAGGGGGTATTGTGTTTGGGTGCTTGTATGTATATGTGTGTACTTTTTTTTTTAATCATCACTTGGATAAACTACATTTTTTTCAAATGCTTCTGGAGTACTGATCATTTTACTCTGTTGCTTTATTCTATTGCTGAATCCAGGTGTTCCAAGTTCCCAACAAAGATAAAATCTACTGTAGCAATCCCTCTTTTTTCTTTTTCTAAATTAAATTTTATGTTTATTTTTAGTTTACATCATTCATTTCCACAAGATTTTGAGTTATAAATTTTCTCTCCATCTTTCCCCTACCCACCACCTCAAAACAGCAATCTCACTGTATACCCCCTCCTCCAATCTGCTCTCTCATATTCTCCCCCATACCGCTTCCAACTTTCCAGTAGGGCAAGGTGGATCTCCATACCCCAGTGCCTGTATCTTATTTCCAAGTCATATGTAAATAATAATAATAATAATAATAAATTTTTTAAACATTTGATTTTAAAACTTTGAATTCCAGATTCCTTCCCTTCCTTCCTCATCACCCACCCTTACTGGGAAGATAAGCAATTCAATAGAGGTTGTACATGTGTAGCTACACAAAACATTTCCATAGTGGATATATTGTGAAAAGCTGGCTATACTTCCCTCCATCCTATCCCGCCCCCGACTTGTTCTATTCTCTACTTTGACCCTGTCCCTTTTCAAAAGTGTGTGCTTCTAAACACCCTCCCCCTCAACCTGCCCTCCCCTCCATCATCCCCCCTCTCATCCCCTTCCCTCCTACTCTCCTGTAGGGCAAGATACCCAATTTGGTGTGTATGTCGTTCCCTCCCTAAGCCAAATTCAATGAGAGTAAGGTTGACGTATTCTCTTTTGCCTTCCTGTTCTTCCCCTCCATTGTAACAATTATCCCTTGCCTCTTCTATATGAGATAATTTACCCCATTCTGTCTCTCCCTATCTCTTCTCATTATATTCCTCTCTCACCTCTCAATTTTACCTTTTAAATATCATCCCTTTCTATTCAATTGATCCTGTGCCCCCTGTCTATGTATACCTGTACAGATATATACACACACTCACATATATATTCATTCATATGCACATATACCCTCCTATATAGACATATATATGTAAGTATACATACATACATATACACACACACACTTATATTCCCTTCAACTATCCTCATGTTGAGAAAAGTTTCATAAGTTACAATTATTGTTTTTCCATTTAGGAATGTAAATAGTTCAACTTTGATAAGCTCCTTATGATTTCTTTTCCCTGTTTACCTTCTCGTGCTTCTCTTGCTTCTTGTATTTGAATGTCAGATTTTCTATTCAACTCTGGTTTTTTCATCAAGAATTCTTTAAAGTCCTCTATTTCATTGAATGACCATATTTTCCCCTGAAATATGATACTCAGTTTTGCTGGGTAGATGATTCTTGGTTTTAATCCTAGCTCCTTTGATCTCTGGAATATCATATTCCAAGCCCTTCTATCCCCTAATGTAGAAGCTGCTAGATCCTGTGTTATCCTGGTTGTGTTTCTGCACTATTCAAATTGTTTCTTCTTGGCTGATTATAATATTTTCTCCTTGATCTGCGAACTCCAGAACCTGGCTATGATATTCCTAGGAATTTTTTTTGGGGGGGGGATCTTTTTCAAGAGGTGATTGGTGAATTCTTTAGATTTCTATTTTGCCCTCTAAAATATCAGGGTAATTTTCCTGAGAATTTCTTGAAGGATGATTTATAGGTTCTTTTTTTGATCATGGCTTTCAGGTAATCCAATAATTTTTAGATTATCTCTCCTGGATCTGTTTTCCAGGTCAGTGGTTTTTCCAATGAGATATTTCATATTGCCTTCTATTTTTTGATCTCTTTTGTAGTATCTTGATTTCTCATAAAGTCATTAGCTTCCATTTGCTCCAATCTAATTCTGAAGGAATTATTCTCTTCAGTGAGCTTTTGAAATTCTTTTTCCATCTGGCAAACTTGGCTTTTTAAGGTGTTCTTCTCCTCATTGGCTTTTTGGGCCTCTTTTGCCATTTGAGTCAATCTTTTTTTTAAGGTGTTATTTTCTTCAGTCAGGTTGCTGACTCTTTTTTTGTGATTTTCTTTCATCATTCTCATTTCTCTTCCCAATTTTTCCTCCACTTCTCTTACTTGATTTTCAGAATCCTTCTTGAGCTCCTCCATGGCCTGTAACCAATTCATATTTTTCTTGGAAGCTTTTGGTGCAGGTGTTCTGACTTCGTTGTCTTCCTCCCATTCCATGCTTTGATCCTTTTTGTCTCCAAAAAAGGAATCTAACGTTGGATTGCTGTGCTTGCTTTACTTCCTTTGCTTGCTCATGTTGCCACTCAATTACTTGACTTTTGAGCTCTTTGCCACAGTAGAACTCTACTTCCAGAGAGGAGAGCTTTGTCCCAAACCACTGGGGTTTTTGCAGCTGCCAGAGCTATTAGGAGGGCATCATCTCTACAGCCCCCACACACTCTGGCTCACTGGTCATGCATTTCAGGACCACCACCCAAGACTGTGATCTAGATTCAGGCAGGTTAAAGCAAGAGCGATTACCCTCTGAATGGTTGCTTGGCCCCCCTACAATCTGCAGGCCAGGAGCTCTGAAGCAGCCATGTGGATGTGGCTGCATGGCTGGTGTGCCTCCACTGCTTCTCACTCTGGGGGCAGAGGCCAGACCACTCCTCCTTCCCCCAAGTTCCAACAGAGTTCTACACTGACCTTTTACTTTGTCTTTGGCATAGTATTTCTGGAAACTGCCACAGCTTCTGGGGATCCATTCTCCTGAGGTCTGCTCCAGCTGCTGCTGGTTGGGGCCACCCTGGGGTAAAACTACAGGCTCAAGTGGGGCTATGCTCTGTTCCCAGCTTGGTGTGATGGACCCTTCCTGTCCATCTGCCGGGCTGCCTTCAGCGGGAGATTTGTTTCTCTCTATCACTTTGTGGGTTCTATAGCTCTAAAATTTGTTTAGAGTCATATTTTATAGGTATTTGAGGTGGTAATGGGGGAGCTCACGGAGTTTTCCTGCTTCTATGCCACCATTTTGGCTCTGCCCCCCCCCCTTTTTTCTAAAGATGTATTTTGATATTATTCTAGCTCTATAAAGAAATTTTTTGGTAGTTTGATTGGCATTAGCAGTGAATAAATTAATTTAGGTAGTTTTGTATTTTTATTATACTAGTTTGGCATACCTGTAAGGAATTAACATATCTCCAACTATTTTGGTCTGTATTTTCATAAAGTATTTTATAGTTATATTCCCATAGCTCCTGAGTCTTGGTAGGTAGGCTTACTAAATATCATTATTTTAAATGGAATTCCTCTATCTCTTTCTAGTAGGTTTCATTTGTAATGTACAAAAATGCTCATGATTTATGTGAATTTATTTTACATCCTATGACTTTGCTATAGTTATGTTTCAATTAATTTTTTAGTTGAGTTTCTAGGATTCTCTGAGTAAATCATCATAACTTGTGCAAAAATGGATATTTTTTCTTCTTTGCCTATGTTTATTCCCTCAGTTTTTTTTTCTTGTTATAGCTAGAACTTCTAGCACTAAATCAGATAGTAGTGGTGATATTAAATATCCTTGTTTTACCCCTGTTGTTATTTGAAAGGCCTCTAGTTTGTTCCCTTTACATATAATGTTTATTTTTGGTTTTAGATGGATGCTATGGTAGATTCATTTATTCCTGTTTTCTAGTGTTTTTAATACCATTCATTTGCCAGATTTGTGACTTGAATTTGGCCAGGGACTTTTTCTTGTCATTACTACAATTGGTCAAGTCAGTTAATGAAGTTAGTGCTTTGCTATTACACATTTCCTGAATGTTCTCCTTTGAACTGAACCAGTTGGCAAATAAGTAAACTTTGCTTAAGTGTCATTATGATAAGTTCTGCAGATACAAAAATTAAAACTAAAAAGCTTCCACCCTCACATAACTTCCATTCTATACCCTTGACTTTATTTCTTTCGTTTTCACCAATAATTTGTCCCTTTGTTATCTCCCCTTTCTCTAGTCTTCTATTTCTTCCTAACTACTGGTTCTTTCCTTGCTGCCTAACATTCCCAAGTTTCCCCACCCTTACATAGCATGCAGTCCTCTAAGCATGACTAGCCATGTCCCTTTCTCAGGGTTCTAGGGTTAAGGGAGCACTAGGGTTCTTACAATAGTAGATTGAACTCTCATCCCCCTCCTTTTCTCTCTCCCCCTTCTCTCCTATATCCCCTTCCTGTGTTTCCCTTTATCCCTTTCAGTCTGATTCAATAATTTATTCTCCTCTTACCCATCCTTTTCTCCCTTTCTTCCTCCAGTCTTCAGACTTTGAGCCTCCAGTGAGAAATCTTGCTGTGGCAGACACATTACAAATCACCTCTCCTTTCACCCCACCTCATACACAGGGCAGTCAAGCAATAATATACACAGTTTAGCTATTCAGTTAATAACAGCTTTATTACATTTTCAGATTTCAGAAATAAAATAAACCCTTACATATACTGGGGAAGATGTCCACTAAGCTGTGAGGGAAACAACAGGTTTAAATAGAGCAACGTATAGGCCGCCAGAGTGGCCCATGATATGTTGTGCAGGCCTTTTTCCTGGGCTGCATGAAATCCTTTCATGGGCTGCAAGCAGCACTAGGGCCATAAGTGGCCTGCCAGCCCTATGTTGTGCAGGCTTGACACAGAGCACACTGGAGAGACAGGGAAACCAGAAGGGAAATGCAGGGCTTTTTCTTCAGTCTAGATTCTAGAAGTACCTAGGTCATGTAATCCTCTGTCTCACTGCCCTAACATCAGGGGTCCTGGCTGCTGGTGACCCCTTAAACATTACTATTCCTTTAAGTTAAAAAAGCAGGAGGGTCATGTAGGGAGTCAAGATTAGCAGGCCCAAGCACCAATGCCAAAGTCTCTGGGATCCTGTCCTTCCCCTGAGGCCTGCCCAAAGGCTCATTACATAGATAAATGTAAGTGGGAGTTACATGTTTAAGGTTAGACATCTCCTTTAGGTCTCACCACCTTTTTTGTGTATCCTTTAGTCCTTTAGAGAGTTTACCTTTCTGAAAATTTGATTTGTGCCTATTATTTTTTTCCTTTCAGACAGAAAAGGACTAAAATAAGAAAAAAAACCAAATACACCATCCTGGATAATATCGATGACCAAGAAAGACTGGAGCTAAGTCCTAAATTTGGTAAGACACCTAACCAGGTGATTTCATACTATCAGCACCTGGTTTAATTCAGACATTTGTCTCTGAGTTACCACGGGTGAATTTCAGGGCAACAGAGACCTGTCAGGAGACTTGGTTGATGTCAGTTTTGTCAGTGGCTCATTGTGTAACACTGCCAGGATTATGCCCCTTTGGGCATCTGGAGAGAATAATAGCTGATGTTATTCAAGGCTGCTGGAGTAAAGGAAAGCAAGAACTATGAGGATATTTGGGGAAAACACATACTAAAATATTTTGGAGGTTTGCATTGGTATACATCATAGTTATAAACAAAAGATAAGAAAAGGAAAATCATTTGCAATTAACACTTAAGCACAGAAGCAAATACAGCTCAAAGGAAATTATATTCTAATAAGGGACATGTATTTTCAGATAAGTAAATACAAATTAATTTGAGGAAAGAGTGGGTGCACATTAACAATTGAAGGGGAGGTGGGGGTTGGTCAAGAAAGTCTTTGATAGGAAATGGCACCTGAGCTGAAGAAAGCCAAATTCTAAGAGGCAGAGGAGAAGAGGGAGTGCATTCCAGGCATGAGGGACAGCCTGGGCAAAGGCATGGAGGTGAGAGAATTCCAAATTCCCTAAATAGTAAATAGTTTGGCTGGAACATATTGAAGAGAAGTAACATCAAATATTTAAAAAGGTAGATTGTGGAGAGATTTAGGTGTAATGCTGTGATAAGGCACAGAGAGAAGGAATACTGACTTTGGGACACAGTTAGTTGGTCATTCTAACTGAATATGGAGTATATGAAGTGGAATAATATGAATAGGTCTAGAAAAGTTGTGGTGAAACTATGTAGGCTTTTAAATACCAGACTCAGTGGTTCTTATATTATCTTCAAGGTAATAGGGAAGCAGTGAATTGGAAAAAAGGAAAAACTGAACAAACTGACAGCAATTAGGAGCTTATGCAATGGTCCAGAAGAGGGGTGATAAGGGCCTGAATGAAGACAATGCCCATGTGAGCTGGGGGGAAAAAAGGACGGATGTTAAAAGGCTGTTTTGAAAGTAGAATCACTAAGACAACAACAGAGTGGACATGAGGAATGAGAAAGAGGACAGAGTCAAGTGGCATCTGCATGAGAAGTGGGAAAGTTTGGAGAAGGGGTTAGTTTAGGGGTGAACAGAGAGAGTTCTCTTTTAGACATGTGGTTTGGGACATGCTGGGACATGTTGGGACAGTATGCAGTTGCTGATGTGGGAATGAAGTTCAAGATAGGGTAGGGCTAAATATGTAGCTCTGGGTCATCTATATGCACATGGTCACTAAACCCGTAGGATCTACTTTTATCATTAAGGGAGACAATGTAGAGAGAGAAGAGACGCCCTAGAACCGAGTCTTGAGAGACACCTATGTTTTGGAGACAGAGATGGGTCATGAGAAAGTCTGCTTTTAGTATTTTTTGATTACTGGGCACCAATTCAAGTAGCATTTAATAATTCTGTGAGGCTACTTGAATTCCCATCCAAAGAAGTACAACAGTATAGTTACTCATGACTTTTCCAAACTGCCGACTCCTGAGTCACAACAGAATGAATTATTGCCACTGAATATAATTACGGTTGAAGTCTTGGGAGGGCAAAAGATAGTGCTACCCCCTGGAGTTTATGTAGTGTCTTTGTTCAAATACTCAAAATGTCTCCTTATGTGTAATGTCAATGCTGCTGTGTTATATCTTTCCCCTAAAGTCAGTTCCCAATACTAGCTTCTTTATTGCTTTTAATGGAAGTGCCATTCTGCATGTGAGCCCTCCTTATGTACTGTTTCACCATTTAAGTGGTTTCTCTGATTGTATCCCCAGCACTTAGCATAGTGCTTTATACTAAGTGTTTAATAAATGCTTTTTTAAATCCATCCATCCCTTCTCCTAGTCAAGAGCAGGGAATGATGACTCTTCTCCTTTGACTCCCATACCCTTATCACCAAGTCCATCCTTCCCAATGTCTTCTGCATCTGTTTCTTTCCAATTAGCACCACCCTAGTTCAGTCTCATCACCTGAGCTATTGCAATCATTTCTAAACTGATCTCTTCGACCATAGCCTATCCCACTTTCATTTTTTTCTCCCCTACACAGCATGGCCAGAATAATCTTCCTAAAACATTCACTTAATCACCAAATCTTCAGTAGCTTCCTGTCAGAGGAAAATCCAAACTTTGTAGCTAGGCATGCAAGGCCATCTACAATTTGCCTATACCCAAGTTATCCACCTTTATCTGGAACTACTCCTCTACACAAAATTTCACCTCAAAACCCTGTTGTGCACATAGAATCATAGGATTTTAAAGGTTAATAGTATGTTAGAAATCACCTTGTCTAATTTACTCATTTTACAAAGTCTGAGTAAAATGCATAGTTTAAATAGTATTAGTGTTATATACTTTTGTATGAGTCATTTCACTCATGTCCAATGCTTTGTGACCCCATTTGCAGATTTCTTGGCAAAGGTACTAGAATCCAGCTCATTTTACAGATGAGGAACTGAGGCAAACAGAGTTAAGTGACTTGCCTAGGGTCACACAGCTAGTAAGTGTCTGAGGCCAAATTTGAACTCAGGAAGGTGAATCATCCTGACTCCAGGTCTGGCACTCTATCCATTGGTCTCCTAGATGCCCAGTATTAAATATTGTACATTAATATATACTAACATGCTATATTAGTATTACATAATAATATTAGTATGATAGTATTTATTTTTAACCTGAAGAGTGTACTGAAATATTTGTTTGTTTTAACCTCAACTGACAGAGAACTAAGGGTAAAATACAGCTCTGTCCTAATTCTTTTGTTTGTTCATCCTTAGGAATTAAACACCGGAGCATAGACCAGAACTCCAGTCTGATGGTTTCAGAGTCAGAATTTGAAAGTGACCAAGACACAATCTTCAGCCGAGAACTTGGAACGGAGAATTCAAAGAACTCTGTGTTTGGACCCATCAAAAATGGGATTACCTTCAGTTATTGCTCCAAGGACAGATAGTTAAGTTGTTTTCAAGTGAGAGGAAATACTGAGCTGCCACAAAACGAATGAGATGAGAATTCCCCCAACATTTTTTTGTTTTCAAAATCAAAATCTTCTTGTACAATAGGAGACAGACAAGTTTGTTCACCATAGTTCAGAGGAGGTTAGAACAAAAAACTCTCATTACAGTTAAAATTGGAACAGGGAATCTAGCACATTTAACTCCTTATACATTGTGCTAAGTATAAAGTCTCACATTTTAAAGACTTATTGGTTGGGAATTTTGACATCAAAAATCACTACTTAGGGTGATTATTAATGTGAAGAAGGATAACATTAAGCTTTTATACAATTTATGCTTTACCTTTGGTTTTCCATCATTAAAAGGAGCTCTGTAAGAAGTTGGTACAATAGTGTTTTAAGGCTTAATATAAAATAGTGCATATTTAAATAAAGCTTAATACATCATTATGGGCTCCATCTTCAGAAGTATAGTTTTTTCAAGTTAAATAAAAACAGGGATTGTAAAGCAGAATTTCTTTTTTTTTTCTGTTTTAATTTGCCAGTATGTTGTCTATGGTAGCACGTATAAGATTTGACTATGAGGCTAAAAGCAGACGGAGACATTACCCCCATCTGAAGACTTCCCAGCCCCAGACAGAAGCAACATTTCTCTCTGCCCCCAACCACACTTAACTTTTTATGTGTGCCTAAGTTATCTTTGAGGCCTGATTAATAAATGAAATAAGGCAACTATCACTGAATAGAGATGAGGAATGGAAAGGGAGATGGAATTTAAGTCTTGTTGATTAGAACCTAGAATGCCACAATCTGGGGGGAGACAAGTATAACTACTTTAAAACTTGCCATCTGGATGAAACTGGCCTCTAACCTGTGGATGGCCAGAGCCGAACAGAGCAGGCTAGAGATAGGAGAGTCAGAAATGAAAAAGAAGTTTAATTTCAAAGTGAGGGAAATGACTTGCAAGCAAAAAGAGGGATCTTGGCACACGTGCCAGGGTCTTGCCCCTAGAGGGGAGACCTCAGTACTTTTACTAATGATTGTTTAGTGAGCTGTAGTTCTGACAATGAGGGGTAACAGCAGCAATGTGACAAGTTTGATTCATAGCAGGGTTTTCATGACCAGAACTTGTCCGAGCTCAGGGAATACCTGGTGCTGGTCAATGCAGTACCATAACTATGTGATTTTGCCAGAGGGTGAGACAAAGGATTGTTGTTATGCCAAGCTCAGGGCACGGCTTGCTTGTTGGGCCTTAGCTCTGGAAAACATTGTATCTCCTAGTATCTTGACAGTTTTGATGTAGTTTCCATTATTCATTCCATACATAATTTTCTACACTTTCAGACTGAGCCATTAAAAAAGCATTAAAAAAAGCTGCAAATAATAGATTGCTTCATGGGAACAATTTTGCCTTGTTGTAAGAAAACACTTAATAACAATCAAGAAGGGAAATGGGTTGCTTTGGGATCCTCTTCATTGGAGGTATTGAAATGAAGGACAAATGCTAACTTGTTGAGTATGTTGGTTATGTTGTAGAGATTTTTGTTCAGGTGTGGATGAGTTGTATTAGATAATCTCAGGGACCCCTCCCAGTGCTGATTCTGTGACTGTGAACTTGGCTTTCATCAGGTGTGCTTTAAAAATTTGTACAAAACACATTTCTGAAGGCCATAGCTAAAATTTCCTTGGGGAAAAAGGGAAAAATAACAAAATAAGTTCATCCCTGCCAACACTTATTTATACTGGGATTTAAATGTATTCTATCAAGTTGACTGAATAACTTCTGTTTGCACCCCATTAACCACATTGAGTGCAAGCTGTTAGGGTGGTTGGTCCTACTCAGTATTTTTTTGAGAGACCGAGGCTGGAGGGTTGGGCTGATCATAAATGAAAACCATTTTGTAGCCTCAACCATGCCTTTATTGTAAGGGGCATTAATTAAATAACTCTCTACTGTACCATCTGGAAAGAGGTGGACCTGCCTTGTGTTAAAAAAAACACAAATGCAGCAGTTAAATTACCAGAGGGTGGGAGAGAAAATGTCATTAGAGCAGGCAGATGAGAAAAACAGGCCAGCATCTTCTCCTTGCTCCCTCCTCCTAATATTCAGATGAACAGAATATTCTTAATTGCTTTATTTTGCTGGTGAATGGGACAACAGTAATGAGACTATAATTGAAAACACATGTCCCCAACTGCACATCTGCTTTTCAGAAAAACTGCCAATTAAAAATTATTCAGGATCAGATGGAGCAAGTGCTGCTTCAGCAGCCTGAACTCCTAACGCTGACCCCTAGGTAGGCAGGTAAAGTTAGAATTCAAATGAATTCAATAAACATTTATTAAGTGCTTACCATGCAAAGGCAATGTGCTAAGCTCTGGGGGTATAAAAACAGCTGTGGAAAATGGCCCCCTGCTGTTTCACTTCTCTCTACTGGGGGATATAAAAAAGAAAACGAGTGAAAAGCAAGGTGGGATATTTGGGGATATACCTGGGATTAACTGGCTGTGATAAAGTGCAAAAAGAACATTATGAATGGCCATGGAACCAAGAGTCCCATAGCAGATCTCTCTCTGCTACGACTGAGGTTCATTTCTATGTTTTAAGAAAGATGACTACCGGCTGTTGGGAAGTTCTAGTTGGATCTTTCATGGGATGATCTGGAATTCCTATTCCCAAGATGAATTATAAAGGTGATTAATGTAAAGTTGCAAGATGCTAAGAGGCTAAGGGAGGTTCATTGGACAATAAACCCTCTCTCCTGTTGGGAGTCTCTTTCCTTCTTTTCCACCCTCCCTTCCAGTTGCTCCAGTCCCCTTCTTTAACATCATCTTTGATCATCCTCCTTCTCTCCTCATCCCTGACTCCCCCTGCCAAAATTTTTTTTAAGTACTTCCTCTTGATGTAGCCAACTTAACCACCTATTCCATCCTGGAAATCAAAAACGTACCTCATGAGTGGCCAGACAGTGGGGAACTTAGCCACCCTACTTCCTATACACAAATGTGTATATGTTGGTCAAGGGTACAATGACCAAAGTGAAAATTTCTCTATAAATATAAAGTGAAATTATAAGTCAGGTATTTTTTGTCCTCATGCCATTTACCTTACAATTTCATTGACCATTAAGAATCTTTGAAAGGTCATTACCTGAGATTTTGCATAAGTACTCTAGGGTGACAGGGAGTATACACTGAACTTAACACATAGGAGAGTGAACTCTGGAATTCTCTTATCAAAATCTTAGTTGCAAGTCCAGCTATAACAAAGGAAGAATCGATTTTCCAATGTGTCTTGTGACAGCCCACACTGGGAGTTTTGCATGTAGTGAAGGCTAAAACAACCCTGCTGTATAAAAGCAATGAGGTGGCTATTAACCAATGTATCAATGATGTTATCTTGGTAGACAGGGCCTAGGAAGCACCCTCCCCCTTGAATGTGAACTTTGTCCCAAGAATATTTGTAGAAAAATGTGTTATTTATTTCAAGCATTGACATTGTACTAGACCATTTCTTAAATGACAATATCAAATATATGTACTCATCTTAATAAAATTGTTTTTCTCATGTAACTCCTGGTCATTCTTATACTTCTGAGGGCCTAACAAGGCTTTGGTAGATATAAGGAGATAAAGTATTTGGAAAGGACTAGTGGGAAAAGAGACCAGATTACTCAAAAGCTTAGGGGTTATAGCTACACCTATGAAACTTTCTTCACAAGGAGTAAATTTCTTTATCTTATGCAAACCAGGAGAAAAACTATTTACAGTTTTCAGGATGGTAATAAATAATAGTTTGGATTTCTAAAATGAAGCTTAAATTAAAAAAAATTATGGCATAACTAATAGGTTCAGCTTTCTCTACTAGTTGCTACTAATAGTACTTTACTATTTGATTCAAATCTTTAAGCACCATTAAGAAAATGAAATTCTTTCAGTGCTGAAAACAATAGAAGATAACGCATTTAAATGTCCACTTGCCAACATAATTATGAAAGATGTAACCGAGGTTACCAGGTCAGTCCAAAACCTGTCAATAGTAAAAGTACTATTCTTCAAGTAAGCACAGTCAAAGCATTAGAGCGTTGATCTTTCAGGGTAAATAAGATGTCATTAAACCCTAAAATTTGTAGATAGTGATTTCATAGTCCACCTCCTTCCCCCATTAATAATAACTCTTTGCAAAGTGCTTTACATGTTATATCAGACTTCATCCTCCAAATTGCTAAGCGCGTGAAGGCATCCTATACTTTTTAACAATAACTTAACTGGGAATCATTAAAAGCCCATATCAATGTTTCTCCAACTAAATAGGCCATGGAATTTTTTTTCTAATTGTGCTGAAGTTTGAAATAAAGGAAGTTTTGTGCCAGTGATTAAAGCATTTGTTGTGATTATATCAGTATCTCTGTTTGGCAGTTGAGCTGGCCATAAGCTTCCAAGACTGACATCAGCACCAGAAGAACCTGCAAATCCTTATAATCTATACAGCACCTAGAAATAATTCATGGGACTATATTAAAGTTGAAAATACCAAAGAGCTGATAAATGAGATTGAGAGCAGAGTATCTGGCAGTGTGGTTAGGGTTGGACTCCTTTATTCGTTGTATGTCACAAGAACACTGTATGATGGATTATGTTTGTAAACCTCTGCCATCCAAACCCTTTTAGGATTAAGCTATTAAGAGGGAGAAATCTTTTCGTCCACAGATTTTCACTGTTATACTAAAAATATTAATAGTTTTAGTAGCATTCTTTCCCCGATATAATTCATTTAAAAATTTTCTATTCTCTTGCCTGCTGTCTAGTTCGTTGTGAAATAAAGCTAAAAAAAAATAAAAAGTTAAAAGAGTAGGAAGAGGAAGATAAATTTGGTTGAAAATATTAGCCCTGGCCGAGCATAGACCAAGAGCCCATCATGCTCATATTTAAGACCTGTCTGGATGCCCACTTCTAGAACAGTCTTTGATAAGCTAGAGATTATCTAGAGAGAAGGGCCATCAGCTCAGTGAAGAACTTCAAGGTCATGACACGTGAGGAATTGCCAAAGGAATTGGAAATGTTTAGCCTGGAGAAGATAAGACTTTGAGCACATGATAGCTGTCTTTAAGTATACAGATATGACCATGTCATTCATCTATCCAAATGAAACCAGTGGTTCCCTGTTGCCTACTGGATAAAATACAAAATGTAACACCTGGCTTTTGCAGCACTTTACAACATGGCTCTCACCTACCTTTTCCAGTTATGCCATGTTTAATCTCCTTTGCACACTTTGGTCCAAACTGGTGTGCAAGCTGCAACTCCGCTGTTGCATAGGCTGCCCTTCATGAGTGGAACACTAGCCTTTCCTGCATCTGTCCCCTGAAAAGAGCCAGCTTTCTTCAAGCGAAGTTTCTGTGTCACCTGCTCCAGGAACCTTTTTGGATTCCATCCCTCACCCCACTACTGCCCAGGTATTAGCCCCCTTCCTCCTGAAATTATACTTTGTATTTACTTACCTATATACATGTGGTATCTAGGGGGATGTAAACTCCCTGAGGAAAGGAATGATGTCATTTTTGTCATATCTGTCTCCTAACTTGGTGCCTTGTTCATGGTATGTATGTTTTTATAACCATTAAATTAAGGCCTATTATGTGGAAGAGGGATCAGATTATGTTGTTTGGCAAAGTGCAAAATTAAAAGGAATGGCTAAAGCTGCAGAAAGGCAGATTAAAAATTTAATTTAAGGACAAACTTGCTAATAATCAAAGCTAGCCAAGAGGGGGTACTTACTATAGGCTACCTTGGGAAGTAGTGGGTTTCCCCCTTTCTGGAAGTCTTCAAGCAAAGGCCAGCTGACCACTTGTTGGGTATGCTATATATGGCAGCCTAGATAGCCAATGTGGTCCCTTCCAACTCTGTGAGGCTAGAACAAACTACAACCAACAGGATGTGATATTCTCTCTGGAGGACTATCATATTGGTTTGAGTAGACATTTAATGAGACCCTAAGTGAGGCCTATGATCACACTTCCAGCATGACAGCCACAAATTAGCCTGATCAGCCCAGGAGTACAGGCAGTAGCAACAGCCTCCCCATCCACTTGCACACAGTCGAGAGGGGTCCATGGCTGAACACCCCTACTGCTGGTTCTATCCAATGGAAGAAGCATAGACTACAACCATATCCTTGCCCTGAGGTCCCCCAGAGAAAAGGATCTCACCTTAAAGTCTATCAAATTTTCCTTTCTACTCAATGTTGAGGCTGGAGAGTAGGGGATGAGGGCCAGATAGGCTATGGAGAGCAGTTCTTCCCTCTCCAAAGCATTTTCACTGCTTCCTCCATTTTCCCTTCCCCTTTGAGGATTTATTTCCTTGTGATGGAATCCTAATAAAGCTGCCCCCAGCCTCAATATTCTAACTTCATTATAGGCCTGGTGCCACTGTAGTTGGCCCACTATACGTACCTTCCTGCCCCCTCTTCCCCACCCTCCCACCCCCAATATCCTAACTTTTTCATATATGCCTCACTGCTCACTGGAACAAAAGGTATATCCCTGAACTCTTAGTTCCCACAGAAACAGTAGGTGTGTCTACGTGATGGGAACCTAGCTACTGCCTCTACCTGGTCACTCACTGCCCCCAGACCCATTCCCAAAGAAACAGGTATGTTCTTGTATTTAATCACAATCACATTACATTAAATTGAAAAGTTTTTGTACAAACAAAGTCAATGTAACCAAGATTAGGAGGGAAACGGAAAATTGGGAAAGAATTTTTACAACGAATGTCTCCGATAAAGATCTCATTTCTAAAATATACAGAGAACTGAGTCTAATATATAAGAATACAAGTCATTCCCCAATTGATAAATGGTCAAAGGATATGAATAGGTAGTTTTCACAGGAAGAACTTAAAGATATCTATAATCATATGAAAAAATGCTCTAAATCACTATTAATTAGAAAAATGCAAATCAAAACAACTCTGAGTTGCCACATCTCACCTGTCAGATTGGCTAACATGACAAAACAGGAAAATGATAAATGCTGGAGAAGATGTAGAAAAACTGGAACACTAATGCATTGTTGGTGGAGCTGTGAACTGATTCAACCATTCAGTAGAGCAATTTGGAACTATGCCCAAAGGGCTATAAAACTGTGCATAGGCTTTAAGCCAGTGATACCACTGCTAGGTCTATATCCCAAAGAGATTTTTTTAAAAAGGGAAAAGTACCTATTTGTACAAAAATATTTATGATAACTCTTTTTGTGGTGGCTAAGAATTGTTGAGGGGATGTCTAGCAATTGGGGAATGCTGAACAAGCTGTGGTATATGATTGTGATGGACTATTATTGTGCTATAAGAAATAACAAGCAGGGTGGCTAGGTAATACAGTGAATAGAGCACCGGCCCTGGAGTTAGGAGGGCCTGAGTTCAAATGTGACCTTAGACACCTAATTCACACTAACTGTGTGAGCTTGGGCAAATCACTTAACCCCAATTGCCCTGCCTTCTCCCCTCCAAAAAGCAAAAATAAAAAAAAAATTAAAAAAAAGCAAAAAATAACAAGCAGGATGATTTCAGAAAAACCTGGAAAGTGAAGTGAACAGAACCAGGAAAATGTTGTACACAGCAAAAGCAATACTGTATGATGAAGAACCATGAATGACTTAGCTATTCTCAATAGTACAATGATCTAAGACACAAGAGGACTCATGTTGAAGTATGCTATCCAATTTCAGAAAAAGAACTGAATTTGTTTGAATATAGACTGAAACATGCTGTTTTTCTCTTCCTTCTTTTTCTTCTGTTCAAGTCTTCTTGTACAAAATGACCAATATGGAAATGTTTTATATGATGGCACATGTATAACCTGTATCAGACTGCTTATCGTCTCGGGGAGGGGGGAGGCAAGAAGGGCAGGAGAGATATAATTTGAAACTCAAAACTTTTAAAAAATTGTTTTAACGTAATTAGGTGTGAAAATGTTTAATTTTAAAAAAATATATGTAGAGCCTATATCAGATTGCAAGCTGTCTTGGGGAGGGAGGAAGGGGAGGGAGAAAATTTGGAACTCTAAAGCTTGTGGAACTGAATGTTGTAAACTAAAATTAATTAATTAAAAATGTAATTAGGGAAAACATAAAATATTATTAAAAAGTACAATGTTCCATGAAGTAATTTTAAATTTTATGCGTAAAAATCATCAACTAAGAATGGCTAAACAAACTTGTATGTAAATGTTATGGAATATTAATTTTTTGTTCAATCATTTCAGTCATATCTGACTCTGATCCAATTTGGGGTTTTCTTTTTTTTTTTTTTCATAATAAACCTTTATTGTGACTGAGGTAGGTGACTGCTCCTCCCACATTGGGAAGACACTGAGAAATGGGACTTGGCGTGGTGTGATACAAAGCTGAACCCACTCCCCCAACCCCCACGTTGGCAGATGGGGCAGGGAGGGTAGTCCCTAAAGCTGAGGGAGGGGGCCTGAGGTGGCTGTACCATTGACAGGGGAGGGAAGGGCCCTGGGGCCTGATGCTAGGAAGGGGGTATAGGTATACCCATTCCCCCCATATGACTCTATTTGTCCTGCATCTTTCCCAGGATGGGCACAATCATATCAAACTTAGGCCTCTTGGCTGGGTCCTCATTCATGTAGATCTTCATGAGTTTATGCACATGTGGGGAGATACCTGGAGGAATGGTGGGTCAATGGCCTTTCAGGGCAACCTTCACGCCACATTTGGGGTTCTCTTGACAAAGATACTTCAGTGGCTTGCCATTTCCTTCTGCAACTAATTTTACATATGAGGAACTGAGGCAAACAGGGTTAAGTGACTTGCCTAGGGTAGTGTCTGAGGTCATATTTGAACTCAGGAAGATGAATTTTCCTGATTTCAGATTACTGTGGCCTCTAGGTAATGCAGCTGATAGAGCCCTGGGATTGATTCAGCAAGTCGTGAGTGCAAATGTGGCCCAAGACATTTACTAGCTGTGTAACTTGGGCAAGTCACTTAACCTCTGCTGGCCTCAGTTTTCTCAACTGTAAAATGGAGATAATAATAGCACCAATCTCCCAGGGTTGTTGTAAGGATCAAATGAGATATCTGATGAATATGAAGGGAAGCATGGCAAGACTTCTACCAACTGATGCAGAACGAAGTAAACAAAGTCAAGAAAGCCATATATACAGTGACAACCACAGAGTAAGTGGGAAAAAAAAAAACCCACTACAAAACAATCAAAAGTGAATGTTGCAAAATTAGAAAGAATGACATGGTTCCAAAGACAAGAATACACCTCCACCTCAAGCCTTTGGAGAGAAGCAAGAAGTCCACAAGTACCTATTTTCGGACTTCTTTGGGAAGTACTGATCACCTCTGAGCATTTTTTCCTCCTCTTTTTGTATACAAATATTATTTGTTATATGTATGGCCTTCTGAGATGGGGAGAAAGGAAAGATACTAGGGAAAATTTTAATTAAAAAAAAAAAAGATGGGGTAGCTAGTTGGCTCAGTGAATAGAGCACCGGCCCTGGAGTCAAGAGGACCTGAGTTCAAATCCGGCCTCACACACTTAAAACACAAAAAATTAGCCGTGTGACCTTGGGCAAGTCATTTAACCCCAACTGCCCTACTTTCCCCCCTCCAAAAAAGCAAAAAAAAAAAAGATATCCTATAGCCACATGAAAAAAATACTCTCATTATTGGAGAAATGCAAATTAATTCTCAGGCACTTCATATCTATTAGATTGGCTAATAGGACAGAAAGAAAAGGAAGATGATAAATGCTGGCAGGGAATATGGGAAAAATGAGACATTATCTCATTTTTCATTGTTGGTGGAGTTGTGAACTGATTCAGTCATTCTATAGAGCAATTTGGAACTATGCCCAAAGGGGTATAAAACCATGCATACCCTTTGATCCAGCAATACAACTACTAGGTCTGTATGCCAAAAGAGGAAAAAAGGAAAAGGACTTATATGTGCAAAGATATTTATAGCAGCTCCTTCCTGGGTGTAAAGAATTAGAAATTGATTCGATGCCCATCATTTGGGTAACGGTGGAACAAGTTGTGGTATGTGATTATGATGAAACACTATTGTACTATAGGAAATGATGAGCAGGATGCTCAGAAAAACCTTGGAAGACTTGCGTGGGCTGATGCAAAGTGAAATGTACTGTGTACAAAGCAACAGCAACATTGTAGGATGATCAGCTGTGAAT
>NW_027185887.1:11584869-11591721 GCF_028583685.1 Petaurus breviceps papuanus
CAACATTGTAGGATGATCAGCTGTGAATGACTTAGCTATTCTCAGCACTATAATGATCCAAGACAATTCTGAAGGACTGATAATGAAAATGGATGCTATCCATCCCCAGAGAAAGAACTGACGGTATCTGAATGCAAATTTTTAAAAAACTTCCTTTATTTTCCTTGAATTTTTTTGGTCTATGTTTTCTTTCACAACATGATTATGATGGATATTTTTTGCACGACTACACATGTATAACCTATATAAAACTGCTTGCCTTCTCAATGGGGGGGGTATTGGGGAGGGAAAGGATTTGGAACTCAAAGTTTTGAAAACAAATTTTTACATGTAGTTGGGGAAAAATAAAATACTAAACTAAAAAAAAGATATTACTAAAAATTCATTTAGAAAAGGTCTGAGGCTGAAAAAAGACCAAGCGTCAAGATATATACATTCCCCTTTACAACTAGAAGAAACTGGCTAAATAACAGGAAGGTGAAAGGGCACTTGGGGAGATCACTCATTAACTCTGACATTTGTCAAGTCCACCTCCAAATCCCATGAGATAATGACATACATTAGAATTAGTCCCCAATAAAAAAATAAATAAATAAAAGATAATCAGACTGAAGAAACAAACAGTCCCAGCACAAAAATAGGAAATGGTATTGTTAAAATTGAACGTTTATTAACTGCACACACACAAATTGAATTCTCTGGAAAGAAGACAGATACAGTCATTCACATACATACACACAAAAAAACAAAAATGAGAATTCACCTAAATGAGTTCGTGTACACACAGTCAAAAGTAAGATTTAAGAAATTTCCTGTTACATACTTGTTTTCAATTTTTTCCCCACAAAGTTTAACATTAAAAATTGCACTAGGAAAAATCTTCAGGTAATAATCTACAAGTTAGCTGCATATGAATTATTAAAATACTGGGACCCTTACAGAAAGGTCATTTGGCAAGTTTTAAAACAACAACAGAACAATAGATTGGACTACATTGTGCTTCTGAACTTTACTCTTCCTGGCTGTTTCCACCAAAATAAACTTTGAAGGAAAAAAAAAAAGCACTTTTGCCTAAAAACATCTTTCAAGAAAAAACAAAGAGCTATAGCTATAAACCACACTTTACAAACTAGCACAATCTGACCAAAACATCAGCAGCAAACTGACTCTGTAGTACATAGCTAGGAGCAAATGGAGAAACATTTTTTCAGGCCAATGGATCTAATCTCTGGGTAATTTCATTTTGAGCATGTGGCAATGGTTGGGAAACTCCTAGGTGAATTCTCAGTGCACTGTAGCCTAGCACGATGTTATCTACAGAGTGAAGACTCTTTAAATCTGGGATTGATCATTACCTGGTAAATGAGTGAGGAAAAAATATCTTCTAAGGCCGTATGTTGAACTTCTGCATAATGATGTAAAAGAGCATAAACAATGATTCATCTACCAGACAAGTCATCAGCCTTAGAAGGATAAAAAATGGTTCACTGAAAACAAATCCTCCTCCCTCCTAGCCTGCTATATTATCTTTTTCCTATTTAAATATTTTATTGATGCTTTTTTCTTTTTCTACTGTCACCCTCTATCTACTCCCTCTCTTGTAGCAAGTACAAACAAATGAAACAAATCAACATGTCCCTTAATACCATCTTAATGAAGAATGTTATCTTTTTTTTCTCATTAACACATGTAAAACTTAATCAATGATATGATGGTGGGGGCTGTGGTCTCAATTTATATACTTTATTGAATCTCAAGGGGTGCATTGTATGATGAAATTACCTAGACGTTTAAATGTTCAATAACCCTTCTCTTCTAAGCTCTTCAAACCTCAGGATTCTAGATTAAAAAAAAATTAGGGAATATTTTTCATTTTGTTGTGTTTTCTTAAAGTGGCAACAATGGCCTTGAGAAATTCACATGAGATCATCTAAAAATGTTTAAAATTTAACAGTCATCAATGGTCTGGGTATATATCACTTTATGAAGCTCCTTAAATTTTTTCCACTCACGACCCCTTCAGTGCTTCTTAAACTGTCTATACAATGCCAACAGCAGAAGTTCTCAGCATGCCATTCTGAAGTTAAATATTCTTCTTTTTGAGCCTAGGAATATGATCTGTGTGGCTAGTGTGTGGGGTGAAACACAAAACAGTTTCAAGAAGAGTTTATAATAACATGAATGCAAAGGTTTTCCTGAACTTTCCAATGTCCAATAAAGCTAATTTTAATTCCCACCTTGGAGTGAGGACTAAGGAGAAAGAATAAGGGGCTAAGTATTATTTGGAGCCCAGAAATACAGTTCTACAACAGGCTCAGGACTGTTTAGGCACAGCCCCTCTTTCGAGCTTTGTACTTACTTTCCACTTCACTCCCCTCTCTCTTCTGTACCCAGACTTCTCCTTTAACATCTTGGGAAATTTGTGCAAGAGAATATAAGAAGAAGAGGAGGAGAGTGGAGAATCAGCTCAGAAATCAAACACTTTATCATCTTTTATTTAGTGAGGGAAGGCAAATCTTAGTGTTAGAGAACATTGTTAGAGAACATCAGTTTGTAAATATGTATGAGAGAGAAATAAGCATACCTCATAGGTATCATCAAGGAATAAGAGATGTTCTTAATTCAATGTAATTTCATGGCCCTTTATAAATTAGGTAATGCACCAAAGGTCACTGAAGTTTTCTATTAACTCAACAACCAGATTTGTGATGAGGTATAAAACCCTTAGTTATTCATTCTCTACTGCACCAACCTCAAATTATGGAAAACTTGCATAGGTTCCCAGTTCTTAGGATTTAGAGCTGACAAGGACCTTCAAGGTTCTAGTCCAATCCTAACACTCTGCATATGACAAAACCCACAGATAGGAAGTAATTTGCTCAAGCTCCCAAAGCAGCAGAAACAAGACTTAAACTCAGATCCTCACTCCATATCCAGTGTTCTTCTTACTACACCAACCTGATTCTCTTTTTTCAGGTTTAATGTGAGTTTCTCTTTTTGAGGAGAGAGAAACAACCCCCTCTAAGGCTGAATTAGGAGAAAGCGTTGTAGATCAGAGGTGGCAAACACTTGGCCTGCTGCAGGCTACATACTCAAACCAGATTAAAATGTAATTGAGAAGTAACAAAACAAATGAACAAAATTAACAAATTAAATTAATTTAGATAATTAACAAATTAACAAAACAGATACAATGGAACACAGATATGTGGTTTTGTATGATTTAATGGCTCCCTGTTTCTATTTGAATTTGACACCACTGACATAGGTGATCTCCACTGGGTCTCCTACAGAACTAACCTTAAAGCAGTCCTCTTGGACATCCAGTAGGGCTAGCCAGAACGTCAATAGCACAGAGTATCCTGTGTGAAGGTTCTCCTGGGGGCTCATCCCACTGTACGTCTAAGTGTCAGGGGTAGAGCTGATTGGGGACACTGCTGTTAACAGTACTAACCGCAATGATAAGAAGATTACAGCTGTGGAAAAGCAATCTGGAGTAGTGGGATGAATTCTGGGCCAATTGTTAGGGAATCTACCTTCACTACTTATTTGCAATATGATCACGTATAAACTGCTCTAAGCCTAAGTTTCCTCATCTGTAAAATGGAGATAATAATATGGCGGCACCTACCTCTGGTATTTGCACTGAAAGCAGACAGATACAGTCTGATAATGACAGCCTGTACTTACACGGCACTCTCATGTTTCCAAAATAGATGCCTTCTTTCTATGGGCCTGGGCATAGTTTTAATCCTACAATATCCCCATAAATTAGGAAGGGGCATGATGCAGATGAGATGACTGAAGGCCAGAGACATGATGGTTTGCCAAAACTGCAAGTCAGTAGTTTGGATACTTAAGTCTAGGTATCCTGACTTTCAGTGTGGAGCTCTTTCTCCAAACTCTACAGTTCTCAGTTGCAGTCCCCTGCTTACTTCTTAAATAAGGAGGTGAAACAGAGCCTATGCAATTTTTTTTCTTCCTTTCAGTAAACACAAATTGTAGGCTTCAATTTTCAGAAGCGAGCCAGAGAGAGAAAAAGAGAGGAAATGTTCCTTCTGTCCACAAAGAAACACAAGACACCCTGTACTATTTCAAACTGTTTTTAAAAATAGGCCAGATTGCACCTCAGTTGCAACGCCCAGACAGCCAGAATGTGCAAGAAGGCATTTCCTCTGCACACCCAGGCCTGCCATGCTACGGAGACTTGTTAGAGGTGAAATGGGCTTATGACATGGTTATTCTGGTGCTTTCAGTACTAACCACCCACTCCTAACCACAGCATGAGGGACCTTCTTGCTGAATTCTTCTCAATAGTAGGTGGCAACTCTGTGGTAAGGCTAGAAATCACTACCTAAAACCCAACCACAGCCTACATTTATAGAGCAGGAAGGACACTTATTTACAGGTTTCACCTCTTGTTCTAGTCAAGTATCTGAGGAACACTGTCAACTAACACACAAGATGATGCGGGATTGGATGAGGTTTTTTAAAATTCACATTTACAGGTCATTTATAAGGACTCTAAAGATTTATTAAAAATATATTAGATGGCATTTCTCCACATCTGTAGAGGGATTTTTCCCGTTAGTTACAGAACACCTAGTGATTCCTATAAGCCACCATAACATACATACTTCAGTTCCAGATATTCATCAACACCATACTTTGAACCTTCTCGTCCAAGACCAGATTGCTTCACCCCACCAAAAGGGCATTCCACCGTGGACAACAGTCCCTCGTTAACTCCAACCATGCCAACTTCTAGCTGCTCAGCCACCCTCCAAATCTGAGCTGGATCCTGAGAGTAAAAATAACCTGCCATAGGGACAAAAATATTTGTATGCTATAAGATTATCTTTAAAGCCAAGGTCACTCATCATGTTTGCCCCGAGCCAGTTGTCCTCCTTTTGCCACTGGCCTCATCACTCCTTTGGTCACTGAGGCCTGAAACCCAGGGATCCTCCTCTTTCCTTGTCCCCCACCCATACACCCATCCAGCCTGTCATCAATTCTGGTCAATTCTTTGTGTCATCTCAAATAACTAAGGAGGCATGGTAGACAGTGTTTGGTTTGCAATCAGGAAGATCCTTAGTTTAAATCCTGCCTTGGACACTTAAAAGCTGTGTGTTAACCCGGCAAGTTATGTCATCTCTGCTTCCTCTTCTGCAAAATGTAATTATATCACCTACCCCTCACATAAGGTTGTTACAACTCTCCAAAGAGGTCTCACTGACACCAGGCCTTTCTCCCTTGCCTCCACCCCAAACCATTCTATACAGAGATTCATCTTCCTAAAGCAATGCTTTGATCAGGTCATCTTCCCACTCCCAAATCTTCCATAGCTCTTTATGGTCAAAACTCCTTTGACTGACATTCACAACCTACAAACTAAGTAGAACTTCTCTTTTTAAAAAATTTAATGAACTGATTTTTAGTTTTCAACATTCACTTTTATAAGATTTTGAGTTCTAAATCCCCCCTCTAAAATGGCATGAAATCTGATGTTATACATGTACAAGCATATTAAACATATTTCTACATTAGTCATGTTGTAAAAGAGGAATCAGAACAAAAGGGAAAAAACCATGAGAAAGAAAAAACAACAAAGAGAAAATAGTAAGCTTAGATCTGCATTCAGACTCCATAGTTCTTTCTCTGAATGTGGAGAGAATTTTCCACCTTGAGTCTTTTGGAATTGTCTTAGATTAGGGGTGGGGGACTTGTGGCCTAGAGGTCACATGTGGCCCTCTAGGTCTTCAAGTGTGGCCCTTTGACTGAATCCAAACTTCACAGAACAAATCTCTGCAGGTTCCTTATCCCTGTCTTAGATCATTGCACTGCTGAGATCCAAGTCTTAACAAAGTCAGTCATTGTACAGTGTTGCTGTCACTGTGTACAATGTAGAACTTCTCTTTCAAACAATCCATTTCTAATTTAATAGGTACCAGAGGGAATGGGAAATCAAATTATATTTTACACACAAACACACACACACACACACACACACACTTTTGCATATGTCTTCTAAGGTTTACAATCTGCCTCACTGAAGGGAGTGCCCATACTGATGAAATTAGTCTTAAAGTACTAAGGCAAATGAAAAAGATTTTTTTTGAAAAAAGAAGCTTCCAGTCAGTAAACTGGAAGAAGAAACACTTGGTATTTAAATAGGGCCTGGCTCTGCTGTTTGCAGTGGGAAAGAGGTGATAGTGGCAGATCTGATACTTATTCAGGTGAGTTAGCTTTAGTTCACAGCACCTCTAACCCTTGCCAGCAGTGTCCACACATGTGTAATAGGGAGAACAAGAAGAAGGGATTCTGAAGCACAAATCCACCACCCCTGTCGAAAAAAGTAATAAACCCCCCCCCACAAAACCAGGGAGGCTATCAATGATAAATCAGATCAAGTTGAAAGACAATATGAAAATCAGAGTAAAACCACTGACCTGGAAAATAGATCCAGGAGAGATAATTTAAAAATTATTGGACTGCCTGAAAGCCATGATAAAAGTAAGAACCTAGAAATCATCCTCCAGGAAGTTCTCAAAGAAAACTGCCCTGATGTTTTAGTATCAGAGGGCAAAATAGAGATTGAAAGAATCCACCAATCACCTCCTGAAAAAGATCCCAAAAAGAAAACTCCTAGGAATATTATAGCCAGTTTCCGGAATTCCCAGATTAAGGAGAGAATATTACAAGCAGCCAGGAAGAAACCATTTGAATATTGTGGAAACACAATCAGGATAACCCAGGATCTGGCAGCTTCTACACTGACGGATCGAAGGGCTTGGAACATGATATTCCGGAGGGCAAAGGAGCTGGGATTAAAACCAAGAGTCACCTACCCAG
>NW_027185887.1:11592121-11642807 GCF_028583685.1 Petaurus breviceps papuanus
ATTCCCATTGAATTTGGCTTGAGGAGGGAGTAAAATACACACTAAATGGGTATCTCACCCTCCAGGAGAATAGGGGGCGAAGGGGATGAGAGGGGGTATGATAGAAGGGAGGGTAGGCTGGGGGGGGAGGGAGGTTGGAAGCACTCACTTTTGAAAATAGAAGGGATCAAAGTGGAGAGTAGAGCGGGTGGGAGGTAGGATGGGAGGGAGGGAAGTGTAGTCAGTCTTTTACAATGTATCTACTATGTTATTGTTTTGCATTAGCCACACATGTGCAATATTATACTGAACTGTGTGTCTTCCCAGTAGGGGTGGGTGATGGGGAAGGAGGGGAATGAATCTGGAATTTAAAGTTTTGAAATCAAATATCCAAATGTGTATATGTATATATATATATATATATATATATATATATATATACTATTATTAATACCATCTTATATGTAATTGGGAAATGGGATGTGCAGGCACTGAGGCATAGAGATCTATTGGAAAAGTGCAAAGGGGTATGGGGGAAAATGTGGGAGAGAGCAGATTGGAGGAAGGGATATCCTGTGGGACTGCTATTTTGGGGCGGTGGGTGGGGGAGAAATGGGGAGAAAATTTGTAAACTCAAAATCTGGCGGAAACAGATGATGTAAATCAGAAGTTAATAAAGCATTAAGAAAAGAAAAAAAAAGAAAATCAGAGTAAATGATGGACTTGGATGCTCAAGAAACACTAGGTTCAATATGTCACCACCAACAACTGTTAACCCATCAAAACGAACAAACATAAACCACTTACAAACTTACCTGCTAAACCCACATCCATTGCATTGGCAATAGCAAGGGCTTCTTCCTCTGTATCAAATCTGCCAAAAAAAATTGTTTTGGTGTGATAAGGACATTGGCAAAATGGGTGAATAAGATTGTCCCTTCCTTTCCTTCTCCCCTTACTTCCCAAATCCTGAACATTCTTCAAGATATGCATTTAGCAGCAAAGCTTCTCAGTCCTGAAGGCAAAATTTACTATTTGGGAAGGGGTGACTGTATTTTAAATTGATGATTTTTCTCCAATAGAATAGGAAGATCACAGGATTTAGAGTTGGAATTAACCTTGGAGACGAATCATCACTTTGTACAAATGAGGAAACTGTGGCCCAAGATCATACACGTGGTAATTAGCAGAGTTCTAATTTGAACCTAGGCCTTACCTATTCCAATTCCAGGGCCCTTTGCACTACTCAAAGAAATACTACAGCATGTATTAGACACTAAATTGAAACTTATTACAGGGAGGGAAAGTGAACAGATTATTTTTTTTAGTTTAAAAATATGTGTTGCTTTTCTTTTAACTCCAATTAGACTGGAACAAGTCTCAAAGTCAACCTCCTGAGCAGATAGGAGCATTTTTGCTAATCTACTGAGTAACATCATACATCACAGGAAGATAAGCAGTTTATTTGGAAGATGGGACACCTGGCAGAGAAGCACCCTGTACCTCCCTGTATTGCCCCTGACAATAATCAAAGGATCACATCATCTCAGAATTGGAAAAGACCTTAGAGGACATGTCTTCTAATCAATACCTGGACAAGAATTCCTACTACAACATCCTGACAAGGGGAATCCAACTTTCACCTGAAGAACCCTAGAGATCAGGAACTCCAGTGCCAGACACATAGTAAGTATTAACATTTCCTTCCTTTCTTCTTTCCCTCCCTCCCTTCCTTTTCTTATTCCTTCTTTCTTTCCTTCACAAATTTAATCCATCTTCTCTATGCTACCTTATTCTATGATACTATGAGCTCTCTGACTCATAGATTTAGAGCTAGGAGACACTGCACAGGTGCAGACTAATGCTTTCATTTTACACATCAGGAAACTATAAAGCCCCAAGAAGTGGTGACTTTGGACAGGTCAGGAATTGAATTAAGATCCTCTGAGTTTCCCCTTATGCTCTTTCAGCATTGTCATTGTGCCTCACATGTTCTTTGCTATCTTTTTTCTACACTCATCTCAATCACCATTATTTTGATCCCTTTTACTCATGTATCTATTTTACCTGTCCTTTAAGGGAAGTCTTGTATGATCAATCCATGGCTATGGTACTGCTACATGGCATTTACTGTCTTGTGGTATTTATTGTTGTGGCAATATGGCATTGTCTGTCATAAAGTGATGAGGCCAGAAATGAGTGGAACCAGGAAGACAACATACACATTGAAAGGATTGACAACAACAAAAACCCTGGACTGAACTGTGTAAATATAATAATCAATCTTGGCTCTGAAGATGTGATGAGAAAACGTACCCTTCTCTCTCTGTCTTAGAACAGTACATATACTGACAGACTTGCTGGATGTGTGTGTTCGTTTTGCTGAACTTCCTAAAAAGGAAGTATTTTTATTCTTTGTTTCAAGAGATGACTGGCAGGGGAGCAGAGAAGGATATATTCAGAAATCTTGCCAAACAAAAGATATTAAAAAAAAAAAAAGGAAAAACCGCCTATGCTAATCGGTTTGATAACACCATATTTTCTTTTCTTTCTCCCCCAGGAAGATTGAAGCAAAATTATGAGTACTGAGGGCCCAAGTTTTCATCACAATGATTAATACTTTTCACAGTTCAAATCCGTCAGCCACCTCCAATTTTTTTTTCTTGCTTTTTGTTAAAAACAGAGTGTACTTAAAACAGCTCCAAGGCCACTTTTAATCTCAAAACCATGGCTATCACATCTCTTGAACTGTCCAACCTTACTCCTGGTGGTGGGAATGTGATTGTTCCCTGTCCACCTCTGATAGCCCACCCTCCAGAAACTCCTTGGTTTCCCTTGCCCACTTTAAACTATGACTGCTCTTACTTAATAACTGGTGCCAGGGGGCCAAAAGTCTCTTCCTGAGAACACAGCATGTCTACGGTGACGTTGCTAAGAAGGGTTGGCTCGAAGAAGTTTTTCCCAAAGCTGTGCCTTTTCCCTCCTGTCACAATGGTGGCTCCTTTGGAAACTGCATCACTCACTTGTTTCTCCACCTGCATGAAACAGAAAATAATGTCTGGAGAAGCCAGTTGACAATGCTTTCTAGATGGTATAGAAACACTGAGAGCTGTTATTTTAAAGAGTAGAGAAAATAAAACAGGTGGAGGTATTTCCATACTATTGTCACTTTAAATGTGGTATTATATCGAAAGCTGGTTTTAAGATGTGTTTTCTACAAAATGCCTTTCTGTCATAAGAGGACACAGTAAACACATGTGTTTGAGGGCTTAGCAAATGGCGGCCCCTAAAGGATAATAGACAGATGGCAGCCTTTTACTGTCTGGGCCTCAAAATATTCAGCAGAGGCTGATCCAGCATAAACCAGTTTTGTTGGACTGAGGCCCTCTTGGTCCATGCCCAGAAATTCTGGTAAGTTTCTGAACCATTTGAAGAACACAAAATGTCCCTAATATAAGCCCTACAGTCTGTGGTCAATCTAAAAATGACCACTAAATTAGATTCATAAGCATTATTAATAAATACCTCCTTGTACACAAAACATTTAACTAGGTGTGGTGGGGGTAAGGAAGGAATTCTCAGGGGATGGGGATAGTTTTGAAGACTCTAATCCAGCCTTGGCAGTGTCAAAGGATGCGGGGAATGCCAGTGTTAAGAGTAGGCATGGGTGGCAGATTGGAGCCTGCATTTTCTTCTGGGTTGGGTTTGTGCTCCCTCCTTACTGAACTAATGCCATGCTGGTCCAGTTGTCATGGTTTAAGCCTTCAGTCTTAGAATGAATGTGTTCCTGAGTGGAGTGCAATCCCAAGCAACCAAATGAGACATGTAACATATCAATAATCTCAAAGCTCAAACAGACAGGACAGCTTTCACAGCCCCCAGGGGCTGCCATGGGTGGGTGGGAGTGGGGTGGGCTGATACTCTAAGGTTCTGGGGTCAGAATGCATTGGTCTAACCACTACAGGGTGGTGCTGGGAAGATGTGGTGTGGGTGGAGGAGGGAAGAATTATGATTCCATCCATCAATCAGTCAACAAGCATTTATTACGCAGCTACTAAATGTCAGGTTGTTTTAGGAATTCGGGATACAAAAAGAAAAAACAAAACCAGCTTTGCCTTCACAAGAAGCTACTTCCTCAAGCTAGTCTGGTACCCTCCTCAGGAATTAAAGAGCTTTATTCAGGTGTGAGTTGACTTGGGATCACGACCTTAGGGGTTATAGCTTTAAATTTTTTAATCTTTCATTTCCTTTGTTTTCTTATTTGGTGAGTTTGCAAAGATGGTAATGTTAAACCACTGAAAAACAAATGCAAAAAAACACAACCGGTTATCCCAAGCCCGCATCAGATCTGTGTTTGCTTTGTATTTATTTTTTTTAAATCTGGACAGTACTAGAGAAATGAAAGGATTTTCAGAGAGGTCAGTTAGCAAGCACAATCTTGATTCCCAATAAAGAGCAGAGTAAGATAACCTGTGGCCAAAGGATAGGGGTCACAGGACACACAGAGAATGCTGTGATGTTATAAACATCCTGATTCCAAAGCATCAAAAGTCTCCCCGAAAGAGGCAGGGAAGAAAGAAGGAGTGAGGGGGAGGAGAGGAGGAGAGAAAGTAAGACAAATAAAGAGACGCAGAGATGAGAAAATGAAAGAGGGAAGAGATTGAGAAATAAAGGAAGGAAAGACAAAGATAAAGAATTCAAAGAGGAAAGGAAATTTTTAAATGGGGGAGAGGGAAAACAGGAGTGAGGAGAAAAGCTGAGAAAGGGGTGAGAGAAACTGAGAGAGGGTCATAAAAGAGGAGAGAGATAGAGGGGAAGATCACTTCCCTTTACTTGAAGGCTTTTTATTATCTTCTGCTTTTCTCTACGGAGCCTTAATTCTCCAATTCACCAGCATTAGATCCCAATCAGCTTTTCTGCTTACGCTGATGGATCCTAAAATAGAGTTCACTTCCTGAGACACTGTGCTTTCTGTAGAAGCACATGATCCTGACAAGCAGTCCCAGTCTGGCAGTGGCTAATGCTCCTCTATTTTAGAGGAAACTGATAAAATGGAGGGGGGTGGGGGGGGGGGAAGGAAAGGATTTCATCTTGTCTTGTTCCCTTAAGGAAAGTTCTCTTCCTTCTTAAGGCAGACTTGTTTTCCTAAAAAAGGAGTATCTAAAGATGGGAACTTAGGACAACTGCGGCAGTGAGGTTTAGTGGAATTATCACTGGTCATGAGACTAAGCTTTGAGATCCAGGTCTCCTGGACCAGGTGGGATTTCTACCAGGAATGCAGGGACAGTTCAATGTTAGGAAAACTATCAGCATAAATTAACTGTATCAATAAGTAAAATAACAAAAATCATATGATTATCTTTATAGATTCAGAAAAAGCTTTTGAGAAAATATAATACCCATTCTCATTAAAAACACTGGAAAACATAGAAATAAATGGAGCTTGCCTGAAAATAAGCAGTCATCTATCTGAACCCATCAGCAAGCATCTGTAATGGGAGATAAGAAAGAAGCCTTCCCAATAAGCTTAGGGGTGAATCAAGGATGCTCTTATCATCACTGTTATCCAATATTGTACTAAAAGTGTTAGTTATAGCAATAAGAGGAGAAAAAGAAATCAAAGAAATTAGGATAGGTAATGAGGAAATAAACTCACTCTTTGCCAATGATATAACAGTATACTTAGAGAATCAACTAAATGAAATAATTAACAACTCCAGCAAACTTGCAAAATATAAAATAAACTCACATACATCATTATCAGCATTTCTATATATTACCAACAGAAACCAGCAGCAGGAGATAGAAAGAAAAATTTCATTTAAAACAACTGAGATCCAGGTCTATTACTAACTAGTTTGGGACACTGGGCAAAAGTCATTTGACTTCTCAAAGTCTCAGTTTCCAAAACTGTAGCTGGTAAGCTACATCCCAAGGGTCAGAGCTGCCTATTTTTATAAGGTCCACCTGTGAACTAAGAATGGCTTTCACATTTTAAGATACAAATAAAAGGGGCAGCTAGGTGGCACCGTGAATAGAGCACCAGCCCTGGAGCCAGGAGGACCTGAGTTCAAATCCAGCCTCAGACACTTGACACTTACTAGCTGTGTGACCTTAGGCAAGTTACTTAAACCCAATTGCCTTGCCTTTCCCCCTCCAAAAAAAATACAAATAAAAAATTATTTTAAAAGACCATTCTTAGCTTGTGGACCACTGGCTGTAGGGATTTGGGGTTAGGGATGGTAGTTTGCCCAGCCCTGGACTAGACTTCTGTAGTGTGCTTTCTTTTCTTTTTTTTTCCTAAACAAAAACAAACAAAAAATAAGAGATCAGAAACGCAATCAATATTATCAGCATGATTATACTTTTAGACTAAAACATCGTTACAGAAATGAACGGCACAATACTTCATATAAAGTGACTCAACAAATTAGAAAACATGACCCTTAGGCAAAGGATCATTATATGATTCTAGTTTTGCTGAAATTCATGGCCCTCAAAACTATGCATTAAGGATAGTTAGAGCCACAGCAAATGGAGTTTTGTCTTATCCCTTCCTCAAACTACCCTGAGCTCCTAATACCTAGAGAATGAAGGTGCTTCTGGTTAAGTTCAACTCAATGAGGAAAGAAGAGGTGAAAAACCACCCCATCCAGTTATAACTCTCCTAACACTGAGCTGTTGAAACATGTTGAAACATCCTTACCAAAATGCAAAATGTGGGTCAAAGGACAAAGATTGGATGGAAAAGAGTTGGAAATTAAAACCAAGCTGTTCAAAATCCTGATGATTTGACTGCTCTTTTAGCATCAGAAGAGGCAATATGGTATAGTAGATAGAGTTGGCCTCAAAACTACAGAGATCTGGGTTCAGATTCTACCTGTTTCATATTGGCAATGACCCTGGGCAAGTTACTTAATGTTTCATTGTTCTAGGCAGCTCTCTAAGACTATAGGTTGCAGAAAAAGTGCCTACCTGTGTTGGTAGAAGGAATTTCCTCACCTGGGAGTTCCCTATAACCAGTAAGATCACAGGGCCAATCCAATCCACAGTCCCTGTCCCCTTTTGTTATAGGAATGTAAATTTTTAAGATCTTCCCTGCCCCTAGGTTAAGTGCACTTGGAGCCTAAGGTGGGAGGCTTGTTTTTCAGGAACACCCACACCTTGTTGCTTTGTGATTGGGCAGTGGGTCAAGAGGGTTGTTACATTCTTTGAGCCTGGAGAAGGCTATATAATCCTTGAGGTGAGGCTTTGCTTTGGGGCTTACTTTGAGAAGTGTTGTGTGATTTGACCAGTTGAGACTCTGGGCAGCCATTGAGAGCCCCCCACTCCCCCCTTGAAAAACCCAGATGTTGATGCTTCCTTCTCTGGTAACTGTGATTTGGTATGGATGTAATGGTTGGCCAGTTTGGAAGCCCATCTGCTTGATCTGTTTCTCTGTCTTGTAACTTCTGTCTGTATACTCTGAAGTTTAGGGTGCTGACCTTTTCCCCCTGAACTAGGTAAACGATTTATGTTTGATTGATTAAAGTAAGCTTGTTAACCCATTCTAAGTTGTTTTCCTTTAGAAAAGCAGATCTAAGAACCTGTGTTGGCAGCCACCCCTGGGGATGCTGGGGTGCTTGCTGCTATACCTACCTAGCACCAAACCTTTCCCCGTCACTTTTCAAAAAGAGGCAATATTACTCAATTTCTTTACCTCTCTTTATGAACTTGGAAGTTTTAAAATAAAAAAGAGATGGGCATATAGCCAGTATAAACACTCCCAAAGTCAGGAAAACTTAGGTATCTTACTTAGAATCTTCAAAGGTTATCATTCTTGATCTGAGATTGAGTATGTCTGAATACATGCTGACCTACCTTGGTAGGGTGCAAATGATCAGTGATTCTGCTAACAGTCTTCGAACTTCAGGATATACCTCCCCCAATATGTGTGAATGCATTATTTTGCTCTATCACTGAAAACTCATTCTGATAGAAGTGTTAAAGGGGGCATAATTGAGAAGCATTAACCAAGAACTCTGTAGGGTTCATCTAAATGTTGGTCTTGCCCAAACTGTCATGTAACTAGGAACTGGCCTATGAACCCGGTCCTTATGATCACATACAGAGTGCCAATGATACAATTTCCCAAGCGGCAAAGGCTGGAGAATCTGCTTTTGGGGGAGTCACGATGATGCATGCCTTGGAATGGAAGCACTCTGGAAAGATATGTAGCATAGGCTCTAAATAGGTTCTATATCTGCTACAAGTCACTAAACATGTGGTGAACGAGAGCCTCTTGGATTGGAACTGGGAAGCCTTCAAAAGGCATCATTCCACCTCATCTCTTTTCTTTTGGTTTAACTTCTTCTTGCCTGTCAGCATTCTAGTGAGAAACAATGTTGTAGGGGTTGAAGGTAGAGGTTTTACTGCACCCCCTCTCCCACCATCTGAGGCCCGTGTATGGCCTATAAATACAGGCCACGCTCTTTGGCTCTGCTTGTTTGTTTTCAATTTAGGTGAAGGAAATTAGAGGTGATGCCTAACTTGTGAACTGTGAGGTATCAGGAGAGTGAGCCAACAGCAGGTCTAGGACTGGAGTCGATACTAAGGTCTGCAGCCTCTGGTCTAGCTCTGAGGCCCAGGAAAATGAGAATCGACCTTCAGTACCTAACCTAGAAGCAGCAGAGACAAAAGCTATGCTACATTTGAGCATGAACTTAGTGGGACCAAGGGTATGTAGGAACTATATTAATTCTAAGTCCACTCTCTTCAGAGACTGAGGTGGTACTAGAGAAAGTGTTTCCCCAAACTGTTAAGGAGAAATGTTTGTACTAATGATATAGCTGTATTTTTAAAGTAAATGTCTCTTCATAAAAATAATTTGACTAAACAGACCTAGGGGCTGGTCAATGGTAGCTAACAGTGGGGAGAACACCCCCTAAATAGGAGCATTAGAGAAAGGTGCACCTGACCTCTCTGATGTGCCTGACCTCATTTTGAGATAATCAGGCCAGATCATTTGCTCTACTCATAGAAAAAAAAATGCTGTATCCTGCTACAGCTGCGGCCATGGCCAAATTTGGGAGAAAAATTGCAAACAGGAAAGATAGCCATTTCCCCACAACCTAATCACCCTAATGCCACAATAACTTGTCAAAAAGATCCGCTGTGTAATTTTATTTTAGGCACAAACTACAAGTAAATATACAGGGATATTTCAGTATATTTTATTCAAGGCTATGATGAGCGTTTTCAGTCCTATACTCTTCTATCTTTCTGAGGACAAAAAAAAATGAAGTAAAATCTTTCAATAATAAGAACTGAAATTAATATACAACAAAGCACTTCCTATACATAATAGCGTAACTTCCTAAAGTAATATACCTATATGGGTAATAGACCCATATTAATTACCCCCATTTTAGAGATGAGGAAATAAAGGCCAAGGAAAAATCCAATGACTTGTCCCTGGCCACACGAACTAGGAGGTGGTAAAGGATCTGAACTCCAAGGTCATGTTTCTGCCCACTATCCTGGACTACCACCTCTAAGGTTCAGGTCATTCAACTTGTTTCAGGGGTTGAGTCCAGCATTTTTAGTTAGATGGTATAGGGATGAAGAACATGGCGTGCTTTGTGATTCCCAAAGGAGAGAGCTGGAGACTAGAACTACAGAATGCATTTGTTTCTGATAGTCACAATAAAAGCTTAGATGGGAAGACAAGAAAGAATACTGCTTCAGTTACCCTCTGTGAACTGGCAGGGCAGGGACACAAGGAACTAATGGATCTTTTCTATCTGTTATCCCCCTCGGCCTTCACCAAGGGACCAAAGCAAAGGCATTGAGCTAGACAATGGAAAACCATCCAGCACCTTCACACTCCCCCTCCCCCCCAGCTTAAGCACTGGAAGCAATACACTGCAAGGTCTTATGAGAATTCAAAGAGTCTAAGAGCTCTCCCACATCTCAGTGTTTCAATTTGTTTTCACAAGGAACACAGATGAATGTGATTTTGGTGTGATCAGCTCAGTTGCTAGGCAGTGAGAGCTTGGCAAGAGCCATAAAATAGAGAACCCTCCCCAACTTGTTCCCTGGTATTTTCAATAGACCTCCAAACACTCTGGTGATTTGGCATTTTCCATTTTGGTGCAGCAAGGCTGCCAGCTTTAGGGTTGTTACATTTTTTTCACCCTGGACAAATACTAAACTACAGGCTTCAACCCCCTCCTACTCTCGGCTGAGATGATTGCTTCCTGTTTTTAGCTCCCTCTTGTATTCACATTCCACATCCTGATTTTTCTGGCTATCTGCTGATGATAATGTGAGCCACAATTGTTTTCCTGATGTTAAAGATGGTGGATAGAATGAAGGGCTAGCAGCTAAGATCCGAGTTTAAGTTCTGACATATATCGGCTGGGTGAATGACCAAGGCAAGTCATTTAATCTGTGTCCCCAGTGACTCATCCAGGAGTTCCCTATACCACTGAAATCACAGATCTAATCTCTATTCCCATAAGCGCAGACCACCTGGTCAATATATTGTATTCTTAGGTTAGCAAAGAAATTCCTCGAGTGACTAAAAGGAGTTTAATAAACAGGAAGGAAAGTATAGGAAAAATCTTCCCAGTTGTGATCATCCCAAAGTGTGACATTTAAATTTCAAAGTTGCCAAGAATTTTATCCCCCTCAACCAGTTTTCCCCTCCATCTCTAAGTCCAGAGCTAAGCATTTGTATTCTATCTCCCCCTGCTGGAAGTTCTAGGAATTCATGGATATTTGGGAGAGCACTAAAAGTGCGGGTTGAAAGAACAATTTGTGGTAAGAGGAAGAAATATGAGACCAAACCCAGTACAGAACTTGTTTTCAAGTCTTCCTGTGGTCCTTCTAAGATGTTCAATGGGCCTTACCAACAGCATTACTTCATCATAAGCCCTGGAGGGAGGGAGGACTGGAGATTCTATTAGGTATTATCTCCATTTTATAGCTGGAGAAAGGGAGGTAGAGAACTGAAGTGAAGCTGGTTACAGGGCCTCTGGGGAATTATGGAAAAGAGTTAGAAAGAGAATCTAGATTTCCTAACTTCCAGGTGATATGCTGTTTAACTCAAGAAATAGATGAAACCTGACTTTATTCTCTGATTTCTTAGAACTAAAGACCTGCTTGGGAGGCTCTACCTACTTCAAATCTGCTTTTTGCTTTTTAAATTCCTGGCTTCCTTCAAGATTCATCTCAAGCTCCACATTTTACATGAGGCCTTTCCTGACTGTCTTTACTTTTTTGTGAAAAATTAACTGAAATCAATATACAACAAAGTGCTTCTAAGGTTTCCTGCTGGATGTTGTTCAGTTGTTTTAGTCGAGTCTGACTCTTGGTGACACTATTTGGGGTTTTCTTGGCAAAGATATTGGAGTGGCTTGCCATTTGTTTCTCCAGCTCATTTTACAGATGAGGAAACTGAGGCAAGAAGGGTTACATAACTTGCCCAGAGTTGCAAAACCAGGAAGTGTCTGAGGCTAGGTTTGAACTAAGGGGAGATGAGTCTTCCTGATTTCAGTCCTAGCACTCTATCCCTGAGCCACCTACCTGCCCTCAACATATTGAATGTACTCATTTATATTTATGATGTCTCCACCTTTAGAAGGCAAGCTCTTTGAGAGCATGAGCTGTTTTTTTTTCTTCTTCTTTGTATCTCTCCAGCATTTAGTTCAGTGCCTGGAAAGCAATAAGAGCTAGATGAATGCTTGCTGAATGACTTCTTCCACAGCAGATTTGAGGACTGACAAAGATCTACTCACTAAGCTGACCTTGTTAATATTGAAAACAGAGACTAAGCTTTAATTGATTCACTTACCTTTTCCACTGCTTTCTCATTAATCAATGGGCCTTGGGTGGTTCTCTCCTCAAATCCATGACCTACACGCAGCTCTCTATTAATAGCTTCAGCAAACTTCTTCACAAAGGAATCATGGATCCCCCTTTGCACCAAGAAACGGTTTGAGCAAACACATGTCTAAAAATAAAAGTGAGAAGGGTCCAAAGTTGTTGACCCAAATTAATAATCCCTGACTGTTATCCCATTAGAGTACTGAGGACTAGTTTGTTTCCCACCCAGTTCTAGCCTTGCAAAACTCCACCACATCTGGAGGCTTGGGTGACACTGCATCCTTTCTTTAACCTGGAAACAAAACAAGGGCACAAATGGCATCTTTCTCAGCTCCAAGTTCTATTTATTAACCGCAAACTGAAATGCAAGAAGTAGAAAAGTGGGCCAGCTTGCTGCCTGACAAACAACAAGGAGAGGTGAGAATAAATACCAGGAGGTGACAAGGGGAAGAGGAGGAAGTATTGATAACAAGTGCCTACTGTGTGTCAGGCACTGTCCTAAGCAAGAAGAAGTGATAAGGACATGATGAAATAGGAAAAGGGAGAGACAAAGGGGAGTCAGAATTGTTCCGTGTTCATTCCTTCGTCAGCACAGAGTTGGCAACATCACAGGGTAGCCAAAGTGAGCACTTGCCAGCCTTTATCCAAGGCTAGTAAATGTTGTCACTCAGTCATATCTCACTCTTCCTGGCCCTCACAGACTCTGTCCATGATTTTTTTTTTTAGCAAAGATTGTGGAGGGGTTGCCATTTCCTTCTCCAGTGTGTCCTGATTTTACAAATGAGTAACTGAGGCAAATAGAATGTAAATGACTTGCTCAGGATCACACAGCTAATAAGTGTCTTCAGGCCCAGAGCTCTATCCAATGTGCTATCTAGCTGCTCTGAAATCAGTTTCAATAATCCTCCATTCAGTACCTTTTGGGCATTAGAGTCCATTTTTTACTTTGGAGTGGTTTGACATTTCCTTTTCTAGCTTGTCTGAATGATGAGAAAACTGAGGCAAACAGGGTTAAGTGACTGCCCAGAGTCACACAGCTAGTCAGTGTCTGAGGCCAGATTTGACCTCAGGAAGATAAGTCTCCCTGACTCCAGGCTTGGTGCTCTATCCACTGAACCACCTAGCCACCCATGAGTCAGGAAAACCAGGGTTCAAATCTCACCTCAGACTCTCATTAGTTATATGACCCTGGTCAAGTCATTTAACAGTTTCCTTATCAGTAAAAAGAGGGAGCTAGACTCAATGGTTCGAAAAGTCCCTCAGTGCTGATTCACTTCGGTCCAAGACCGAGGTATTGGGAGGGAGTACAATTTTAAATTCCTTAAGATCCCCACCTTCTTTTTTCTCCTGAGACAAAATATCTTAGATTTCAGTAGTTCAGAGCTAGATTGTGAAGGACGAGAAAGCCAGGTTTCTCTTCATCCTCTGCTAGATGAAGGCAGACGCGAGAGGGATAGGGTCAGACCCATGATTTTACTACCATAAGGAACTCCTACGTGAAACTCTCTTTACCATTGCAGGGCAGCCCCTTCTCTGCAATTCATGGTCTTAAAAACTGCCTCATGTCAGGCTTTTAACCTAGGGTCTGCGAACTTGTTTCTAAAAAGTATTTGGTAACTACATTTCAATATGACTGGTTTCCTTTTGCAATCCTATGTATTTTAATTTATGAACTGAAAAACATTATTTGGAGAAAGTGTGCAGAAGCTTAACCAAATTATCACCAGTCCGAGACATGAAACAGGTTAAGAGCCCCTCTGCTTTCGAGGAACTTGTCTGGGATTACATAGTCAGGATGTGTGAGAGGCAAGACCTGCTCCCAAGTCTTCATGACTTTGAGGCCTGCTCTTTACCTAATCATGCCATCTGTCCCTGGATACAGAGAACTGGAAAAAGAGTATTTTAAAAAATCTAAGGGGTGGCTAGGTGGCGCAGTGAATAGAGTACCAGCCCTGGAGTCAGGAGGTCCTGAGTTCAAATCTGACTTCAGACACTTAACACAGAACTAGCTGTGTGACTTTGGCCAGGTCAGTTAACCCCAATTGCCCCTGCCCCCCCAAAAATCCAAGCATTCAGTATTTCCTCCATAGCTTGAGAGGTGACAGTCCTCTGGAAAAGGCTATAACTGAGCCGACAAGTATAAAAGCCAGTACCAAATTTATATACTAACATTAGAGTGGGAGCTTAAAAAAGGAAAAATGTCAAGGGGGAGTGAACCAAAGGCTGAAGTGGAAATGGAAGGAGGAAAAAAAACTGATGAATAGCTATTCAAAATTATATTCATGGCAGGGACAGGACCTTCAAACACAAACTCTAGAAATATTCTAGAGGACTCACCTGACCAGAATTTCTGTATTTGGAAGCCAGGGCCCCCACCACCGCTTGGTCCACATTGGCACTGTCAAACACGATAAATGGGGCATGCCCTCCTAGCTCCATGGAGACCCTCTTAACAGAGTCAGCAGCATAGTGCAACAGAATCTGCAGTTACAATGGAGAACCAGCCATGAACACACATTGAGATGGAGGCAACTATCAGACTCTGACTATGCAGTCATAGAATTCTAGAGGTGACAAAGATGTCCTTCGAAGAAAAATGAACTGGAAAGGCCTAATGCTCTATCAGAAGGCTAAAGCAGTGCTTATTCTGTGTCAGGCAAAGAGCATGAGAGCCTGGGAGTGCCAAGACACTGATTTCTAGTTTGATTCCTATACCTCCATGATGCTCACGCTATGAAGGGTCTCTATTTTTCAGAAAGCCTTTCCTGATTGGCAGATTCAGTTTTCCCTTTTTTCACTGTTATCACTTTCCCTTTTTAGGTCACCTTAAAACAAATCATTTTCTTATTTAAATTATTTCCCCATGGGTAAGGGTAGTCTATGCTAGGGGATTGGCCTGGCAGTCATTAGAGCAGCCTGACCTTTGCTGTGGGAGGACAATGAACACCAGTGGTCTGCTGCCCTTGAAAACCTGGCCTCGTGGCCAAGCATTACATTTTCCTGGACTTAAGTGTGAGGGTTTCCAAACCCATCTCTGAGGTCTCTCTACCTCTCTTTTACACAATAACATTTTACATTTCATATGACCTTTTAAAGTAAACTTTCACATACCTTTCCTGTTGCTGTTGAGCCAGTAAAAGAAATTTTGGATACTAATGGATGAGTGCAAAGAGCTTCCCCGACTTCCTTGGTCTTCTCACGAGAGCAGGGAACCACATTATAGACACCTGCAGGAATTCCTGCTTGGTTGGCAAGCTAAAATGAGAACAAAACAGTGATTTAAAAGGTTCTCATTTTATGGGAAGGCACTTTTGTATTTTTATTCCCAGCACATAACACATAATACACTATACCAGGGGTGGGGAAGTTGTGGCCTTGATGCCACATATAGCCCTCTAGGTCCTCAAGTCTAGCCCTTTGACCAAATCCAAACTTCACAGAACAAATCCCCTTAATAAAAGAATTTGTTCTATAAAACTTGGCACATGTGGCCTTGGAGTCACAGGTTCCCCACCCCTGCACTACATGCTTGCTTATGATATGGTCAAAGAGGGAACAGAGTGCAATAATAATGATGATAATGAATAATCCAAATGTTTCCTTTAACGTTCATCTTCAAGGGAAAAAAAGCAGTATGGGCCTAGAAAATTTTTTTAATGTTATATAAAACACACACACATACATGACTGAAAAATAAAAAGGATAAAAGGAACAGAAAAGGGCTTGAACAAATCTTCCACAGAAAAACATCAAGCAGAGTCTGCACTCTATAAAGAGTCATAAATAAATGGAGCATGGGCCTCAGAAAGAAGACATACTTAGATGAGGAGCTCCTTGAGGGGAGGAGTTCATCTCAGAATCCCTAGAAGAGTTTTTTTAGTACCGTGGTTTGGAAATGCTTGTTTTGTTCCATGAACTGAAAATAAAATAACTGAATATTAAAATAAAAATAATTTAATTAGTAATGGTATAATTATATTTTATAATTTAGAATAATTATTTTAATATAATAATTAATAGTTTAATTTTTTAATGAAATAATTTAATAAATTAAAAAAAAAAGATTTCCTAGAAGACTGCTGGTACTCCCATTGTTCTGAAGAGCGCTCCTGAATGCTCCCATGCTTTCTGAGGACAATGGTCTGTAAACTTTGAGGACCACATTAGAGGGCTGTGCAAACAAAGTCAACAGTGGAGAGTATGGGACTCTGGAGGCCTAGGTCGTAAATGGAGAAGACAGTGACATTGGAGCTCTTGAGTGTTCTCATGTAAAAAGATCTGACACAAAGGACAAGATGTGAAAGAGATGCTTCTGAAATCACTTTCTACATTTTGTCCAATTAAAAGAAAGCCCTGAAGGAGCAATTTGGGTGCATATGATCAAAACTAAATAAAAAAAAAAAACTCCTGAAAGGAATAGGAAAAAAATCTAACCACATATTTACTTAAGAGATAACCATCAGATTTAAATGCAAATAAAAATGAAAAACTTTTCTAGAAGGGGATGTAGGCAAGGAAAGGTGTTTTTCCTCATCCCTTGACAAATGCTCATTTATGTCCACTTATGGCACAGTGGAATGTATGTTGTAGTAAGAGGACCTAAGTTTGAATATCTGCATTGCCATTTTTAGTTGTGTGAACTTGGGGAAGTCACAATTAACCATCAGCTGCAGTTTATTTATAAATAAACTTATAAACATAATATATACATACATATATGTAATATATATAAACTTTTTATATAAAATTTATTTATAAATAAACTTGATTTATAAAATACAGACACTGGTACTTGCTATCCAGGAGTAGCTGATCCAAATCTTGTCATCTCTCCTTAGGCCTCCTACAAAATCCCACTCCAATCTTCCTCTCATCTGAGGATCTTGTGTCATACCATATAGAAAAAGATTAAGACAATTTGCCAAAAGTTCCCTTTTATTCCCTCCTCCTCAGTTGATTTCATTCTGACATATCTCTTCACTATCTCCTTCTTTACTCCATTCTCAGATAGTGAGGGCAGCTGTACTCTGTCAAGGCCAATCCTTCTACAGATACTCTTGATCCAGTTCCCTCCCAGATTTTCTCCACTGTCACACTCACTTTCTCTTATTTCCAGTGTATTTCTATCTACTACCTCCTTTTCTGCTGCCTACAAATACCTCCTGAAAAAACAACAATTCTTTACTTGATCCTCCCATCTCCTCTAGCTATTTTCCTTTATCATTCTTCTTCTCAGCTAAACTCTTTGAGAGAGTCATCCACACTTGGTGACTCCTTTGGTGCAGGACCTCATCACCTTTTGCTTGTATTATTGCAACAGCCCTCTTAACTGAAGGCCTGACCTGTGCCCGGTGAGCTCCAAATTACCTCCAGGTTCAAAGTTCCATGTCTGGCATTTAAAGCCCTTTATAACTTGGCCCTTTCCTTTCTTTCCAGTCTTCTTGGACTTTACTGTTCTCCAGGCATTCTGCCATCCAGTTACCTCGGTCTACCTCTCATTCCTTGAACAGGATATTCCGTGTCCCATCTCTGTGCCTCTGAATTATCACGTGTGCCTCATATCTGGAATATTCCATACCTTCACCTAGGCCTCTTAGTTTCCTTGGCTTCTTTCAACACTCAGCACAAATCCTTCTTCTGCAAAAGGATTCTTTTTGGTCCTCCCATTTTATTAGTGCTTTCCTCTTTCAGATTACCTTCCATCTACTGTACGTGTCTTTACACATTGTATCCCCCGGAATGTAACCATATTGAGAGCAGAGAGCGCTTTTTGCATTTCTTTGTACCCATGGCAGTTGGTACAGTGTCTGATACATGGTAAGCTTTTAATAAATGCTTGATGAGTGACGTAATGGGTTGCACTAGTTGGGTTGTAAAGTCCTTTCTGATTTTAAGTTTATAATTCTATGTATGAATGAATACATAAAGAAACTTGCTCACCTCACCAAGGGCCAGGGCAGAAAGAGGTGTATCTTCCGCAGGTTTCACCACCACTGTGCAACCAGCTGCCAAAGCTGCTCCTACCTTTCGGGTAATCATAGCACTGGGAAAATTCCACTGCAGTCACAAAGAGGGGAAAAAAGAAGTTTTAAGATAGCTCTGGAGAAATGTCTGTTTAATCAACCAGTCCACTGGAAGACGAGTTAGTTACTAGTTACTAGATGGATTAACCACCACGCTAAGCCCTGCTACCAAATACTTGACAGCTCTACAGGTAAGATACAAAGCCTACTGGGAAGAGACACTTCTTTTCTTTTTCGGTAATTAATGAAAGTAACAAAAAATAAAACGTAAAGGAACGAAATACTGTAATGGCAGAGATCATTAAAGATGGTAATAAATCCTCTTAGGCAACTTTAGTATAGAAGGAAGATGGCCTGGAACAATACTACACGAGGGGAGAGAAACAGTATGGTGGGTCTGGAGGCAGAAGACCTGGTTCAAATTCCCTCTAGGAGATTATTTGGGTAAGTTACTTCTCTTTACGTGTTCTCAGATTCCTCATTTGTAAAATGAAAGGGTTAAATTAGATGATTTCTAGAGATCCCTTCTTTTTTCTAGCTCTAAATCTGTGATTTTATGAGCCTCTGACCCAGCTGTAATGTGGGGAAAAACTTTAGGATTACAAAAATGAGGGAAGAAAGCAGTCTGAGAAAGTTTAGGTAAGAAGTAACTGCTTAAATGAATAGATCTTTTCATATAAGGTCTGGTCTTCCACTCTAGATTGCAGGTAGAGGGACAATGTACCATACCTCTCTATAGTCCGAGCACTAATCACAGTGCCTTCCATATAAATACTCCTACTTTTGTCAATCGCTTGCATAAATGCCTTGCCTAGCAAATTTTCACAAGACATGACATTGGGAAGGAGGAGAGATATTCTACATGATAAAATCACAATCTATAACAATTTTGACAGGCTAGAATTGGGGATGGATGTAGGCTAAAGCTAAAAAGATGAAAATCAATAGGAGGAAGTTTGACTTTATTTTTTAGGTCTGTGATTTTATCAGTATATGGAACATCAAGTGAGAAAACTCCCTCTGCCAATCCTCGAAGATCAGCAACTATTTTGTGCCTTAGAGAATTGTCTGGGGCACTGAGAATACTTTGCTCGGGATTACAGACATTATAGAATAGATTGGCATTTGGATCCAGTTATAACATCTTGCTTCTGGGTTCATAAAACTGAGTGTACAAGTATAGGTTAGGGGAGGATGTGGAGAGCAAGCATTATTGTTTAAAAAAGAAATCAAACGCAGGGATTCTTAACTGGAGTTCATAGACTAGAGGTGAATGGATAGATTTCAAGACATTCATAACCTTGGATGTGAAAAAATGATATCTTTATTTTCACTAACCTCTACCAGAAATTTAGCATTTTCTTCAACTATTTTGAAACCTTTTGTGAAGGGCTCCACAGGATTCATCAGACTGCCATGTCACAGAAATGGCCAAAGAACCTTCGGTGTATGGGTTTTCAGGAACTACAAGTTCAATATAAGTCAGCAGAATGACCTGGGAGCTAAACTAGCTAATTCACATTAAAACTTCATTAACAAAAATATAGAGAGAAGAAAAAGGAAGGTGAGAGTCCTATCGTATTCTACTCACATATCTGTGCAGAGAGGCAGCTAGGGTGCACAGTGGATAGAGGGCTGAGCCCAGAGTCAGGAAGACCTGAATTCAAATCTGGTCTTGGACACTTACCTGCTGTGTAACCCTAGGCAAGTCATTTTTATCTCTTATTTGCTTCAGTTTTCCTGACTGTAAAATGGGAAACAACAGCACCTACCTCGAAGGCCTGTTGTGAGAATCAAATGAGATATTTGTAAAGTGCTTAGCACAGTGTCTGGCATACAGTAGGTGCTATATAAATGCTTGTTCCCTTCCCTCCCTTTATATTCAGATCACATCTGGAGTATCAAGTTCAGTTCTGGGAACTATTTTAGAAGAGTATTGATAGGCAGGAGCACATCCACAAAGGGCAACCACGGTGGCAGGGAGACTTGGAACCATGTCATTCATTACAAAGATGAAGCAAAGACTTTGGGGATATAGAAAGACTCTGAAGGGACACGACAGCTACCTTCAAATGTTTAAGGGACATCGTTAGAGCTCTGAGGGGTCTAGAGATCAACTCGGCCAAGTCTCTCATTTTACCTCAGGAACCTGAAATCCAGAGAAGCAAAGGAACTCACTAGTCCAAGATCACAAAGCTGGCTAGCTAGTGGCAAAGTGGCTACTCCAATGCCAAGTCCAACGCCCTTTTCAGGTTACCACATTGTCTCAAGTCATTTATTTCACTTGGTCCCAGAGGGTAGGGAAAAAAAAACCCCACAACACACACCAATAAGTTACAAGGAAACAGATTTTGCCTCAATATAAAGAAAATTAGTTCACAAATAGGGCTGTCCAAAATGGGCTTGGGGGTAGCAGTGTTGCAGTCATGAGAATTTTCAAGCAGTGGCTGAGTGACCACTTTGTTGGGGATACTGTAGACAGAGCTCATGCTCTAGCTAAGAGGTGGATTAGGTCAGGGGTTCTTAATTCTTTTTGTGTCATGGACCCTTTGGTAGTCTGGTGAAACTTCAGGAACTTTTCTCAGAATTTTTTTTTAACTCATAATTGAAGGAAATGAAAAATTTCAGTTAGAGGTTAGTGAAAAGAAGGATGCTCATTTTTTCCCCATCTAAATTCATGGACCTTATGGAGATCTGTGGACCCTGGGTTAAGAGGTCCTGGTGTAGATGATTTTGAGGTTACTTCCAGCTTTGCGCAGGAAAGATTATATGACTTTACACTGTTGATGATGATGATGATAACCATGAATTAAGCAGACATTCTGCAAAACATGACACATATTACAAAAGGACTTTTTAGAGTTTGGAGTGTCAAAGTCCATAAAATTAGGTTTAAAAAAGAAACTTAATTGAATCAAATACAAAGAGATATCATTAGAATACATCATCATGCCACTGAATGATCTTTCCCCTAAATAAAGTCCTTGCATTCCAGTAACAATCATCCCTATATGAGTCTTAATCATTTATTAAAAAAATATATATATATCCTCTCACACATCATTGCCACACCTAACATTATCACAAGACATGAGTTACAAACTCATGTACCTTTGAAAAGGAATCAGGAAAATCAAGAACAGGTTCAGCAATTTTAGGAACAATACAATTATCCCTTGACATTTGTGGCGTTTGGGGTGCAGGACCCCTGTGAACATGGAAAATTGTGAATAACTCTAAGCCCCACCCCAAACCCTTGCTTTTAATAATTCTGATCATATTTATTTAAGACACAAAACAAGTAAAACAACGTACTACACTCATAAAACAGTTACACGTTCTACAAAAGGAATTTTCAGGGACTACAAGCCCAATATAAGTCAGCAGAATGACTTGGGAGCTAAACAAGCTAATTCACATTAAAACTGCTTTAAAGGGGCAGCTAGGTGGCACCGTGAATAGAGCACCAGCCCTGGAGTCAGGAGGACCTGAGTTCAAGTCCAACTTCAGACACTTAACACTTACTAGCTGTGTGACCTTGGACAAGTCACTTAACCCCAATTGCCTAGCCTTCCCCTCTCCAAAAAGCAAAAAACAAAAACCCAAAAAACTGCATTAGTAAAAATACACTACACAGTCTTTGTAGCTACCATTGCAACTTCAGAATCAACTTCACAAATTTCATTCTCCTACAAAAAGCACTGTGCCTGAGCCTGGATAGTAGAGAGACAAAGGGAAGACATTCCCAAAGAGAGTACATAGCCACTTTAGCACACTGAAACTTTTAACAAAATTTCATTATCTATAATAAATTTATGTATGAATACTTGTGGTGGTAAATGATGAAAATATATTAATAATATGTATTTATAACTTACTAAATTTTTTTTAGTTTCCTTCACATTCTCATTGTCTACAATTTTCCACACTATGCCATATATCTCCCAAAATTCCCATTTAATTATCAATGGCCAACCTGTGATATAATCAAAGCTGTGAATGTGAAATGCACAAATATATAGGGATGGCTATACATCATTTCACACTGAAGAATGAATAAGTTATTTGATGAGTCTCATCATTTCCCTATAAATGATCCTTTCAGGATCTACCAAATCCTTCCACTTACTGGTGTGATGATTGCAGCCACCCCAACAGGCTGCTTCAGGACCAGGCCCCGCCTATCCTTGGCAGGGGTATAAATTATGTCTCCATAAATTCGTCGTGCTTCTTCGGAAAACCACTCCAAGAAAAAGGCTGAATAAAGAATTTCTCCTTGGGCCTCCTTTAGGGGCTTTCCCTAAAATTAAACCAGAAGCATATAAAGGATACATCCATTGTTGAATGACTTGTGGGTTCACCGGGGAGAGGGAAGGGGGACTCCCACCACTGAAGAACTACAACATACAGTTTATAGTTTTCTAAAACTAGCTAAAAATGGTGATGTTAGTAAAATGACTGCCCACAGTCACACAGTTAGTGTCAGAGGAAGGATTCTTTCTAACTTCCTAACTCTATCTACTAAATCATTCTACATGTGACTAAACCATTCTTACACATCATTTTAAAAAAAATGCATGATAGTCACATCTTTGGTATCTCCAAAAGGCTAGTATGGTTAAGTTCAGTATTTAAAAAAAGACAAAAACAAAGAGAAAAGGCTTGTAAATATTTTTGTATTATTCAAATTTTAAAAACAATGTATGCCAATTTCCCGATTCACTGATCATGTTCTTTCTGCAAGAGGAATTCCTTAATTTATCATGGGTCTTAGAAAAATGTATCACAACAGATGAAAGAAATAAAAATGGTTATGTGGATTAGGTGACACAGTGGATAAAGCACTGGACTTGGGAGTCAGGAAGACCTGAGTTCAAATCCAGATTCAGACACTTAACTGGCTGTATAACCCTGGGCAAATAACTTAATCTTTATTTGTCCCAGTTTCTTCAACTGTAAAATGGGGATAATAATCACACCAACTTCTCAGGGCTGTTGGGAGGATCAAATAAGTTTATAAATCCCTTAGCATCACCTGGCACATAATTGATGTTATATAAATGCTAGCTATAATAATTATTATTATTATCACAACTATAATAATTATCACACCACAATCCTATATTGGTAAAAGTCTACGTTTAGAGCATGAATTTTTAATTTTCATAGCTATTCAGGAAAATGTATGAGTGAAAAAACCATGGGCTGGACAAGAACAAGAGATGACAGGTGTTTAGCCTAAGTATTTGCAATGGTCTCCTCCCAAAGTCACCAAAAAGTGAGCAAGGTCCCAGGCAGGATGGAAGGACGTCCCTGTGTAATATCTGGGCATGTACATGAACAAGACTCACAGAGGTAGGCTTGGATGAATGATGATCTGCATTGTTAGAAGGAATTTCCAAACCAATGAGACCACAGATACACTGGAATGTTTGAATAGCTAATCAGTGGGCTGGGAATTATTATTTTAATTTACTCATCTCTCACTGTACCATACTGCAATAACAATATTAAAGGGAAGCTAAAGGTCTTTGTTTAACAAAGGATTCTTGGATTCACCTACACCCACACTCACACCCACACAAGAGACACCAGGGCCATACTGTTCAATACATATCTTAACAGCAACCCCTGTGCAACACACTCAATAGGTGGTCATTCCACCTCTACTTAAAGCTACTCTCCCATTTTTTAGTATGAGAAAATGAGGAGAGCCTCACTTGAACCCTCCATATATATTCCTAGTCTTGGGGTAGCACATGCATATATACATTATCCTGGTTACTGGCTACTTATTGATCTTCAGGGAAGCTTCACGTCAGAGAAAGCCACTGAGTACCTGGGGAAACGCTAAGGGAGTCACACAGGCCACTGACTGTACTCACATTTTCAGCTGTGATGATCTTGGCAAGGTCATCTTTATTTTTTATCATCAGATCATACCATTTTCGCAGCAATGAACTCCTTTCCTGAGGGACAAATAAAAAGCAGGGAGCATTATTTAATTGGCCTATGGTTCAAAAAATGATACATGACTATAAATTTCTCAAAATATTCCTATGGGATGTGAGCAAAGAAAAAGAGATGGGGTAAGCCTAGCATCCAAAGTTCAAGAGACGACAAAAAGTTCTAATTGGTTATGTGAACGGAAATAGTAAGAAATGAGGCTGAGAATGGGTAGTGGAGTCATATCAGGTTGTGCACAGCCCAGCCAAAATGGCCTTCTGATTGTTCCCTATGGGAGACCCCATCCTCCATCTCTTTGCCTTTGCTCAGGCTGTCCTCCAAGGCACAGAAAGTCTTCACCTCCCCATCTTGGAATTGCTGGCTTCTTTCACAGTTCAGCTCAACAGCTACCTCTATGGGAGCTCTTTCTTGATCTCCCCCAGCTTTGAGTATCCCCCACTCACAAAATTCCCTTACATGCATTTCATGTGTACTTACCTCTGTGTAGACAGGTATCTCCCTCAATATAATGTAAACTTCTGAGAGTAGGGACTAGTTAAATTTTGTCTTTGTATCCCCAGTGTCTGGCATACAATTGGAACTTAACCTTGTTGATTAATAATAGGGATGGGATTTTACTCAATAGTAAAAGAGGAATAAAAGGTTTTTGTATATGTTTGAAAATGATAAACAATCATCATCAAAAATAAGTAATTATAAAACAAGGAGCAAAATCTTATTATAAAAAAATCCTTAGCCTTTAAAAAGTCAGAACCAAATAAATGAAGCAAAAACAAAAGAAAAAACCCAAAACCCACAACACTTTTATTTTGTCCTCCTCCAGGCTGAAAAAAAGTTCTACCACCTTGACCCAGTTTTTCCTCCCTTCCTTCATCTTTTTTTAAAAACCATTTTTGAATAGAGGGCTATAATTCATGTATATCTGCAATTAAAGTATATACAATTCTGGTATTGCTAATTTTATTCTACATATTCCCTAATATGCTTCGTATTTATCTTTTTAAAATAGCATAATATTTCATTACATGAAGAAATAATTAAGTTATTTTCAAAACTATTGAACATACAGACAGCTTCTACCTTTTTACAATGACAAAGAAAGCTACTGATGATATATTTATGGAGATAAATCCCTTTTTTGAGGGTTTGGGGAAAAATTCCTAGCAATGGAATCACTGAGTTGAACAGTTTTGTCACTTTCTATCCAGAGACATATTGTTCTCTTCAAAAAAAATCTGTAACCACTTGCTGTTCCACCATCAATGAATTTTTGTTATTTTTGTTTGTTATTTGTGCTATCTTGTTGGGTATAAGGTGGCATCTAATGGTTGCCTTGATTTGCATTTCCCTGGATAGTTGAGAAATTTGAATATCTTTCATGTGGTTATTAAAGGTTTATATTTCTTCCTTTGCAAATTGTTCATATCCTCTTCCTCCAATGGGGAGAGTATATTATTAAGCTTACAAATAAGCATTAGTTCCTTATAAATTATAGACCTTTAAGTGATATATTACCTTTTTTTAAAAAAACTAATCAGTTTCATTTAATCCTGGAGATACGGCCTTTTGTTCTGCAAAATTCCTTTATTATTAAGTGGGAGTAGGTGCTTACCACTGTTTATCAAGGTTGGAGAAACCAGGGGAAGAGAATGGAAGATCAGTTCCTCCTTTCCCAAAGTATATAAAGTCAGAAAAAGGAAAGTATATAAGATAGGTAGTGAGGAGCTAAACAATGGAATTGGGAGAAAGAGATTTTTAAACAAGGACTGACAATCACTCCCCTGCAGAGGCATTTGCAAGGCTTCAGAAGGTCTTTTTCCCACAAAAAGTTTAAAGAAAACCCTCCCCCAAGAAAGTGTGCTAATTAGAGAGAAAGACTAGAGGGAAGCATCAGGGTTACAAGGTAGCTTTGCACAAACAAGGGTGGGGGCCGTCTAAGAGGGAGTAAGTAGATAGTTTTCCTACTGAGCCAGACTTGTACAACTTGCAAACTTCTTTGGGCTGCAGATAGGTTATATTAGAGACAGACTGATGATGGTTGGCTGCCACAGGTCACGTGACAAACAGGAGAGTTGCCCAGTGGCAACCTTACATTTTTCCAGTGCTCCCCCAAGTCCTTTGGTGGGGAGCAAGCAGCCTGAGGGCCATATGTTGTGCAGGCCTGTCCTAAGCCAAATACCTCCAACTTCCTGCCACTGTCACACTGATATAACCAAACCCATTAATTTTGTTCTCCAATGATTTCTTCTGTCTGATTGCTCATCAAAAATTTTTGAAAACTAGAGTGACTAAATTAGTTCTATGTATTAGGAAAACTATCTAGCAATGGTGTGAAAGATGAAGTGGAGGGAGGAGAGACTGGAAGCAGAAAGACCAGTCAGAAAGTTACCATAATAAAACAGGGGAGAGATAATGAGAGCCAGGACTAGGGTGGTGACAGTAGGAATGGTAAGGAGGGGATGCATACCAGGGATACTTTGGAGATAAATTGACAGGACAACTGATTAGAAATGTGGGATGAGGGAAAGGGAGGAGTCAAATATGACTCCAAAGTTATAAGCATGGGTGACAATGTCAATGGTATCACCATTCTCTCAGAGATAGGGAAATCAAGAGAAACAGGTTCTGGAGGGAGGGTGGGAAGAAATATGAGCTCAGTGTTATTCATGATAAACTTGAAGAGCTAATGGGACATTCAGGTGGTGATGTCCAGCTGGCAAAATAACTCTAGTTTGAAAGATATGTCACAATTAGAGATGACAACCTGAGAATCATCCACATCAAAGAAACAGTGGCAACTAAAGGAATGGAAGAGATCACCAAAGGAGAGGGTCCAAGTAAGGAAGAGAACCAAAGATGGAGTCTTAAGAAAGGTCTAGGTTGGGGCAGCTAGGTAGCACAGTGAATAGAGCACTGGCTCAGGAGTCAGGAGAAACCGAGTTCAAATCGGGCCTCAGACACTTGACATTTAACTAGCTATGTGACCTTGGGCAAGTCACTTAACCCCAATTGCCTTGCCTTCCTCCCTCCAAAAAAAAAAAGAAAGAAAAGAAAAAAATGCCTAGGTTAAGAGGACAGGAGATAAGAGATAAATCAGCAGAGGAAGAATACTTAGAGAAATAGAATACAAAGATGAAAAATGACATAAAATTATCTTTTAAAAACCCCTCAGAACCTGAGCTCCACCTACTTTTCCGGTCTTTTTATGTATTATTCCTATCTACATACTCTGCAATCCAGTGACGCAGGTTGCCTTGATAAGCCTCCAACAGGACAGCTTCTCTCCTGACTCTAGGCATTCTCACTGATGTCCTCCATGCCTGGAACTCTCTTTCCTCTTCTCCTGGCTTCCTGCAAGTCTCAGCTACAAGCCCATCCCCTGGGAGAAGCCTTACCCAACTCCCCTTCATGCTGGTGACTTCCTTTAGTGACTACCTGTAATCGTATGTGTACCATCTCCCCCATCAGACTGAGAGCTCCCTGAGAACAAGGACTGGGTTTTACCTTTACCCTTCTTTATATCCTCTGTACTTACCACAGTATCTGTCAAACAGATGTTTAATAAGTGCTTGTTGGCCTGACTCGGCATAGTCCCTTCTCTCAAGGAGCTAGAATCTACTGGGGGAATATGACACACACCAATAAATATGATATAAGGTAGAATGTGATAGGGGCAAAGGAAAGATCTGGACAAAGCATTCTAGGGCATTTTGAGAATGAAGAAATCATCTTCCTGTTGGAGAGTTAGGGAGGAAAAGTTAAGAAAGGGGAAGAACCAGGGAAGGCTTCGTGGAAAGGGCGGAAGCTGGGCTAAGTTTTAAAGGAAGAAAAGTATTTCTATAGGGATGAAGAATCACAGAATCTGAGAATTGGAAGGGACCTAAGCAGCCATCTAGTCCAAGTCATACACAGAAGGAATCTTCATTATATTCCCAACAAATGGTCAGCTAACTTCTTCCTAAAAGTCAACAAGGAGAGAATCTCCCCCTGCCCCAACCTCTGAGTCAGCCCATTCTTTTGGACAGCTCAAAATAGAGGGGACAAGTGAGTGTTCAAAGCATGGGAAGTGGTATGTATGAAGACTCAGAGGCAAGGTGGTACTGAGAGGAAGGGATGGGGAGGAGTAAAGTGCTTGTGAAGAGCCTTAAATGCCAGACTAAGGAAGAATGTTTTCTATCAGGTACATATATTCAAAACACATTAGAGGTGGTAGGATGCTTGACATAACAGAACATGCGCCTACATGCCTGCCAAACGTTAAGCACAAATTATTATGCTCCTATATTCCTCAAGCAGAAAATTAAGACCTTATAGTACTTTTCCTACTCTGTACAAAAACACACAGTCTGAATCTGTATTCATACTCTTTTTTGTGGCTGGATTATTGCTCCCCTACATTATTCTTCTGAGTGGCCTGACAAGTTTTTTTTTTCTATGATTTCACAAGGGTGTTCTTTAGGCTAAAGCCTGTAAACTTTAAAATGCTTGGGGCTTCTTGGAGAAAAGGCATCACAGACCTTTAATAACAACAATAAAATACTACTAATTGCATCTTGCTTACTCACTACACAGTAAGGAGGCTATGAATTCATACATACATATGATGACAGCAACAAGTCATTTTGGGACAGGTGAAAGCAAAACCAAAACAGAACCTATTGACAGGAAAAAAGCATAATCAAGTCTGTAGTAAACATCTGAGGATAGGAAAGATCACTAACACATAGAAGATGGCATTGTTGGAGAGAAAAGAGAAATGGCGACATTATAACAAACTAGAATGAATAGAAGCTTGCTGGGGAAAACACAAGGATCAAAACACCAAATTCTGCCTCCAAGATGAAATACACTGGAGCCAGTTCAAACTATACAAAAGGAGGAGGACCAAGCCATGGAACAAACATGGGGAATCACCTGCAGTAGGTGTTTAGGTATGAAACTGATAACATCACAAAAATCGGCTGTTTGAGGACACAAGAACCCTTTGTTTCAGGAATAAAGATGAAAAGAATGTCAGTGATGGGGTGCTTGGGTGCCTGTGCTTGAACCCCAGTTTGTAAAATCACATTTCTCCCTGGCCTCAAATCTCCCCAGCCTCAGAGCATTATCTCTGCCCCTTCCCCCTGCTAGTACTCTGCCTAGCAACCATTCATGAACTGTTTATCTCCCCTTAGTATAATGGCCAGCTGTACCTATGAATCCTTCAAAGCACTATCTGTAAGTTAACTCCTCAGCCAATTAGGCCCATCCTGAATCCCTGTTAGCCTTGGTTCCCAACATTCATCTTGTCAAACACAACATTGATGGGTAGCAGACTGGGCACTTCTCAGTCAGCCCTGACCACTAGTTGACTTAGTGACGTTTCAAGCCTAAAACCACACCTCCCGGTAGCCCCCCCACACACACACCTTGTGCTATTTCCCAGTGAATTATGGCAATATGTCTGCTCAATAGATATTAAAAGTTCATGTTCCTTTAAGCACTGACCACTCCTTAACTCCTCCCTAATCCCACCCTTACTCACCTAGTTAGCATAATTGGCACAGGTTATACTATGGATTATTCTATAAAAACTTTAATTCTACTCCTTTAAGGTTGCAGGTTCCCTAAGACCTCCTGCCTGATGTATAGCATAACAATAAACTTTTACCAACTTGACTAAGAATGCTTGAGCCTATGAATTCATTCCAGACTGCCTACCAAGGGACTCTGATCACTGGGGTCCTTCAGACACCAATCACCCCTTGTCATCAGGACAGTCAGGCTCATCTAATAAGATCTGCTGTAATCTTAATTATATTGATGGGGGATGTATGGGTAGAGAGGAGGGTCAATTTGAAGTGAAAAAAAAATGCTAATGGGTAGGATCAATATCATAAGCCCCACAATAACAGTTGAGACAACCCTGGGCCCTCCACACCACCACTAAGGGTTAGAACTGGTCTACAGAAGCTTCCAGGACACCTGCATCCCTGAAAACTGTGCTTCTAAGAGCAAATAACATCTTAGGATTGTGGTCACATGGGGATGAATGTCTTCTAGTTTTCTCCTATAAGTACATGGCTCTAGTAACTGATCCTTCACAAGACTCCAAAAAACATGGTAGAAAATTATTTTATTTGGGTTGCCTTAAATGCACTTTTCCTAATAGACGAGGAGATGAATGAAATGTATGAAATAGTAGTAGTAGGTTTGTTACAATAACAAAAGGCGCCAGGTGACAGTGTTGGGTCTTAGAATTTGAGAACTAAGTCTCTTCTCTATTTCTTCTGCCCTACTCACCAAATTTGGGATGAGCTTCTAGGTAGAGTGCTAAACTCAAGTTCAGCCTAGCCCCAAGAAACCCAATCACCACATTATTTCCCTGTAGAAGGACAGAAGGGAGTCTCAAGACTATGAGAGAACCTGGGCTTCGGGAAACCAAAGGCAGTGGAAGGTCCATAATGACCCTATATGCAAATATCACAGGACCCTAGAAGGGAGGGGGTAGCATCCACCATCAAATGTTTATTCCTCTATGCTATAGAGGGAAAACTCCCACTATAGGGGCTGCTGCTCCCTTTATTTCTATGATTCAGTCAACATCTTCTGAGGTGAAAATCTCCCTCTTTCCCACTTTCCAGTCTTGAAACTATAAAGACCTAAGTTCAAGGTGTGCCTCTAAGACATACTGGCTGGGTGGCCCGGGCAACTCTCCAAATTGCAGAGAAAATGTCGACCTGCAACTAGAGTTTTCTTTTTTCTTCTTTTTTGAGGCAATCTGGGTTAAGTGACTTGTCCAGGTCAACCAGCTATTAAGTGTCTGAAGCTGAATTTGAACTCAGGTCCTTCTGACTGGTGCTCTATCCACTCTGCCACCTAGCAGCCCCTAGAGTTTTCTCACCCATGTACCCTATACCAGGAAAATCTCCAGTTCATTTCCTAACCCAATCACTTTTATCCCTATCTATCTCAGACCAACTCCCAACACAGTTCATATTCTCTCATTCCATTCAATCTTTGGGACCCCTGCCATTGATGTTGTTGTTTTTTTGGTAACAATCTCTCTTTCATAGCACTGATTTCACTTCATTTTTAAACAAACTCCCTACTCATTCCACTTCATTTTCCGTATTTTTGTGCTAATGAAAACCTGATTTTTCCTAAAGGACACTTTAATCTCTTAAAAACCTCTCTGGTACTGGATGTTTCTTCTCTCAAATCCCATGAGAGGAAGAAACATGCTTCTTGCACATCACATGAACTTCTAGACTGTCCCTTTACCACCAATTCTCAGCAACCTCTTCTTTGACATTTACTCCATCCATCTATGTGACCCTAAATAGATCTTGGTCACAAGCATCTGCCATTCTCTATGTTATTTTCCCTACTTTCTCAAGCAATTGAGTACCTGGTTTATAGGTTTCCTCTCTATCCCAATCTCTGCCCTCATTTCTAGGGAATTTAATGTGTGTATGAAGCCTCTTTGTTTTGTTCTTGTTTTTCCCTGCTTCATTTTCCCAGTTCATCATGTTCCTCAATTTTTATGACCTAAACTGTCACTCTACCTCAGCCACACAGAAGAATGATCATATCCTTGTATCTCACCATCACCATAAAGGCTCTATTTCTATAAAACACAATTCACATTTTCCACTTTATACCATTTGCTATTCTTCCATTTCCTCCCCCATACTACTCCTCCTAAATGTATGCTTCATTCTTACAATGATATCCAGTCACCTATAGGCAGTTGTAAGGATCAAACGAGATTTCTGTAAAGCAGCTAGCAAAGTGTCTGGCATATGGTAGGAGCTTTATAAATTCTTACTGCCTCCTTCCTTTTCCATTTCCCTGGGATATCCAGGGTCATCTCCAGTTGTCCTGATCTATATCTCACCACTGGATCCAGATGGCTCCAGAAGAGAAAGTGAGGCTGGTGACTTTGCACAGCCTCCCTTACTTAAATTCAGTTCACTTGCATGTCATGGCATCACCATCTTGATGTCATGATCCTCTTCAATATGCCCCTAGACCTATGCCTCCTCCAAATTTTTCCTATTTCTCTGAAAGATAATACTACCCTTTTAGTCACCCAGTTTGAGAATCTTGGTGTTACAACTTTTCTTTACCCCATCATTTTCAGTTTCACCTCTATAACTGGGGCTCAGTCTTTTTTTGGGTCATGCCCCCTGTGGCAGTCTGGTAAAGTCTATGGATCCCTTCTCAGAATGATGTTTTAAATGCATAAAATAAGGTATCACAAAGAAAATAAATTATATTTAAATACAGGTACTAAATTAAATTACAGATACTAATAAAATGTAGGACAAACAACAACCCCAGCTATCACTCCCTCTCTGGCTTCATTTTCCTCTCTTCAGTCTTGACCAGTTCAACTGTACACCATCCTCTCTTTTTCAGATTTAAGTCCCACAGATTCAACCCTTGCCCTTCTGTCAATCATGCCTTGTCAAATATGCCCCTTGAGATTCTCCCCTTGTTTTTTTTTGTCAATTATGCCTTGTTAAATCCCAATTTGGAGCTGCCCTTACCCTTTATCTTCTCCATTCCTACTCTTGTGGTTCTGGTGAAAATCACTTAACTGACTGGGTTCACCATAAATGTATGTTATCTTGGTCCCTTGCTACTGCATGGCAGTACTTTTATTCCTTCCCTGATAGTTAACTATACTCCCCATAGAAGCTATTCTAAATCTTTTCAACTTTTCTCAAACCTTCTCTCACCTTCCTGTCTCCTAGCATCCATTGCAAGTGCCTTCTTTTATTCTACTCTCATCCCTTTGCTCAAGTATCTGATAAAAATGAAGCTCTTTCTCCTTACCAAAGTCCATACCTGTATTTGCATTCTTCACCCATTTCTTCCCATCTTCTCTGGAAACTTTTCCCCTTTGATCACTCTCTTTCTTAAAATCTCCTATTTTCCATTTCTCCTTATCTACTAGCTCCTTTTCTGCTGTCCACAAGTTTGTCCAGTTCTCTACCAGCTCTAAAAAACAAACAAAAAACAACCAAAATCCTTTATTTAATTTTTCCACACACTCAAGCTATTTATTCCTCAGTCTTCTCTTTTAGGAGGAGAGTATATATTACTATCTTTGTTTCCTCTCTTCTAATTCACTTCTTAAATCCTTTGAGAACCTGGTTTCTAATCCCAGCACTCCACCAAAACTGCTCTCAATAGTTACCAATAATCTCTTAACTATTAAATCCAAAAGTCTTTTCTCAGCCCTCATTCTTCTTGACCTTTCTGTGGCTTCTAACAATGTCAACCACCCTCTTTTCCTCCTTTGGTTTCCACACTCTCCCCTTTGGGCTCTGTTGCTTCCCTCTTTGTTATTATTTATGGATCACTGCTCTCCTACCCAGTAAGTGTAGAAATTCTGTCCTAAATTCTTTTCCCTTTTCTCTATAGTCTCTTACTTGGTGATCTAATCAAGTTCCCTGGATTCAATTATGCAATTCAATCTATGCAAATGAATCCTAATTCTATATATCCAGCCTTAATCTTTCTCCTGAACTCCAATCATAGGTTACCAACTGCCTGTTAGATCTCTCCATCTGGATGTCCCACAGTCATGTTAAAAATTCAGTATGTCCAAAAAAGGAACTCAGGATATTTTCTCCAAAACCTATGCCTCCTCCAAATTTTCCTATTTCTCTGAAAGATAATATCCTTTTAGCCACCTAGTTCTAGAATCTTGGTGTTATAAGCATCCCTTTCTTTTATCCCATCATTTTCAATTTCACCTCTACAAGTGGAACTCAGTCTTTTTTGGGTTATGGCCCCTTTGATAATCTGGTAAAGTCTACGGATCCCTTTTCAGAATAATGTTTTCAAATACATTAAAATAAAGGATCACAAAAGAAATCAATTATATTGAAACACAGGTATTAAAATATAATAATAATTTAAAAAACCCTTATTTGGACCCTAGATTGCACCACATCATCCTTTCATATGCTCTCTTACTCACACAGTCACTCTTGCCTGGTCTCCTGCAAAACAAAGTTATTGGTCTTCTTTGAAACAAAGAACAAACAACTGATCTCCGTGATCCATGCCTTCTTTAATCCATCCTTCACACAACTGCCAAAAAACCCCACAGATCCGAATACATCACTCTTTTACTCAAAAATCTTTAATGGCTCCCTCTTGCCTCTATGACAAAATACAAAATCTTCAGACTTGCATTTAAAGTCCTCTACAGTACAGCCTGCCAGGTTCCTGCCTGTAAAACTCCCCAGTGCACCCGGAATCAGATTAAAATGCAACTGATATTTAAGAAAATAAATAAATATACAGTATGACATAGATAATGTTAATTTGTGCTACGTTACCCAGTGGATATAACACATGGCCTGGAGGCAGGAAGACCTGAGTTCAGACACTTCCTGTGTGACCCTGGGCAAGTCACTTACCCCTGTTTGCCTCAGTTTCTTCATCTGTAAAATGAACTAGAGGAGGAAATGGCAAACGCCTCCAGTATCTTTGCCAAGAAAAGTGCCCCAAAGGGTCACAAAGAGATGGACATGACTGAAAATGACCAAACAACAAAAGACAATATGTGGCCTATAAGAATTTGTTTCTACTGAGTTTGACAACAATTAAGTTTACAATTCAACTGCTTATGACTTTTTCAGGCCTATTATATATTACTCCCCTTAGTGCTATATACAATCCAACCAAATGGGTTGACTAGATATTCGCCACACATATTTGATTTCTTACCTCTCGGCTTGTGGACACTGCCTCACCTGTTTCTCAGGAGCCCCTTTCCTTTAGCAGTTGGCTTAGGTGATGCTTTCTGTGGAAAGCTTTTCCTGATCCCCTGAACTGTTAGTGTTCTCTCCCTCTTAAATTTCTCTTACATTTACTCATCTGTGAACATTTTATAAATCCACTGTCCCTAGCCCCCCAGTAACATGTAAGCTTCTGCAGACAAGGGCTAATTGGCTGAGTCTGGGATTGTAGCAGGGATGAATGAAGTCTGTCCAGAAAGACAGGCTGAGTCAATACCAAATCAGTGTGGATATGAAGGGGAAAGTGTCATTCTCTTTCTGAAATGAATATAATCTTCAATATGGAAGCTGTATTAATATGCATAAGTCCCACTTAGTCTGCATTGTTTTGCTTGAATTTCTGAATTCTTGCCCCTATATACATATTCTATTTTCTTTCCCCCTTGTGAATAAATCTCATGAAAATGATATAGACTAGATTAGAAAAAAGGAGAGTTGCTACTAGAACTAGGGCATTTATGGTTATTGTTAAAAAAAAGGGAAAGATAATCAGTGATGCAGATGTCGTCTGAATTCATGTCTAGTCTGGTTCAGGGATCAAAAAAAGGAAGCTCTTAACCTCAAGTCAAGGTTTTGGAGATCGCTGACAATTAAATATTGGTATAAAGAAACTCCTAGGTCAAAGGAAAGATTCTCTTAGGTCAGTTTCTGGACGGCTCTGTTTCTCCTAGACGCCAAGGTTATCTCTGGGCTCCCTCAAGAGAAACTCAGCTTTTTAGAGACATGACTTGCCCACAATCACACACCTGGTATGGTGGCAGAATGGGGCCTCGAACCCAATTATTTGTTTTTCCATGATTACAACAAACAGACAAAATACAAATCCCCAGGCAAAATTTAATAAATCGATACCAAAAGGTGGTAAATGAGAACAGCAACAAAAGTCATGTAAACGAACACCTTTAAGAAAGAATCCCTTCCCTTCAAGCTTGGTGGAGCTTCCTAGATCCAAATCTAGGAGATTGACTCTCCTTTCTTCTGGGAGGAGAGGGCGATTACTCTCTCAGGTCAGAGGTCACCTGCACCCAATCACTTTGTTTCCCTTTCCTTCTTTTGCCACTAGCCCTAGATGCCCTAGTTTCTAGTACCAAGTCTCACTGATGGTGGGTTGGGATGACCTTGGCCAAGTCCCCTTTTCTGGGGGAGGAGAGTTGCTTACTCTGGCAGGACACACTCTCTCCTCCTCCTCTGGGCGCTCTCACCTTGACAGAGACACCCCTCCAGCTGCTGAACGCCTGGTGGGCAGTGCTCACGGCCCCCCGGGCCTCGGCCACCCCGCAGTCGGCCACTCGCCCTAGCTGGGCACCGCTAGCTGGGTCCAGCACTGGGAAGGTGCCTGCGGCGGCGGGCAGCCAGCGGCCCCCCACAAAGGCGTCGGTGCGCAGCAGGGCCTCTGGGAGCCGCGCCGCACTCTCGCTGTAGCCTCGGAACGGGTGGAGGCCGGGCCCGGGCTGGGGCCCCGCCGCAGGCAGAGGCGGGAGAAGGCGAGGGCAGCGGGGGCGGGGATAGGCGCCTGGAGGTGGCCAGGCAAAGCGAAAGGCCCGGCAGTTCTGCTGCTGCAAGCAGCTGGTCATGGTCCAGGCGGCAGCGGTGGTAGCGGCGGCGGTGGCGGAAGCAGAAGCAGCAAAAAGGCGAGTAAGCGCCCGGGTTTGGGGGAGACCGGAACGGGGGTGAGGGAGGGCAGAGAAGCAGACGAGCAGAGACGTAGAGGAAGGCGTGCAACGAGCACTCGGGGCCACGCTGCGCAACCCCAGTACGCACTCTCCCCACGCCCCTTTCCCTCGGACCAACGCCGGGCTCCTTCCCTCCCTCCTCCCTCCTTCCCTCCCTCCGTGGACTCCGCATCTGGCTCAAAGCATCGTACCCATGCTCTCACTGCTAAAGCCAAAAAAAAAAAACCCACAAAAAAACCCGCTTTTGCGTGCCTGGTGGGGGAGAAATGAGCTTGGAAGGCGATGATGAGTTAAATTGTAGCCCGAAAATGTACGCGCCAGCCTGAGAAGACGATCGCTTTCCTCGGATATGTCACAGTGGAGATTCTTATTAGGGTCTGGGGTTGGACTAGGTGAGTGCCGAGGCACCTTCCAGGGCTAAGATTCGGTGTTCCTTTCCTGTGACATTCATCCAGAGCCTCAAGGGCCCCAGGCTTCGGTGTCGGGTCCAGGATTTGCTTTAATCCTCAGCCAGGGGTTGTAAGCAGGGGGCACTGTGGACGGAACCTGGTTTCTGGCAAAGCCCATTACTTATTGCCCCCACGTATAGCCTTAGCATTGCTTTTTCCATCTCAGCATCTTTCTGCAAGTAAGAGAACTTATCCCCGCGTTGGAGGAGATTTGGTTACTGCTCCTTTTGCCCATCTTTGTATGATAAAGTTATTCGCATTTTTGTCGCTGATGAAGAAGGATTTAGCCAGGGAGCACCTCAGAGAGGGAATAATGAGATTTCTGCAAGGAAGAAAATTTCTGCCTTTCTTAGGGGTCTAGTTGGTCTTTCTAGTGGCAGTAGTGATATATAGTGCTCTTTGGTCATTAAAAAACAAACTGGATTCTTCCCTTAGCACTGCCACATGCCTTTGTTACTTTATTTACAGGATTAAATACAAATTCCCTTATTTTAGCGTTTGTGGCTTGTTGCAATGTGATTCCTTTCCAAACTTGTTTCTCACTAATCCTACTTCTGTACTCTCTGGTCCCACAGAACCCGACCACTGGTTATTTTCTGATGCTTCCCAGGACACCCTCTAAATCCCCGCTTATTAAAAAAAAAAATTCACCCAGATCGTGTCACCTCCTCTATGAAGGCTTCTTTGATTCTCACCTCTCGTTCCCCAGCGGGAAGTGACCTCCTATTGAATTATCTCTCTTCTGACTTCTAATAGCTTTTTGTCTATTTGTCTTATCTTCTCTCTAGCCTGTGAGCTCCTTGAAGGCAGCCACTTCCTAGATGAGGCTTGTTCTGATTCCCCTCCCTCTTTCTGATCCACTTACTGGCCTTGGTATACTTTAACGTAGATGTTGTGCACATTTCCCTTGATAGAATAAAAACTCCTTGAGACCAATGATTACTTTGCCTTTGTCTTCCCATCTTCATTGTGCCATACTCATAATATTTAATAAGTGATCAACTTGTACCATCTTTATATCTGTGACTCCTGGCACAATCCACTTCACACAGACCTATTCAGTCCTTAACAAATATGTACCAAATTATATTAAGTTGATATGCAGTCAGTCATCAGAGCCCCAAGCCTTGGTTGCTTCTTACAGAAACATTATGTTAATCACACACCTATGCAAAGAACTGGCCAGAACTGGGCGGGGTCTCATGGGATTTCAGTGATGATACCATCTTCTAATGGGTATTTGGGGGCATGTCCTTGCTCACATTTGTCCAATATCCACTCTATAGGACTTAATGTTAAAGGCACCAGGGACCAGATGGTTGGGCATCACACTGGGAAATCTATTGTTAACACAAACCATTATTATGTTCAAAGCACTGTGCTGGGCCCTGGGCATACAAAGACAAAAATGAAAGCGTCCTTGTTCTTAAGGTGCTTGCAATCCTGGAAGAGGTTTGGGTGACATTTTGACTTAGTAGGATAAGAAGACTCAAAGCACAAAAAGGTTTTAAATGGAAATAACTGAAACACTAAATTTGGAAATACAGGTTGACCAGTCATGACAATAATGAGAATACCATTGAGTGGATAGCTTGTGAATTAAAGCAATTTGTCAAAATGAACTCACCCTCATTAGGTGCCTGTTTCATTATTCTTTGCCCTTGGAAGCCTTGTAATTTAAAGAAGAACCCTGCTTAAATTTCTTAAATTGAATAATATTATTAATAGTAATAACAATAATAAAGCAATATTACTCTCTGAACCTGTGGGTTCAGATTAAACCAAATGACAACCATTAGATTTGGGATTGATAACTTGAAAATGTTTTCTCTTTCCCACAACATTGTATTTATGAATTATAGGTCTCTTTTTGGATTTACAAAATTTTAAGCTTCTGCCTTTTCTAGCAGTACTTTCACATTTGCAGGCAATTGGGGTAGGCATTTTTTTTCTTCTTGTGGCATCAAATTTGATTTGAAACCATAAGCCTAGGACATGAGTCTCTAACATTTAGCAGAAGCAACAATAAATATGTGTTTAATATATGGCATGTGAATTGGATTTATCTTAAGTTACTATTTTTTCTTGGATGAAGTGAGGAGCAATGAAAAGAAGGTGGCTTGTAGCTAATTACAGGTAAATTAAATGGTCTCTCAAATCTGATGAATGTCAAGTTGAAAATTGGATCTTTGTACTGGTGAGTTTGCATTTTTCATTCATTGCCTGCAGAGGGAATACATCTAAGTTGGTATCTCCGTCTAGTTGTGATTATAAGATTTAGAACTGAAAGGAACTTTTTATGTAGTCTAAACCCATTAATTTTACAGGTGAGGAAACTGAGGTCTAGAAAGGCACAAGATCATATAGATTATAAATAGAAGTTTCAATCTGAATCCTTGCACTCTGATTTCTTATTCACTTTTCCCCCTACTGTATCACTCTATCTTAACTCATAATACAGTGCAGTTTCCATGAAATAAACTATAATTTCTTTATTTCAAAATCTTTAAAATGTAAGTCACCAAAATACACTTATATTACTCATTGCCATTTAAACAAAAATCTCACTTAAATTTGTTTTATAGGCATAACTCATTTATACTATAATAATTTTTTGTAAAACTTTTTAATTTTTCAAATGCTTTATTAACTTCTGATTTACATCATTCATTTCTGCCAAATTTTGAGTTACAAATTTTCTCCCGTTTTTCCCCTACCCACTGCCCCAAAATAGCAGTCCCACAGGATATCCCCTCCTCCAATCTTCTCTCTCCCATATTTTCTCCCATACCCCTTTCGACTTTTCCAGTGGATCTCTATGCCTCAGTGCCTGTATATCTTATTTCCCAATTACATGTGAAATAGTATTAATAATAGTATATATATTTGAGTATTTGATTTTAAAACTTTGAATTCCAGATTCATTCCCTTCCTCCCTTGTCACCCAACCTTACTGGGAAGATAAGCAGTTCAGTATAGGTTGTACATGTGTGGCTAATGCAAAACAATAACATAGTAGATATATTGTAAAAGACTGACTATATTTCCCTCTCTCCTATCCCACCTCCCACTTGTTCTATTCTCTACTTTGATCCTGTCCCTTTTCAAAAGTGGGTGCTCCTAACTTCCCCCCCCCCAGCCTGCCCTCCCTTCCATCATCCTCCCTCTCATCCCCTTCCCCCCCTACTCTCCTGGAGGGTGAGATACCCTATTTAGTGTGTATTTCATTCCCTCCTCAAGCCAAATTCAATGGGAATAAGGTTGACCCATTCCCTTTTGCCTTCCTATTCTTCCCCTCCATTGTAATCATTTTCCCTTGCCTCTTCTATATGAGCTAGTTTACCCCATTCTGTCTCTCCCCATCTCCTCTCATTATATTCCTCTCTCACGTCTTAATTTCACCTTTTAAGTATCATCCCTTCCTGTTAAATTGGTCCTGTGCCCTCTATCTATGTATACCTGTAAACATATATACACACATTCACATATGTATTCATGTGCCCATATACCCTCATATATAGACATACATATATATTTCTATTCCCTTCAATTACTGAGAAAAGTTTCATCAGTTACAATGATTATTTTTCCATGTAGGAATGTAAATAGTTCAACTTTGATAAGTTCATTATGATTTATTTTCCCTGTTTACCTTCTCATGCTTCTCTTGCTTCTTGTATCTGAATGTCAAATTTTCTATTCAACTCTGTTTTTTTTTTTCAGCAAGAATGCTTGAAAGTCCTCTATTCCACTGAATGACCATATTTTCCCCTGAAACATGATACTCAGTTTTGCTGGGTAGGTGACTCTTGGTTTTAATCCCAGCTCCTTTGACCTCCGGAATATCATATTCCAAGCCCTTCTGTCCCTTAGGGTAGAAGCTGCCAGATCCTGGGTTATCCCGATTGTGTTTCCACAATATTCAAGTTGTTTCTTCCTGGCTGCTTGTAATATTCTCTCCTTGATCTGGGAATTCCAGAACCTGGCTATAATATTCCTAGGAGTTTTCTTTTTGGGATCTTTTTCAGCAGGTGATTGGTGGATTCTTTCAACCTCTGTTTTGCCCTCTGATTCTAAAACATCAGGGCAGTTTTCTTTGAGAACTTCCTGGAGGATGATTTCTAGGTTCTTACTTTGATCATGGCTTTCAGGTAGTCAATTTTTTAGTGATCTCTCCTGGATCTATTTTCCAGGTCAGTGGTTTTTCACATGAGATATTTCACATTGCCTTCTATTCTTTCATTTGTTTGGATCTGTTTAACAGCATCTTGATTTCTCATAAAGTCATTAGCTTCCATTTGTTCCAGTCTAATTCTGAAGCAATGATTCTCCTCATTGAGCTTTTGAGATTCTTTTTCCATATGGCAAATTCAGCTTTTTAAGGCATTCTTTTCCTCATTGCCTTTTTGAGCCTCTTTTGCCATTTGAGTTAGTCTGTTTGTTAAGGTATGATTTTCCTCAGTCAGGCTGTTGACTCTCCTTTCCTAATTTTCTTGCATTGTACTCATTTCTCTTCCTAATTTTTCCTCCACTTCTCTTATCTGCTTCTTAAGGTCCTCTATGGCCTGTAACCAGCTCGTATTTTCCTTTGAAGTTTTTGGTGCAGGAATTCTGACGTCACTGTCTTCTTCCTGTTCCATGCTTTGCTCCTTTTTGTCCCCAAAATAGGAGTCTAATGTTGGAATCTTCTGTCTGCTTTGTTTCCTTTGCCTGGTCATGTCACCCCTCAGTCACTTGACCCCTGGGCTTTTTGCCACAGTAGGACTCTGCCACCAGACAGGGGAGCTTTCGTCCTAAACGCTGGGGTTTTCTCAGCTGCCGGAGGTATTAGATGGGTGCCCTCTCTGAGGTTTCCACACGCTCTGACAAGCTGGACACACACCCCAGGACCTCCACCCTAGACTGCAATCCAGATCCAAGCAGGTTAAAGCAAGAGCGATTACCCCTCAGACTGGTGCTTGGTCCCCCTACACTCTGCAGTCCAGGAGCTGAAGCTGCCACGTGGTGCTGGCTAGCTCAGCGGCTTCTAGCCCCAGGTGCAAAAACCATGCACTCCCACTTACTGGGTCCAAAAGTCCAGACTGCACTGACCTCTCACTTTGTCCTTCGCATCTATGTGTTGATAAATCTGGAAATGGCCACAGCTGCTGCTTATCTGGAATCCCTCTGGCTGATGGCTGGTCAGGACTGCCCTGGGGCTAAAGCCTAGGTGTGGGGCTGGGCTTGGCTCCCAGAGTGCTGCACTGGCCAATTCCTGCCAGCCTGCTGGGCTGTCCTCAGCAGGAAGTTAGCTTCTCTGTGTCATTTTGTGGGTTCTGCAGCTCCAAAATTTGTTTAGAGTCCCCTTTTACATGGATTGGGGAAGGTGGAAGCCAGAGCCTCGGGGAGGGTCTGCTTCTATTCCGCCATCTTGACTCTGCCCCCCCCCCCCAACTATTTCTTAAACATATTAGGGAACATTGCTACTTAAATGAAATTGTGTTAAACTCTTTGATCAAGTATAAAGGGGATAATCATCTAATTCATTTATGTTTTTAGTTCAGATTTTTTCGTATCATTTTCTAAAGTAGGCATACATCTATTTACACACACACACATACACATACACATGCACATTTTTTCCCTTTTTTAAACTTCCTAGTCTCCTGGTTAGGTCATTGAATTGACTTGCTTATCTTATCACATTTCTACTAAATAGTGGTGTACCTTGGTATGGCAAGATCTGGTTAGTTTGGCATTTCCAGACTGTGTTATTTTATCTCTGTGCCAATCTCTTACAAGTTTGTTGTTACTGTTGTCTGTAGTCTCACTAGATTGTGTCATTTTATCTTTGTGCCAATCTCTTATAAGTTGGTTGTTGCTGTTGTCTTAAGTTGGTTCTTGACTATTGTTTTTGCAGCTGCCTCCCCTAAATTCCATATGTGCCAGGGATGAGAAAAACATTGCGGTGATGGCAATATTGTTTGGTCCTTTTAATTGGCCTTTTGAAGACTTGCATTGTCAGAACAAGATGTATGCTGGAGGAAAGTAATGTAGTAATGTGGACAAAATTGTTGTGGGTTTTTTTTTTATACATACATACATATATACATGTACATATAAATTTTTTTTGCTTTGTTCAGATATTAAATGCACCACTTCTGGAAACTCTTAGAGTGAATCTGTACTGGCAGTGACATTATGGTGGTGTTGGGAAATGGCTTCCCAATGAATGAATCCAAATGAATCCAAAGCTATACTATTTTTCCTGTTAGGCATGCCCTCACATTGCTCTGTAGTAAGTAGCCTTTAGAACACTGAAATTCTAACCTAAGAGCTGTGCTCTCACCTGGTTATCAGGGACACAAAGACCTAGATTGGGGGAGCAGCAGTAAGATTACAGCCTCCCACTTCTGATTCCATATAGGTCCTGGTTCTAGGCTGAACTTCTGATTCTAGGGTTTTACCCTTGACCAAATCCTCTATAATTGAAACAACCCAGGCGGAAGAAGAAACCCTGGGATGGGGAGCCTGAAGGGCATTTTAATGCTTGACGTAACCTTCTAAGAAGGTGAAGTTAGTTCTGAAGTCAGCGGATATAGGCTTGAATTTCAATTCTGACCAGAACCCTCCAAGTTTCTCTCAGAAATGATCTGGGTGTTGGAAACTATAATAACTCAACATGGACCTGGAGTGCAAGCTTATAGGGAGATCTGGCTGATGTTAAGTGCCTCTTGTAACTAAGACTGATCCCAGACCAATTGTGAGTTTAACAAGAACTGACTTAAGTAAGCATAGAGGGGTGACTAGGTGGTACAGTGAATAGAGCACCAGCCCTGGAGTCAGGAGTACTTGAGTTCAAATCCGATCTCAGACACTTAACACAGAACTATCCATGAGACCTTGGGCAAGTCACTTAACCCCAATTGCCCTGTCTCCCCCCCCACACCCCTACCAAAAAGCAAAGAAAAAAAATGAGCATAGAAACACGAGGTCTTCGAGCCACTTGTTCAACTCCTAAATACTTTACTTTTCTCTTTTTCCTTAGTTTATTAGCCACCTGAAAAATTTTCTCTGACTTTTGCCCCAGCCACTTCAACCTAATGCTTGACAAGAGTACCCATTACCTCTTTTTTTTATCTCTGTCTTCCTATACTATAGAAACATCAAGAGTGGAGTTATAGGCAATAGAATCAGGTAATAGTTTGATTAATCGGAATCCAATCCCTAGCAAGGTCTTTGGGGTTCCTTTCACATTAGATAATGTCTAAATAACCATTTCTTTCTCTTCCCAAGGATATCCTGCCAAAGCCTATTTAACTGGTGATATACTTGAAGTGTAGTACTATATTAAGAGTATCATAAGGACAGCTAGGTGGAGAAGTGGATGTAGTGGGTATAGTACTGGACCTGGACTCATCTTCCTGAGTTCAAATTTGGCCTTAGACACTCACTAGCTGTGTAACCCTGGGCAAGTCACTTAACCCTGTTTGCTTCAGTTTCCTCATCTGTAAAATAAGCTGGAGAAAGAAATGGTAAACTACTCCAGTATCTTTGCCAAGAAAACCCCTAATAGGATCACAGAGTCAGACACTATTGAAACAACTAAGCAACAATAATAGTCACCGTAACCACTAACAGTTGATGCAATATTTTTATGGGAAAATATGCTCAGTGTTCCAATTTAGGGTGCCATGGACATTGCTCATTACCCCATCAGAGACTCTGCCAGCTCTTAACCACGAATATTGTTATCTCTGGTTGGAACTTCAAAGAGCTGGGGCCAGAAAGAGGGTGGGGCACTTAGGAGCCAACATAGGTCTAATTGAGAATTAGAGGTGAGGACTGACCATTTCTCTATCCTGGCTGACCTCTTAGTTGATCTTTGGTTCTAAGATTAAAAGCCTATCAGCTCTCCTTTCCAATGCCTCACTTTCTATTTTTTCCTCTGATGCCTTTCTTTCTAGAACAAGAGTATAGAAGCAATTCTACAGGATCTTTTCTACCTTCTTGCCCCTGGAATTTTCTGCCACTTGCTAACTCTAAATCTAGAATCCTAGGAGCTAGTATAGCATTACTTTGAAGCTAAGAGAAAGGAATAAAAACCTTTTTCTAATCTCACCATTCACTTCTCTCTCCTCTCCTCTCCTCTCCTCTTTTCTCCTGTCCTCACTTCTCCTCTCCTTTCCTTCCTCTTTCTTTTCTCTTCTCCTGAACTCTCCCCCTTGCCAAGCCCTGTAGAATATATATAATTTTATGGAGAAGGATGGCAGAATATTTATGAGTAGTGTTATGATATTATCAGAGGGGGAAACTAAAGAAGTGGAAAAAATGTGTAAAGAAAGCTTGATGAGAGATCCACCTAAGCAAAGTAAGTCATCCTAAGGGAATGTAGAAAAAAACTGGAAAGAGCACAATAGATGAAAACTAAAAAAAGATCTATAACTTTTTTTTTTTTTATACCAAACTCTTTCCTCCATTAAGTATAGTGGAACCACTGTATTTGGACTCAGCATCATAGTTCAAGTTATACTTTTTTTTTAAGTTTATTTATTTTTCGTTTTCAACATTCAATTCTGTAAGTTTTAAATTTTCTCTCCCTCCCCACGATGGCCTGCAATCTAGGCTTTACATATACATTCCCATTAAACATATTTTCACATTAGTCATGTTGTAAAGAAGAATTAAAATGAATGGGAGGAACCATGAGAAAGAAAAAAATCTGAACAGCAACAACAAAAAAGAAAACAGTCTGCTTCACACTCTGTATTCCTACTCCATAGTTCTTTCTCTGTATGTGGTTGGTATTTTCCATCATGAGTCCTTTGGAACTGTTTTAGGACCTTGTATTGCTGAGAAGGCCTAAGTCTATCAAAGTCAGTCATCAAACACTGTGGCTGTTTCTGTGTACAGTGTTCTTCTGGTTTTGCTCACTTCGATAATCATCAGTTCATAGAAGTCTTTCCAGGTTTTTCTGAATTCTGCCTGTTCATAGTTTTCAAGTTGTACTTCATGAAGTAGTAGAAATGGTACTGAAGAAAGATGCAAATACATACAGAGGGAGTATATTCTAGAAGTATTGCAATTTTGAAGGCACCAAGGAACTGATTTTCAAGATAATTGAGTATAAAAGGGTGTTGACCAAGGGAGTCTAACACCCTGTAATCTCATCAAAGGGAATGGGGGGGGGGGGATGCAGGTTGATTGGAAAAGTACTATGTGAACTATGATGTTGAGTTCTAATGCAGTGGTTCCACTACACTTGATGGAGGAGTTTGTTGTTTAAAAAAAATTTATAAAGACTTGGAGGGAATACTTACATTGATGAGATTTTAGGTTCATTGGTGTATTGGAATATAAAACTATGAGGAAAGAGTCACACGCTGATGATAAAGCTGGGTGTCTGAGTAGATTAAGGACTGAAATGAGGTTTGGCCAACATTTCATATGAAAAGTAGATTCAAAGATTAGCTGACCCATTTTTTTTCTCTTGGTAACTGGATCAGGAAGTGAGGCCCTGTGGTGAGGAATAGGGTAGGAGATTTATAGGAGTGTGTTTTTCTTGGGATGTTATATAAGGAGGAGGATGAACCTGAGCTTCTTGGGAGGATACCCTGCCTGAGACAGGACAGCAGCTGGAGCAGAGTGGAGACAAAGAGACGTGGATTGCTGGTGTTTAAACATTTTTTTCCTTTCATTCCTTCCTTCACCTTGGTCCAGCCCTACCGTGAGATACAAAGCAAGTATGAGGTAAGGTTGGGTCCCAGGTAAGCAATGAGATGAGGAGGAAGTGAATGGAGAAAAGAAGGAAATCCCAAGAGGGCAATAATGAGGAGGGAAGCAAAGTAAAGGAAGTTTCTACTCCTTCAGACTAGGCTGGATAGAATATTCCTGGAAGGAAGGAGTAGACGGCATTTTAATATAAGGAAGATATGTATATCAGGGACTATGTATTTGTTCACTTTGCCAAGTAGTTAAGTAGATACTAGCTGTAGCCACACCCAAGCTTGGCATTCCCTAAATTCAAATCATCTGCTTTTAAATTTGGTTACAAATCAGAACTTTGCTTGGTGATGTAATCCTCCATCCTAGAGTCCTTCCAGAATGTAAAGGAATAACAAGAAATAGAAAGACTGTGAATATCCAAAAGTAGTTTCATAGGAAGTCCTAGTTGGTCTTGACAGTTATTTATTCTGAGAACCTGCTTAAGTAGTGATTGGTGATCACCACAAAGACTTCAACATTGGCTTCCTGTTATTAAAATTAAAGCACAGATCATTCCTTTCAGTTAACACATGTAATATGTATATGTAATATAATATGTATATGTAATAATACGTAATAACACAAAGTAATATGTACCATCATTATCAATCACTTTGCTAGGCTTTAGTTCTCTGTAACTTTTTATGGGAAAGTACCATGGTTGGGTGACTGAGGATAGTTATGAAAGTGACTGTCAAGATAAAATATAACAACTAAAATAAGAGATTCTATGAAACTTTGTTCCCTGATCCCCACCCAACTAGAGATGACCTTCCCTTCCTTAAGTTTCTTGCATTTCTCTGACCTCCCTTATGCACTTAATCACACTCTAGCTTGTATCATAGCTACTTATTTATGTCTCTTAACTCCTATTAGAGTGTAATCACTTTGCCAGCAGAGATTATCCTTAAAAAAGTAATTATTCTTTTTGTTTTACACCATTGTCATGACTGTGATCTCACAGTTGCCAAATTTAGTGTCTTTTTCTTAATCTTCATCCTTCTTAACCTCTTTGTGACCTTAGATCATCCATTCCTCCTTGGCACTCTTCTCTCTAGGGTTTTGTGACAATGCTTTCTTCTTGTTCTCTTCTTTCCTGTCTGACAGCTTTTTCTCAGTCTTCTACTACCTCTGGGGGTCTCCCAAGGCTCTGTCTTGGGTTCTCTTCTCTTTCTCCTCTATACCAGCTTCCATGGATTCAATTATCATCCTATGATGATGATTAACAGATCTACTTATCCAGTCCTAACTTCTAACCTCCAGACTAACATTTCCAACTATCTATTAGACATCTCAAACTACATAGACATCAAAAACTCACTATGCCCCAAACAGAACTCATTATCTTTCTTCTTAAGCCCTCGCCTCTTTCTCATTTTTCTATTATTGTCAAGGACAACACCAGCCACCCAGGCTCTCACCTAGGTGTCATTCTTGATTCCTCACTGTCTGTCAACTCCTTCCCCCCATGTCCAATCTGTTACCATGTCCTATCGTTTCTACCTTCTTGACATCTCTTGTATATTCCCCTTCTGCCCTCTGATACCGCTAACCCCCTAGTTCAGATCCTTATCACTTCACTTCTAGACTATTCAATTATTAAACTTTTATTAAGAGCCTACTATGTGCCAGCTACTATGCTGAGTTTTCCCCCTTTCCCGGAATTATCTTCATTCTCATCACTTCCTCTTGACTTCCTTGGCTTCCTTCCAGTTCTAGTTAAAATCCCAGTTTCCATAAGACACCTTTCTAAACCCCTCTCAATGGTAGTGCCTTCCCTCTGTTAATTATCTCCTATTTATCCTGTATCTTGTTTGTACATAGTTGTTTGCATGTTATCTCCTTTGTCTAGACTGTGAGCCCCTTGAGAGCAGTTTTTTTTTTCCTTTCTTTGTATTTTCCAGTATTCAGAGCAATGCCTCGAGGTACTTAATAATTGCTCATTGACATCGAATATTTGACTGATTTACCCATAGTCATGCAGCCCCCATATGTTAGAGGCAGGGCTTTAGTTCTGGTTTTCCCAACTCCGAGGCTGGTCTACTCTATATTATACTATGTGTCTTTCTGCCTTGTATATTTAAAATATGATCATATTTTTGTATATGCCTTATAGATTTAAAATGTTCATTGAATTAGATTGAGAGGAAGAGGGGATAAGGGCTTGTAGATCTAAAGCCACATAGCAAACAAAAACCTCACACACACCAATATATAACTTATACACAAAAGCAGAGGAGCAAACATGGTTGTTTATTATAACCAAGTAGAAAATAGGGGCAGCCTTTCATTTGTGTCAGTTAGGAATTCACGTTAAAATGAAAGTGAAGGAAGAAAAAAACCAAAAGATAAAAATGCCCCACCTTCCTCCCAAAAAGTGTCCAGGTTTTTTGATTGTTTTTTTTTTTTTTTGTATTAGGCAGAGTTTATTTGTTGTCCTGAGCGAGTTGACCTACTTGTAGCATGACTGAAAAATGATTTTATTTCGAAATGCAGCTTAGCTTCAGTGTCACTGACCTGCTGGAGACAGTCAGCGAGTGGGTCTGTGCTTGGGTTTCACAATCAATGCTGCAGCTACACTGAGCCCTCAGGAGCTGGAATGTGGACAGTGATCACATAAATGTCTGCTTTCAGGAGCTGGTCCCTGGTGCTGATCATCCTGTTCCTTTTGTCTCAGAGAAGTACATCCTGTGGTATTTCAACCCATATAGAAATAGGTAAGTACCTGGGCTTTAAGATGTTAATGGAAAGTCAGTAAAGCTAGTAAATTAAGGACAGAATCTGTGATAGTGAGTCATTAGCTTTTCTCTCTTAGCTAAAATTTTTTATAAGTAACACACTTTTTTTCCCCTCTCTTTGTATCTCTCCCCACTATCTCCAACCACATAATGGGGAAGGGAAAAAGTAAACTTTTAAAACAAATATCCATAGTCAAGCAAAAATAATTCCCATTTTGGCTACGTCCACAAATATATGTCTCATTCTCCTTATTTGGTTTATTAACCCTCTGTTAGAAGGTGGGTAGTCTGCATCATTCCTCTGGAATTATGGTGGGTCATTGTGTTGATGAGAGTTCTTAAGTTTTTTTCAGTGTAATTTTTCTTTTCAATTTTGTTATAGCATGTTATCATATTGTCCTGCTTAATTCACTATGCATCAGTTCATACAAGTCTTCCCAGGTTTCTCTGGAACCATTCCTTTCATTGTTTTTTACAGCATATTAGTATCCTATTATATTCATATACTATGATTTATTTACTCTTTCCTTCTCCAATTGATGGGTATTACCTTAGTTTCTAGGTTTTGCTACCCCAAAAGAACTGCTGTACTGGTAAAGCCATTTAGAATGATGTCCAGTCATTAGTTTCTGAAAGAAGACCAAAAGTTCCACTCGAGTGTAAACAAGTTACACTTTTAGCTCCCCCTCATACTTTTTTGCTAATGTTTCTAACGTGGACAAGTGCATGCCTAACTGAATAGTGGATCTTTTCACCTCAGTCCTGTTGGACCTTCTTATTTGTGGTAAAAGTAAAACAGGTGGTTAAGTAAACATTAGATGTTACATTTACCATACAAGGAATTTTCAAGTTAATTTTTAATTTACAGTCATGATTTCCACATGTGGGAGGAGGAAGAAAGGGGTGGCCAGTGGAGTACAGTGATACAGAGGATGGGATTTGGTGGCAGAAGACACGGATTTGAACCTTGGCTGTGTTGCTTTCTAACTCCGTGGACTTTCTGTCTCTAGGTATCAGTTACCTCATATGAAGATAATAATGTTTTATAATGATACAAAGATCTTAAACACAGCGATGTAAATTTTTTGTTTACAAAAATGTAAATATAACATAAAATCATGTTATCATAAAATGGACCTAGAAACTGAACTCTAAAGGATTAGAATATAGATGTTTGGAGCTAAGATAAACCCTACTTCAATCCTGTCAATTTTAAAATAAAGAAACTTGGGCCCAGGGAAGTTAGTTGGATGATTCAGGGTCATGTGGTTAGTTAACAATGCAGCTAGGATGAAGGCCCATATCTTCTGACTCTCAGACCAATTTTCTTACCAGTTTTTATGCCTTATCTCTATAAGGGAGACTTGATAGTCTATGGAAATAATACTGGCCTGAAAGTCTAGAGGCCTGGGTTTGCATTGACAGTTCTGCTTTGGTCATAGG
>NW_027185887.1:11642817-11662147 GCF_028583685.1 Petaurus breviceps papuanus
GTGTTAAGCATCTGAGGTCGGATTTGAACTCAGGTCCTCCTGCCTCCAGGGCTGGTGCTCTATTTACTGCATCACCTAGTCGCCCCTTACCACTTCTTAGTAAGAAACTGGTAACACCTGTTGGGATACAAAGGTCATTGCCTCAATGAGGTTTTTGAATTTTGTATAAATTTAATTTATTTATACTATCCCTGTCCTTGATTGCTCTCAGATAGTCAGGAATTGACTGCTCATATATCTGACTGGCATTTGACCTTCGATTTCTGATTCTGACATTTCCCTGCTTTTCTAGCTGTTATTAGAACACCAGGATGCTTATCAGGCTGGGAGTGCATTTCCTGATGCTTTTTATGACATTTGTGAAGGAGGTGAGTGAAAGGAAACGTCATGTAATGTCATGTTTTTCTTGTCAAGAAGCCATGGTCTAGCTTTGGAAATACAGTCACTCTTCGTTTTTGAAGGACTGTGGGAGAATCAATGAACTATTCCAGTTTAACAAATTAGCCAGGTAACTGAAGTGTATCGCTTTAAACACTAAAACCTTATTAAAAAAATGTAGCCATGTGATGGAAATCCTTCTTAATTGTCTCTAATATTTTCCTTTAAAAGCAGTGGAAAGAGCTGAGGAAGGACTTTGTTGTCAAAAGACCTGGATTATGAGTCTTTCAAAATAGATATAGATATATCTTCTTTCTTGTGTGTTAGAAGAGAGTAAAAAGATATACAGGGTATTTTGATATGCCATGTATGTATATATGTCTATACATATATGTGAATATATATGTGTATGTAAACATATGTAATAATTCATTTTCATAGTGCTTTGAGTCTTGCAAAGTATTTTCCTTACAACAACCTATAAGATAGGTAGTATTATCTCCATTTTGTAAATAAAGAAATTGGAACTGTAAGAGGTTAAGTAACTTTCCGTGATCAAATAGCTAATGCGTCCTTGAGGCAAAATTTGAACTCAGGGTTTTCTAACTTCCAATCCGTTTCTCTATTTTCTGCTAAGTTGCCTCAGTAAGGAACATTATTAGTAGACCCAGTTGAGGTTACTATCAAATGTATTTGATTTTTTATTTCATTTTTATACAATAAAGTAGGACTAGAAATCTTTTTTGTTTTGTTTCTGTTTTTTTGCTTTTTGGAGGAGCAGTTGGGGTAAAGTGACTTGCCCAAGGTCACACGGCTAGTTTTTGTGTGTGTGTGTGTGTTAAGTATCTGAGGCCGGATTTGAACTCAGGTCCTCCTGACTCCAGGGCCGGTGCTCTATTCACTGTGCCACCTAGCTGCCCTAGGATTAGAAATCTTAACAGAAAAGAGATGTAGTATAGTGGATAGAGAGCTAGTTTCAGAGAAAGATCTGCGTTCTAGTCCTGCTTCTGATGTATATTGACTCTGGGATTGTGGGCAAGTCCTTATCTTGGAGTCACAGCCAAGCTTTCTAAGATTATATAAGCTGAAAAAGAGTTAGTGATCTGCATTGATGGGGGAAAGGGAGACTCCTCATCCAGAATTCTCTGCACCAGTAAAAAAAAAAGCCATGGTCTAAATTTGATAATAGAATAATTCCTTATATTTTTGAGGATTGTTGAAGAGTCAATGAGATATTCCAATTTAGTGAATTGACCAGGTAACTGAAATGTACCCCTTTAAGCACTAAGACGTTACAAAAAGATACAATTGTATAATGGAAATACTTCTTAATGGTCTGTAATATTTTGTGGCCTTTAGAAGCAGTGAAAGCTGGCTCAGTGAGTAAGAGCACCGGCCCCAGTGTTGGGATGACCTGAGGATCGAATCTGGGCTCAGATATTTAGCACCACACCCAGAAATAACTGGCCCTGTAACCTTGAGCAAGTTACTTAACCCCAATTGCTTTAAAAAAAAGAAGAAGCAGTGAAAGCCCAGGACATGTCAAAAGACTTGTATTCTAGGCCATTCAAAATAGGTATTGATATCTCATCTTTCCTACCTCTTAGGAGGAAAAAAACCCAAAACACCTTAATATGTTTGTTTAATCTACTTCACCATTGAAAAATTCCAAATAAATTTAAATTATTTTAAAGTGTTTGGAGTTAAGAATGGTTATTAGGTAGGGAAGGCTTGTATTTATTTGGAAATAAGTATGCTGAAAAATCAAGAGGCATCAATAACATTTTTAAATAAAAAAATATGAAGTCCTTAATGTTGAGGTTAGTTGTCTCAATAATTACTCATTACCCAGTTACCCAAGGATAAATTGTTTCCTCTAAAAGCTAAAATGTTAGGATTTACAACATATTTGTAAGATGTTATAAAATATTTTGACTTTATTTTATAGCATTTTAAAGTCACAGAACATGGCAAGGAGTACTATTTAGGTAGGGTCAGTCAGAGCTGGGGAACCTGCAGCCTTGAGGCCACATGTAGCCCTCTAGGTCCTCAAGTGCAGCCCTTTGACTGAATCTAAACTTTGCAAAACAAATCCTAAAGGATTTGTTCTGTGACGTTTGGATTCAGTCAGAGGGCTGCACTTGAGTACCTAGGACCACACGTGGCCTTGAGGCCACAGGTTCCTCACCCTTGGCAAGGTCCTGACTTGAAACAAGCAGGACTAGACCTTTAAATTTTTCCAAACATTTGTCTCACTGGGTTTTGCAGTCTTCCTTGGTGTTCTGAAAGAAGATGCCTAAGGTGATTGAGAAGTAGGTAGGGGAATAGTACCAAATGGAAGAAAGGAGATTGAACTGACAAGACTGTATTACTTGAGACATTCAGTTAAGAAACCCAACTCTTGAGGAACTAATCCTATTTTATGATGGCAGGAAAATTCCGTGATGTATCTGAAGATACTCACTGGACTCCGTTTCTCAATGCAAGTATCCATTACATCCGACAAAATTATCCTCTCCCTTGGGAGAAGGTAAGAATGATCTTCAAATAGTAATAAATTTATATAATGTGCTGGTCAGTAATTTTATCCCAATAATATTTGTTCTAGTGCCAATTTTGAAGTAGTGAATAATTAAAAAAAATTAATAAATTCCCAAATGGTTTTTGATAGTTTAGGAACAAGATAGTGCCTGCCACAGACTTTTGGACCAAGTCCTAGTAATATAAATGAAGGCAAGTTAATGATTTAAAACTCCTTACTAGATTTTAAGCTCTTTGAGTACAAAGTACCTGTCTTATTTTAAACTGAATGTGATAATATATACGTATACATTTATATGTAAAGTACCTTTCAAACCTTAAAATGCCTCAAAATATATAAATACCAGCTATTATTTATAATAAATTATTTATATATATTTTAAAATAAAATTATGTGCCTCCCAGAACCCAGCACAGTGCCATGTACAGTTAATTAAATGTTTCAGATAGTTATATTTAATCTTTGCTAACACATGCATTTATTTTGTTATTGGACAGGATACTGAAAAATTGGTGGCTTTCCTATTTGGCATTATGTCACACATGGTAGCTGATGTGAGCTGGCATAGCCTGGGCATCGAACAAGGATTCTTGCAGACAATGGGAGAAGTGAGTATACATCTTAACAGTTGCTGACCCCGATAATGTTATGTGTTTGATTATATATCAGACCTCCTTCTCAGCAGGCAGTGCTAATAATGCCCATGGGACAAGCTTTCTAATAAACTAAATAAACAGATGACTTGTTACTTTAGCTGCTGTTTTCACTGGGTCTTGTCTCACAACCTTGAGAGGAAATCGTGAGTTCACCAACTCTAAGTAACTGGGTGGTTAATTCTTGCAGCTTACACAGCATTATGTATAATTCTAGTGTTCTATCATATGCTATACCTCTTGTCATCTGGGCCAGCCTAGGGGTGTATGTGTTTGCATGTGTACATATAAAGAGGCAATGTGGCATAATGTCTAGAGAACTGGTTTTTGAGTCAGGAAGAGACATGGGTTCAGATCCTACCTCAGATATATTATGGTCATGTGACTCTAGATAAGTCTTTTAATTTTTCAGTGTTCCCAGGCAACTTGCCAGATCTGTGTTGGTAGAAGAAGTTATTTTCATTAGAAGTTTCCCATACCAATGAAATCACAGGTCCAATTTAAAAATGAACATCCATGCCCACATATATCTTAGGCAGGTGCTGAAGATGGGCAGCTCAGGATTTGACTCAGGATTGAGTAGGAAGAGGTGATGTTAAGTGGTTCTGAGTCACACATCTCAATAACCTCAGAAAAATCAATGTGATGAGTAACCTGAAAGTCAACGCGGAGACCCATGACGCAAAAAACATCGTCCAGGATATATTTGCTTCAGAAAGGAGTTGGTTTGGTCATACGAAGGAAGATACTATCTGCATGCAGAGAAAGACATGATAAATAGAAGTGTATATATAGAATGATTTTACATATATACCATTTGGGTCTAATGGTAGCCATCTCTAGGGTGGGGTGGGGGTGGGGTGGAAGGAGGAAAAAAACAAATTTACATGATAATTTTATTATATATTTAAAAGGAATAGCAAGTTGTACATAATAGATTTGCAGTTTTATGTGCAATCCTCCTTTTTATTATACTATGTTATGGAAATGCTTGTTTTATTCCACAAATTAAAAATAAAATAAATTTAAAAAAAGAAAAATAAAAGGAATTGGTCTGGTCATATAATGAGAATGAGGGATGATGGAAGCCCAAGTAGTACTTTGGGATCCTCAAGAGATTAAAAGAATCCAAGGAAGGCTTCCTTCCTCAGATTAGGTGAATCTTTGGTAGATAATTTATGGAAAGACATAGACAAGAGTCATACAAAATGAGAAGGGTTGGGAGGGTCTTCACTAATGGACAAAAGCTTTACCCTGTGTGATCACAATTGCCATAGTCTGCTGGTGAGTCTGCCTGCCCCATTCTCTAATCCTTTCTCCATTCAGCCACTAAAGTCATTTTCCTAAAACACAGGTCCAGTTATGTCACCCCTCTACTCAATGAACCCCAGTGGCTTCCTATTGTATCTAGGAGCAAATACAGAATGCTCTGTTTGGCATCCAGAGCCCTTCATAACCTCAGCCCCCTCCTACCATTCCAGTCTTTTTATACCTTTTTCTGTGCCACATATTCTTCAGGCTAGTGACAACAGCCTCCTTGGTGTTCCATAAATGAGATGTTCCATCTCTTAGCTTGGCTCTGGGCATTCTCTGTGGCTGATTCACATGCCTGGAATGCTGTCTTCCACTCTGACTACTAACCTCCATGGCTCCCTTTAAATCTAAACTAAAATTCCACCTCTTACAGGAAGTCTGCCCCAACCTCTCTTAATTCCAGTGCTTTCCCTCTTTTAATTATTTCCTATTTATCCTGCATATATCTTGCTTTGCATATATTCATTTGCGTGTTGTCTTCCCCCATTAGATTGTAAGCTCCTTGAGGTTAAGAACTGTCTTTTGCTTATTTTTTTACCCCCAGCACTTACCACAGGGCCTGGCAAATAGTAGGCACTTAATAAATTTTTATTTATTGATTGATTAAATATATAAGTGTAAGACCTTTACAATATAGATATATTCATACACAAAGGCCTAGTAACCAAAGTACACTGATAACAAATATAAATATAATTTTAAAAATAGAATGGAATTGCTTACTTCTAATCACAAATATTATTTGAGAAGTTAGGTTCACACTCAGACTATTAAATAGCCCCTTTCCCTCTCCTTCTATACCTTCAGTTGTATGTTTTAACAAACGAGATAACTTGCTACTTTCTATGCACTAAAAAAATACTATTACAGATCAAAAATGAACTAATTTGAAAATAAATTTTCTTACCTAATGAACTAGCTCTAGAAGTCTCCTCTGGATAAGTATTGTTTCCAGGTTCATTCTTTGACTTTTAAACTTGGTTATAGACTTGTAGATTTAGAACTAGAAAGAACCTTAGAAACCATCTAATTGAAACCCCCTCATTGTATAGACAGGCAAGATGAGACTCAGAAACATCAAGTGACTTGCCCAAGGTAGTAAGTATTTAGTAGAGACCCAACTCTCTTTTTTAATTTTCTCATATATCTATTTCTGTCCAAGAGATGTGTGTGTGTGGAGAGAGAGAGAGAGAGAGAGAGAAAGAGAGAGAGAGAGAGAGAGAGAGAGAGAGAGAGAGAGAGAGAGTTAGAGAGTTACGCGGGCATGCCTTATTAGGAAAAAGAAAGTCTTGGCTAAAGCCTGAGTCCTACTTACACAATATATATCTATATAGCTATACGTGTATGTGTGGATGTATATGTATATGCATACCTATATACATATATGTTATATACAAAATAGATAAACTGAAATAATTCATTATACAACTTAAGTATTAACTTAGCTGTTAATATTCCAGAATAGTCAAAGACATAACATGAATATAGTACTTTTAAGATTTGTGATGTACTTTAAAATATATCTTATTTACTCCTCACAACAACTCTGAAAGGTAGCTTCTACTATCTTAATTTTACAGATGAGGAGTCTGAGGCACAAGAGGCTTAGCTACAGTCACACAAGTTGTAAGTGTCTGAGACTAGATTTTAATTTGAATCTTCCTGACTCCTGGTCCAGTGTTCTATCTATTGTGGAATAGCTGCCTCTAAAAAGAAAACTTCCTTAAAAAAGAAAAATTAATACCACCTCACACCTATCAGAATGATTAATATGACAGAAAAGGAAAATGATAAATGTTGAAGGGGATATGGGTAAATTGGGACTAATGCACTGTTGGTAGAGTTGTGTACTGATCCCACCATTTTGGAGAACAATTTGATGCTATTCCCGAAAAGGTATAAAATTGTGCATATCCTTTGATCCAACAATTCCACTACTAGGTCAGTATCCTGAAGACATTTTTAAAAAGGGGGAGAAAGAATCTATTTGTACAAAATTATTTATAGTAGCTCTTTATGTAGTGGCTAAGAATTGGAAATTGAAGAGATGCCCATCAACTGGAAAATGGCTAAACAAGTCATGGTATATGATTTTGATTGGAAACGATAAGGGGGGGTTGTGGTTTCAGAAAAACCTGAAAGACTTAAATGAACTGATACAAAATAAAGTGAGCAGAACCAGAATATTATATACAGTAACAGCAATACTGTACATTAAGGAATTATAAATGATTTTAGCTATTCTCAGCAATATAATTTTGAAGGACTTATGATGAAATGCTATCCACCTCCAGAAAAAGAACTGATGGACTCTGAATGTAGATTGAAGTGTACTTTTTTAGAACTTTATTTTTCTTGTTTTTTTTTTGTCTGTTTTCTTTTACAATATAGCTAATATAGAGATGTACTTTGTATATATATAATCTAGATTAAATTGCTTGTCTTCTCATTGAGAGGGGAAGAGAGAGGTGAGAGAAAAGGAGAGAATTTAAAACTCAAAATTTTTTTAAAAATGTTTAAAATTTCACATGTAATTGAAAAAATATTTCAAAATGAAAAAAAATTAATATTGTATAAAAAACCAAGTCAATATATTATAGGACCTTCTGTTTACTTCATTTTGTATTTTCATCTCTCCATTGTTCTTGTGTCTGGGCTGAGTTTATTTTTCTTGTTATGGCTTATTTATAACTCACTGTTCTATTTTTCAGATTGATTTTCATGGTTCTTACAAAGATGCTCATCCTATTGGTGATTTTGGTAATATTATATTTACATTTTCCTAATTTTCTCGTGGTCATCTAGGTAGCACAGTGGGCAGTGTCAGGCCTAGAGTCATCTTCCTGAGTTCACATCTGGCCTAAGACATTTACTAGCTATGTGACCCTGGGCAAGTCACTGTTAACCCTCTTTGCCTCAGTTACTCATTTGTAAAATGAGTTGGAGAAAGAAATGGCAAACCATTGCCATATTTCTGCCAAGATACTCCAAACGGTGTTACAAAGTTGGATGTGATGTAAAAAAAAAAAAGACTGAACAGCAGCAAATCTCAGTTTTCTAAACTTCAATTTAGTCATCTATAAAATGGGAGAGTAATACTGTTTATTCTGTTTACTCAACAAGCTTTGTGTGGGAAACGTTCCTTATAAACTCTAAAATGCTACAGTAATGAAGATGATTATTGTAAATAATAATAACAACAACAATCATTTTCTTATCTTTCAACTTTTCTATCAGTTAGTTGATGATGATGATAGATACACACATTTTGGAAGTTTCTATGTAAAGAAATCATTCTCATGAATCCTTTTATAAAGTGAAAAATCTTTTGCAGTGTGAGTTATCATTCCCTAATTTATTTGAAAAAAAAAATAATAGATCATACTCATAAAGGGTTTTAGAACAGGCATGCACAACTTGTAGCCCATGGTTGCTTATGGCCCATGGGCTTGCCAAAGGATTTTGTCTGGCTGGGTCAAGAAAAATGTAGAAGATGATTTCCTCTACATTTTTAGGGGGTCTACTGAAATCCTTTGGTGTACTGCAAACAGCCCATGGACTAGCCTGCAGGCCTCAGGTTGTACGGGCCTGTTTTAGAGTTAATGTTAGAGTCTGGAATACCTGCCTTGAAATCATGCCCCTGGTTCTTAAGGGCTGTGTGAGCCCTGGCAAGACACTTAACCTCTAACCTCCTAGGGCCCTAGGCAGCTTTCTAAAGGTAAAAATTGCAAAAGAGTTGTAGATCTGCATTGTTAAGGGGAGTTTCCTCATAGGGTGTTACCTACCTTGAGGAAATCACCAGTGACTTTCCAAGGTTTACAAAGTACTTTCTTGCCTTAGTTCCTTTTTCTTCTTCTTCCATTCAACATACATTTTTTTGTTTTTAAATTTAAAATTTTTAAATTTAAATTTTATTTTTAAAATTTTAAAAAGTTTTTGTTTTGTTTTGCTATGCGTCTTTACAAGTAAATAGTACACATGTTTGAGAGGTTAAATGTCTTCTTGACAACAGTTAGTTGACTGAATGTCAGAGCTGATCCTTAAATCAAGGTCCTCCTGTCTTTTAAATCCTGTGTCCAGATTTCATATAGCAAGAAGTTTTGAAGCAAGGCTAAAGCAAGAAGTATGCTAGATCTTGTTCCTCACTAGTTAAAAGTATACACTGAATTATTTTTCTCACACTGTAGGAGGAGATGTGTTGAGCCATTTTGAACTTGATTTTAACTACCTTGGGCGAAGCTGGTAAGAGCAGCATGTGTTCAAATATTTGCTTTCTTAGTGGACTTTAGAACTTCAATAACTGGAGCTTTTCCTACATTTTGGATTTTAGAAAAGCAAAAATTGGTGTTAGTCAGAGTCTATTATTTTTCAGATACCCTGGAGAAAGGCAAATGGAGCATGACCACTGTTTTCATATATTTGAAGGGGGCAAGAAGTCTTAGATTTATTTTGCTTGGCACAGGAGGACAACAAAAATCAATGGGGTTGAAGCAATAGAAAAGCAAATTTTAGGGATATCAGGAAGAACTTTAAAATACCAATATCAGGAAAAACTTTAAAAAAATAAACCAATAAAGATATCCCATAGTGGTATAGGTGACTTTGAAAGGTAGTAAGTGCCCTGTTTTCAGTGGATCACCACTTTTAGCAATCTATTAGAGAAAATTCATGCTTTAATAGAAGTGGAGCAAGATAACCTCTGAGATTCCTTCTAACTCTAAAATTCTGTGATTCCAACTAATATCTGTTTTTATTAGTCATAATTTTTGCCTTGGACACTGGACTGATTTGAAATTAAGCTTTAGGATTATTCCCTGCCAAGTCTGATGTAGAAAGAAAAAGTTTTCAGAATCTAACTTAAATAACTCCTGTGATCTAAAATGCAGCATAGTATTCCATCAGTCATATACCACAATGCGGTCAACTGCGGCCCAATTGATGGGCATTCCCAGCAATTTCCAGTTCTTTGCCACCACAAAGAGAGCTGATATGAACATTTTAGAACATATAGGTTCTTTTCCTTCTTCCCTAGTCATCTTTGAAAATAGACCTAGTAGTGGTATTGCTGGGTAAGGGCAGTTTAATAACTCTTTGGACATAATTCCAGATTACAAAAAAAAAAATAAACCTTTTTAGTTTTTTGTATATGACTGTGATGGATTACTACTGTGCTATAAAAATGATGAACTCAATGATCTTAGAAAAATATAAAAGACATGCACGAAAAAAGAGAGAAATGAGCAGAACCAAGAGAATGTTGTATACAGTGACAGCAACATTGTTTTTAGAGTGAATAAGTCATTTTGACTATTGTAAATACCCAAATTAGCTATAAAGGATGCTATCTACATCCAGAGAAAGAACTGATAAATAGAAATATATATATGTATATATATAATATATATATATATAAAACAATTTTATATACGCACACATACACACACCTATTTGTGTCTAATGGTAGCCATCATTGGGAGGGGGAGTAGGGAAGGAAAAAAAGAAATTTACACAGTAACTTTAATATATATTTAAAAGGAATAACAATTTGTGTGTAATCGATTTGCAGTTTCATGTGCAGTCATCTTTTTATTATATTGTGTTTTGAAAATATTTGTTTTTTTCCATAAATTATACATACAGACAGACAGACATATATATGGCAAAAAAAAAATGTAGTATAGTGAGGCAACTTGGTTTAGTAGATAGAGACCCGTTCTCAAAGTCAGGAAGCCTTGGGTTCAAGTCACACCTCTTGACACACTGTCTGTGTGAAATTAAGCAAGTCAAAAGGTACCAACCTCCATTGGTAGATGGAGTTTTCTTACTTGGGGGCTCCTCATATCAGTGAAATCCCTGATCCAATGCTCTGTCTTATCCAGTAAACTAAAAGACTAGCTTTGTAGTCCTTACTACAAAATTTGTTGATTTCAACAATGACTTTAAAATTGGAATTTAGGGGCACTGAGTTATTTTTTGGTGTGTTATTCTAGGAAACTTATTGTAACATTTTATTCCACTTAACAACTAGTGCAGAAAAAAAAATCCATTAAAAAAAAACAAGCAAAAGAGAAAAATAGCCCTTGAATTCTAATCTTAAACATGGAAAACTTTAGGTTTAGAACTTCCCAAGACTTTATTTTACTAAAATGTTCTCCATCAAATATTTTGGCTGGGTTGTATCTAACTAGATTATATTAATTTAAACAGAAAATCAAAACATGTCTTTCCATTGATTCTAATCTTCTCAGGTATGTACCTGTCAAAGACCTAATGGGAATCTACAAACAGCTCTATGGCAAGAACGTCATAACAAAAAATGCAATAATTGACTGTTCGTATCTTCAGTTCTTAGAATTGTAAGTTTGATGCAGAGAGTTCTTTTCCAAAACTTAAAGAAAAAAAATAGCACCTGGTTTTCCTGTGGATTTGTTACAATAACATTTACAACACTTTGATGGATCTATGATCTCATATATTTGGGTACTCCCTTCAGTAACACCCATCACAATCCATCCATGTCTGCCTATCTTGGGTAACTCTAGCCTATGTCTTCCTATAAAACCCTCACAGGGGACAGGGGCTCCACCTATTATGTTAGGATAATATACTTCCTTGAAAACATTTCTAATTATCTCATTATCTTGGTAACATTTGCTATTTGAATTTTGCATATTTGTAAGCAGGGTGTGTTGGAGCTTGCTCAAACCAGCTTGTAAGAGCTTAATGTTAAATTTTCAGTGTAAGCACTTATATGCTGGAAATAAGCAAACACTACCAATCAGTGCTTCATTTATAGTTTTATTGATTGTTTAGATTTTAAAAAGTGATGGATAAAATATTAATAATACAGTTTAAATTTAAAATGTACCATAGGTACACTCCTCTACCCCTTTGCCCCTCCCCCCCCAAGAGTTGGTTGTTAAATATTTATCAGCACACTGAAGTTTTTAATCCTTCAGAATGAATATATTTTGATAGGGCTTTATTTTCATCATTCGGCTTATATCTTTGTAGGAAACACAACTTTCATTTCTTTATAATTTATGTTACAGGTATGGTGAGATGTTGGTTCTTTCCAAGGTAATTTTCTTTATCTTTATAAATACATTACCTTTTATTAAGAGTCATATGGATACCAGACCAGTACCTTATTTCTTATTTCTTATTTTTTTTCTTTTTTTGCCTGCTTTTTATATAGCTTTACCCAAATTTTGCAAAAAAGTCCCCATTTTTGGTGGAACAATTCCAAGATTATTTCCTTGGTGGATTGGATGACATGGCATTCTGGACCACCAATATATTTCATCTAACAAGCTACATGTTACAGAATGGAACCAGGTGAGGCATTATTTTGTTTTTTGTGCTTTATGTCATCCTGATCATTTTTCCTCCTCTAGGAATTTTAGCTAGCCCCAGGAATAAAAAAATGTATCATACGATATAGCCATAACCTAACCTGTCAGAAAGAGGGTGGCAAGTGTGAGCCTTGGTTAAAGGAAGTAGGTATGTTTAGCCTGGGAAAGAGAAGATGAAAGGGTACATAGTTATTGTCTTCAAATATTTGAAAAGTTATTCTGTGAAAGAAGAATTATATTTAATTTGCTTAACTTTAGGGGGTAGAACCAAAACCAGTGGATGGAAGTTGTGGGTAAGAAAACTTTATGCTATAATAGAAACAATGCTAGACCTGGTGTCGGGAAGACCTGAGTTCAGATTTTATCCTCAAGTACATGTTAGCTGTGTGACCCTTAATCTCTCTCAGCCTCAGTTTCCTTATTTGTTAAATGAGAATAATAACAGCACTTACTTGAAAAGGTTGTTGAATCAAATGATATTTTATATATGTATATATATGTACATGTGTGTGTACCTATATAGTGTTTTGCAAACTTAAAGTGCAATGTTAGTAGTAGTCGTTGTTGTTATTATAAGGATGTAAATTGCAAAGGGGAATTTCTTTTTTTTTTACTTTTTGTATTTTTTTCTTATTTTTTTTGTTCTTTTTAAAAAATTTTTTTAATGCTTTATTAACTTCTGATTTACATCATTTGTTTCTGCCAGATTTTGAGTTACAAATTTTCTCCCCATTTTCCCCCACCCATCCCCCCAAAACAGCAGTCCCACAGGATATCCCCACCTCCAATCTGCTCTCTCCCATATTTTCTCCCATACCCATTTCGACTTTTCCAGTGGATCTCTATGCCTCAGTGCCTGTGCATCCCATTTCTTAATTACATGTAAGATGGTATTAATAATAGTATATATATATATATATATATATATATATATATATGTATACACACACACACACACACACACACACACACACACACACATATATATATATATATTTGAATATTTGATTTTAAAACTTTCAATCCCAGATTCATTCCCTTCCCCCCCTGCCACCCACCCCCACTGGGGAGACAAGCAGTTCAGTATAGGTTGTACATGTGTGGCTAATGCAAAACAATAACATAGTAGATATATTGTAAAAGACTGACTACATTTCCCTCCCACCCGTTCTATTCTCTACTTTGATCCTGTCCCTTTTCAAAAGTGGGTGCTTCCAACTTCCCTCCCCCCCAGCCTGCTCTCCCTTCCATCATCCCCCTCTCATCACCTTCCCCCCCATTCTCCTGGAGGGTGAGATCCCCTATTTAGTGTGTATTTCCCTCCCTCCTCAAGCCAGATTCAATAGGAATAAGGTTGACCCATTCCCTTCTGCCCTCCTATTCTTCCCCTCCATTGCAACCATTATCCCTTGCCTCTTCTGTATGAGATAGTTTGCCCCAATCTGTCTCTCCCCATCTCCTCTCATTATACTCCTCTCACCTCTCAATTTCACTTTTTAAGTATCATCCCTTCCTGTTAAATTGGTCCCGTGCCCTCTATCTATGTATACCTGTAAACGTATATACACACATTCACATATGTATTCATATGCCTGCATACCCTCATATAAAGACATATATATAATATATACACATATATACACATACATATATATATATGTATGTATATATATATATATTTCTAATCCCTTCAACTACTGAGAAAAGTTTCATAAGTTACAATTATTGTTTTTCCATGTAGGAATGTGAATAGTTCAACTTTGATAAGTTCCTTATGAGTTCTTTTCCCTGTTTACCTTCTCATGCTTCTCTTGCTTCTTGTATCTGAATGTCAAATTTTCTATTCAACTCTTGTTTTTTCAGCAAGAATGCCTGAAAGTCCTGTATTCCACTGAATGACCATATTTTCCCCTGAAACATGATACTCAGTTTTGCTGGGTAGGTGACTCTTGGTCTTAATCCCAGCTCCCTTGACTTCCGGAATATCACATTCCAAGCCCTTCGATCCCTCAGTGTAGCAAAGGGGAATTTCTTAACAGTTAAAATGCCCCCAAATGGAATAGATTGTCTTCTGGCCAAGACTAGTCAGACATTTATTGATGTTACAGGGCCAGTGTTCTTAACTGTTGTATGATGGACCATATTTTTAAATGCACTGAAGGTTTTCCCCTCCAGATCGACTTTTTTTGTGAAAGCAAACTAGGCCATCTTTTGCCTCAGTTCTTACCTAGCCTTTAATTATTGGATGGGTGTTGCCTCAGACAAACTGAGATCTGGGAAAGACCTTAATTTAAAAAGGCTGTGGTCTCCTACTGTATACCGGGCCTTTACCAGTTGCCTTGACCTATGTCTTGCTGCTGGACTCAGGTGGCTCTGAAGGGGAGAGTGGGGCTGATGACTTCATACAGCTCTTCCTCACTTAAATACAGTTCACTTACAAGTTAAAACATTACCCTCATCAGGCCATTGGTCCCCTTCAAGAATGAAGGAGGAACAATAACAACAGATGCATCACAAAGGAAATATATTAAAACATAAGTACCAGGATTTTAAAAGTTCCAAGCTCACAGGCCCTCTCCATCTATCCACAGACCCCTTTGATGGTCTATGGACTTCAGGTTAAGAGTCCCTATTGTACAGGAACTTCTTTGCTTTAGGAAAAGGTGGGACTAAAAGATCCCTAAGGTTTACTTTAAGCTTTAAACTTCTAGTCTCAGGAATCTCTGGTCATGTTTGCCTTTGTTTTTCATTTCAAGGTTAGAAAAATAATGGGGTATCTTCATCAGGGTCTATGAGGGAACAGTGGCTCGGTCAGGAAGGGACCAACATCCACAGCTAGTCCTTGTTGCTTTCCCTTCCTAGTAGCTGCCCTCAGTCAGCGCCAGATCTATCAACTCTGAGCAGACGTTGGCATTGATCTGATCTCACTTCTACCACCCTACCCACTAGCTTAACTAGGAGGTGGGAAAATGCTTTTTTCTTCTTATTTAACTGAGACATAGGGCTGAATTTACATAGTCCAGTTTGCTGCCCCTAACTTAACTAAAGGCAAGACTTAAAGTTTTACAGCAGATGAGATCACTGTCAGGGACCTAACCCCAGGTTCTTTTCCCTTTTCTTTGTTGTTTAGTTGTTTCAGTTGTGTCCAACTCTCCATGACCCCATCTGAGGTTTTCTTGGCATAGATACCGAAGTGCTTTGCCATTTCCTTCTCCAGCTCATTTTACAGATGAGGAAACTGAGGCAAACACGGTTAAGTGACTTGTCCAGGGACACACAGCTTATAAATGTCTGAGACCAGATTTGAACTCAGATCTTCCTGACTCTAGGCCTAGCATTCTATCTATTGTGCCACCTAGCTGCTCTTATCACAGTCTAATCTGGGCTGGATTAAATATTGTTGCATAAAACTTTCAGCGTAAGAAGATTTGGCTTGTCCTTGTCTTTGGTCTACTTATAGGTCAGGTGAGGCCTTTAATTCCTTCCTGTTCTAGTGGCAGTTCTGTGTCTGGTGCAATGAATCACTCAGGGCCTGAGCGTTCAAATAATTAGTTATATATATATGTATATATACATACATATATGCATACATGCATATATGCACATGGATGTGCATGCACTTGTATATGTGTGCATGCTACATGTATCTGTATGTATTTATCCATTTGTTTACACACACACACACACACACACACACACATATCCACCCCTTACCCCTAGGTAAAAGCAATTCCCAAAGTAGTTAAAAACAGTTAATGAAAGCAAAATTTCCTTAAAGAAAGGAAGTTGGCAAGGAGCTTCTCTGCAGTCTTAGGAGCTCTCCAGCAAAAGTCCTAAAACCCCTGCTTCTATATTTTTCTTGCCCAAAGGCTCCCACCCTTCCTGAGTCCCAGACCAGTCTTCCTAGGGGCATAGTTAATCCTGACTGCCAAATAACTTCTTCAATCACTACAGTCCTAGCTGTGTGGTTGGAATGTGAGGACTTAACCCATTCCTTACTAGTAGAACTAGAATCTCAACCTGCAACGTTTTAGAAGCTGCTTCCCGGGCACTCCAGCTCCAGGCCCTTTAGGTCGTCTCCTCGAGCACCAAAGTTTGCCTCTTTTTGTCAGCTAACCTGCTTCTATTGCTCCTTTCTCACCTCCACTTCTGAGGAAGTCACTTCCCTATATAGTCCCAAAGGTTTTCACCCTCTGTTTTAGCCTATGCTCTACTAACTTTTGTCCTACTGAAAGTCTCTGTGGTTCTGGGTTCCTGGAATTCTGCCCTTGGCTTTTTTCTTCTGACCTGTTCAATTTGCTTTAACATGTTCAATAGATGTGAAGACCTCCTCTGGAGCTATCACACTCCCCACCCCAACTGCAACTAATATGTTGGGTCCCCATGGGGGGACTACGACCATAGTGAGAAGATCAAATTGACTCTGATTTCATTTTGTACTTAATTCTGTTCTGTATCACCTGTTGTAAAATTGCCCAAACCATGTTTCTTTGTCTCTGAGTTCAGTCTAGGAGTTCAGTCCAGAAGTTCAGCTTTGCTCTCTGAGCTGAGTTGTCCCATAAATCACCTTAATTAAAAGAAATATGTTGTTTCTACACATCTTACTGCCCATGTACAATTAAGGGAGATTGGCTGCCGTGCTGGTCATCTGTCAAATTTTCCTCAAAGGTTTAATTCAGTAGTTCAGAGCAAAGGCATTTACTGAAATAGCACAGCATGAACACCTTTAGCAAAACATTCCTCCCATAAAACCAGGAGTGCCCTTTTTTTTACCAATACTTACAGCAATATTGGGAAGAACGGGCACACTTATCAAGCCTACATTTTGAAAACTACTGATCTGAATCTTTGAAGAGAGTTGGGAGTACTTATTGTAAATAACTGAAAGTGAAACATGTTTCAGAAAATGGTGGGAAAAAACTTAACCTTCTTTTGCCTACTTCTACAGTGACTGTACCCTGCCTGAGAATCCTTTGTTCATAGCATGTGGTCCCAAACATAGTAGCAGCCTTGGGTAAGTGGAATCCTGATGTTTTCATTTAACAGCCCCTGTGATCACTTATAGGATTAGAGATTTTGAGCTAGGAGAGCCTCTGATTCTCAGAAATAGCATCCTATTTGCAATCTGTGGATCTTACAGTAGAAAATGTTAATGATTCTTACTGAAAGGATTTTTCTATTGTATTCTAAGGAATATCGTGCCAGAGGCAAATTTTGATCACTGAGGTCCCTGAAATTTTATGCCATCTAAGGATGTCATTATGTCCCACAGAATTATAATCTAAATACCCATAATGACATCCCTTAACAGGGGGAGTTTGAAATTCAGTTTTAGCCTTTTAGTATGTGTCAGAAATATCCAGAATTTAACTAATGGTGTTTTTGGAACTTTGACACAATTCTTTTCACTTGAAGGTCTGGATTATCATAGGATTATAGATACAGAACTGGAAGGAAATTCAGAGGGCATCTTGTACAATTTCCTTACTTTACAGAGTAGGAAACTGAGGCCCAGGGAGGTCATGGACAGGCCCATGACCTGTCCAAAGTCACAGAGATATTAAAGTGGGATTTAAGGAATTTTTGTCCCAATCTAGCAGCCAACTAGTTGTGTTATCACAGGCAAATTACTTTTTTGGGCTGTAGTTACTCCAACAAAATTTTGTACCCAACTCTTTGTGGACCATACTGTCATTAAGGGTTGTTTTTTTTTTTTTGTAAAGTCATTGAAGTGGCATTAGGCAAACAGAGGTTATGTGACTTGCCCAAGGTCACACAGCTATTAAGATTTGAACTCAAGTCTTCCTGACTCCCAGCCCAGTGCTCTATCCACTGCACCATATAGCTATTCCATGTACAAAATAGGAGACATGAATTAGAGAATCTCTAAGGTCCTTCAACTGCTAAATTCCATAATTCCTTTTGTGGAGACCTTGGAGTTCAAATCCCACCTCTCTCATTTATCTATAAGACCTTGGGCAGGTCATGTCATCTTCCCAGGTCACAGTTTTCTCATCTGTAAAGGAAGGGGGTGGGGCTGAATGACCTCTGAGATTCCTTTAAGCCCCAAATTCATGATGCTATGATCCTATAAATCAGGAGAATGACTAAAAGACTGATCCTGTTATGCTTTCTTCAAGCTCTAAGGTCTTATACTATATGAATATCTCATTACCTATTCTTTAGCCCACTTATTCAAGATATTTTATTTCTTGATCAGTAAATGGATTCTGAGGCTTATCATTTGTAACTGATTTTTCTTTACAGAACAAAACTGCTGAAAAATAAATGTCACGCAACTTCAAATGTATCCTTAGCTGAAAATGCTAAAGGAAATATAAATTACACAGAAAGAGGCGTCTTCTTCAGTGTGGATTCATGGGCCCAAGTAAGAATTTCTCTCTAAATAAAGTGAAGTAAATAAATTGAAACTCTGGAACTGTGGCTTGTTACCTATGGATTGAAGAATCCTACTGAAGCACAAGAGCTATTATTGAAAGAGGGCTGCAAATCCCTGTATCTACCATACCTTATCATTTTGACCTTGATTTTATTTGAATGCATATATGTATGTGTGGTATATATATGTGTGTGTATATATATATACAGACATACTATTTTTCAAATGTATATAGATGCTGCTGGCTATTAATAAAACACAAGTTTTTATTTTGTTACAAACTTATGTTTTATTCATTATGATCACATTAATTAATTGTAATTACAAACTTGTATTTTATTAATAACCAAGAGTATGTACGTGCATTTGAATTTTAATTCATGGAATTTCATTTATTTTCTCAATTAATGGATACTAATAATAAGGGTGCTCATAGTAAAAAATGACCCCAGAGGATGAACCTGGGGCTCCTAGAGGTCCAGGATAGCCAGAAGCAGCCTTGGTTAGATTTATCCAGCTCTCGTTTGGTCTCAACACAATGCCAGTTAGTAGTACTTATTGAGGGCTCACTGTGTGTCCTGTCTTAAGGGGAATGATGAAGGGATAGAGAAGAAACAGAAAATATAGTTCCTATTTTCAGACAGCTTACAAAGTGTGGTCAGTCCTAAGATAACTTTTTTTACCCACT
>NW_027185887.1:11662157-11807688 GCF_028583685.1 Petaurus breviceps papuanus
GGTATACCTGTGTCAGAGAGGTCTTGCGGCCTTTGTACTAGTAGAGGATTTACAAAGTACTTTTTTCACTGCAAGTGTGAAACATTATACTCTTAAAGACAAAGTCCTTGAGGCCGAGAAGTAGAACATATTTGTTTGTTAAGTGCTGGAATTGGGTCAGTTTCGAGCTAACTCGTAGTATTTATGGAGTATGTGCTCTATGTATATGCATGCCCTATCCATCAGTTAGTCAACACGAATTTATGAAGTGCTTACTATAAGCCAGGTTAAAAGCAGGGGATACAACGAAAGGGAAAGGGAAAAAACAGACTCTACCCTCAAGGAATGTGCATTCTGAGGGGGGAGACAACTTGTAAATTACTAAGTACATTCAAGTTATATACAGAGTGATGGAAGGTGCTTGAGAGTGGAAGGCATTAACCATGGGAATGAGTGGGGAAAGGCTTCTTATACAAGGTGGGATTTAAGCTGAGTCTTTAAGAAAGTCAGAAGAACTAAGAGGCAGAGGCTAGGGGATAGAGCATTTCAGGAATGGGGAAATGAGGGTGTGAGAAGCCAGTGCAAAGGTATGGGGATGGAGGATGGACTTTCATGTCTGAGGAGCCTAGGCCAGTAGAGCTGGATTGTAGAGTGCTTAGAGGGGACTAAAGTAAGGTATTACCTTACCTTCCATGTAATAAGGGAGAGGTAGTATGACAAGAGGATTTCTAGCTTAGGCTTCCTGTTGCCACTTGCTAAGATAAGGGAAAGACTGTGCCCCAGTCTATTTTGAGTTTCCAAGAAGTTCCTAGAAACTAGAAGGTCATACCACCTTCCAAATCAAGGTTGGGAGATAAGCCATAGCTCCAGTTTGGACCAGTTGGCAGATGTCCTTATCTTCCTCCTTCTGTTACTTGTTTCTAGATTTGCCTTATTTCCCCCTCCTGTTTTCTGTGAAATTCCATTTTTCTTTTCTGCTCATGTATTCGCAATCTATATAAGGTGCTGAAACCGATTATCTGGGCTTATTGACTCTTGTATACAATCAATTGAGCCTGCATTCTGAGCGAAATAAAACTATCTCACTATTTCTGCCTCGTTTATTTGGTGATTGACAGCAGCATCTAATCAATGGATGCTCAGATAATATTTATCTCTGTAGTATGGAGCCAAGTTATGAAGAACTTTAAATGACAAACAGAGGAGTTTATATTTGATCATAGAGATAATGGGAAGCCATTTGAGGTCATTGATCAGGGTGAGTGACATAGCCAGATCTATACTTTAAAGAAATCACCTTGACAGCTGAGTGGGGGATGGAGTGGGGTGGGAAGCAGATTTGAGGCAGGGAGACCAGTTGAAAGATTATTGCAATGGTCCAGGCTACAGGTGATGAGGGCTTGAACCAGAGTTGTGACAATTTGAATGAAAGAAGGGGATATATCCAAGATATGTTGTTTAGGTTAAAATGACGAGATTTGGCGGTGGATTGGATACATGTGTTGAGTAAGTGAGAGAGTGAGGATGACAAATTTCAGGCCTAGGTGACTGGGAAAATGGTGCTACCTTTGACGGTAATAGGGAAATTTGGAAAGGTAGAGGATTTTGGGCTAAAGATAATGAGTTCTGTTTTCAACATGCTGAATTTCAGGTACATTTGGGACATTCAGTTAGAGATATCAAAGTGGCAGGTAGAAATTTGGGACTTGCTCAGCAGAGAAATAAGGGCTGTATATATGTAGAACTGGGAATTATCTGTCTTGAGGGGAACTATGGGGAAATAAAAACAAAGTGAAAGCTATGGTCCCTTCTTTCAATTACTTTTTAAAAATACTCCCCTGATGGCTTAGGTTTGTTATAAGGCTGAAGGAAAATCTGGAATCTGTTTCTGATCCCTAATGGTTTGGTATGAGAAAGCACAAAAATGGATTTAGCTTTCTGTTATGACTTTGCATAAGTTTTTTAACCTCTCAGACTCCATTTTCTTATCTGTAAAATGAAAGGGATGGAATAGACGAATCTAAGGCCTCTTCCATCCCTGCCTATGCATCCTTATGATCTATGCTTATACTCCTCTCTGCCAAAGAGTCTGTGTTACCTTACCAGAATCTCTTTGTTGGAGTTATGAAGATGGAGCAAATGTTTTTTAATCAGAGGTCATAGATCTCTGACACCACTGAATGTACACCACTCCTTATAGTCTGTGAATCTATTATCTTGTGATGATGTTTTTCATTAGTACCAGTTAAATAGTTTTAAAATATATGTGTATGTATGTAGGTTGCAAGGGTGAATGATCCATAGAAAATCTATTCCAGGGGAATTTGGGTTATGTGTGTGTGTGTGTATCTCTATCGTTTGAACATGTTCATCAAAACTATTTATTTAGTTTTGTTTTGAAAGAAAACAACAAAATCATCTTTGATTCAGTTCCATGTTCTGTGAAAAAAAAACATTTTGAGGGTTAATTTTATTGGGATTTTAGAACATTAGTTATTCATTCTAGTCTGAGGTACATGATTTGGTTCAATTCAAGTCCCTCCTGACTTTTTTTTTACTTGCTATACATTTCTGTGACTGTCTCTTCTGCATACGTGCATGTAGCAGCCCAACTAGTATTCACCTGTCCTCAGTGAATATACTTGATCATGCACATAAAAGTATGTAATATCTATAAAATGTCTTTCCTTCATAAAATTCGGTGATTTTGGCATATATATGTATGTATTTGGATTTACATATAGTGTACTGAAAACAGCAGTGGACTTGGGTTTGAATCCTGTTTCTGATATTTACTTGTTATGTGACTTTTATCAAATCACTTCCCTTCTCTAAGGCTCAGTTATTGCCCCTTTGTCCCCCTTCAATGGCTTCCTATTGATGAATTGATATCCTTGTCTGACCTATCTCACACAGTTGTTTGGAGAAAGATACTAGCTGCTGTGATTGTACAGATTTATATGTGTGTCTGTAATCATGGTTAGCATTTAATGATTTTTTTCTTTTAGGATTCAGTCTCCTTTCTCTACCTGACTTTCACAAAGAAGATAAGGAAAGTGTTTGCAGGTGAACAGCCTCACCACAATAACTATGTCACCAATCCCATAGCGTCTTACTTTCTGTCGTTTCCCTATGTGAAGCTTGGATGGTAGGTTGTGCTTAGTTTCTCTGAAATTATTTTAGTGTCATTAACTCTTTATTTGGTTCTGAAATTTTTTTTTTAAATCACATCAGTTCTCAAAGTATATTTTCTTGTCCAGTTTATCCTGAACTAAATATGTTTATTTAATTAATCCCTGGCTCCATGTGGCCAAGTCACCTTTCATTTCATAGGGGCCATGTTCTTCAGAAGTCAAATATTATTCAAATTAGCTTAAGTACACTCTCTTGCTATGTTAAAACTTTTTGAAAAGTGAAGAATCCTTTAGTAAAGCAAGCCATTTGCACATAATTATCCCTCACTTTCTCGCTTCCTTTTTTTTTTTTTAAAGTGAATCTCCTAAATCATAGTTTACAATTTAAATTTGGGGCTCAAGTTTTGAATTCTTAATTCAGTTGAGCCTGCTTATGATGCTGTTTTCAGTGTCCATGGGATACCCTTTTAGGTGAGATTCACAGATTTATACTAAGATGTTCAGATAATTCACTAATTAATTCCCTTGTGTGAGGTTTAATGTACTGTAACCTTTATTATATTCTGCTCCATTATCTGCTTTTTATTTTTTAAAGTTTTATTGAGGTCTTTTGCTTTTATATCATATTTATTTTTTAATATACCTCTTTCCCCTCCTCTAGCTAGTGAGCCTTCCCTTGTAATAAATATTAAAAACCAAACCATTCAGAAAAACCAACACACCACAAGTGCCATATTACACCCATACTCCCTCACCCCTTCAGCAAATAGGGTGGAAAGTTGGGCAGTGCTTTCCAAAGAGTTTTTCATAAAACTATTCTACCAAAAAAGAATCTTAAAACAGAAGCTGTCACTTTATCAGTTTTGTTGTTCAGTCATTTCAGTTGTGTCTGACTCTTCCTGACCCAATTTGAGGTTTTCTTGGCAAAGACTAATGTCTTTGTAGTTTACCATTTCCTTCTCCAGCTCATTTTACAGATGAGGAAACTGAGGCAAAGAGCGTTAAGGGATTTTGCCAGGATCACACAGCTTGTTAGTGTCTGAAGCATGATTTAAACTTAGGAAAATGAGCCTTCCCGACTCTAGACCTGGCACTCTATCTAGGGGCCACCTAGCTGCCCTTTATCAGTGGCAAAAACTTGTCCCCAAACTGGACTGTCATTTGAACTAGACACAATCAAGGAATCTTAGATATGGAAGGGAACCTAAGAATCATTAAAGTCCTATCTCTATTTGAAATAGAAATCTTCTCTAAAATACCCCAAAAATGAATTAATCCTTATCTATGTATTTGCTATGATGGAACAGCCCATTCTATCTTCTGACAGTTTTTAATTATTAGCATGTTCTTCCTTATTTAGATCCAAAATCTACTTTCATGTAGACAGAAAATTTTTCCTTAACCCTAGTCCTAAAATAAATCTAATCCCTCTTTCATTTGGTAGCCCTTCATTTTTTTTTAAAACACATATTAAGTCATCTTTTCTCTGAGCTAAGCATCCTAATTCCTTAAACTAATCCTCAAAGGACATATTTTTTGAGTCTCTCAGCTTCCTAGGTACCCTCTTCTGCATGTATTAAAGTTTGTCTACTTTCTGCCTAAAATAAAGCTCCCACCACTGAGCACAGTGCTTCATATGTGGCCTGGCCAGAGTGGGGAAGAGTTGGACTGTCACCTCCTTTCTATGCAGCATAAATTCACATTTTGGTAACTGTCACATTGCTCTCATGTTGATCTTCCAGTCCTACAAAACTCCCCAATTTTTTTCATTGGAACTATTATCTTGTAATGTCTCTCCTACCTTATATTCTGTATGAGTTTTTTAAAAACTTAAGTACAGAACTATACATTTATTCTTAGTATACATCTTGCCTTAGCTACTTCCCAGTTATGTGACAGTGGGGAAGCCATCTAACCTGTCAGTCTCAGGTTCCCCTCACCTTTTATAAAATGAGGGGCAATACCTATTTCACAGATTGTTATGAGGAACAGATGAGATAACAATGTAAGGTTATTTACGATCTTAAAGCACACTATAAATGCTATTATTATTGTTATTATTTCTACCAGTCTGCCCCATTGAGATGTTTTTCGGGATCTTTTTATTTCTTTGAAGCACGACACTATTTTTAGAGGATTGATAATGAGCCTTCAAAACCCTTTGACTTCAGGCCATTAATTAATTCAATTATAACACAGTTAAGACAGGAATCAAAGTTTGTCTTCACTTTTCACTGCACATGTAAAATGAGCTGTCTTGTTCAAGGAAGATCATTCCAGATAAGAATTCCTGCATGTGTTGGTCGCCACAGAAAGATGCAGGCTTCAATCTGGGGAACACTTTCTTTGTATCAGGACTGAGATTCATGAGGATCTCAGCATCCATCCCAGTTGTATTGAGTGGTGTTTTGTTTTTTAACCAAATGAGGTTAGGTTTTTGCGTGATCTCTATCAACCCCAAGTTCGTGAGCCAGATACTATTCTATAGTAAATAGGGGGCTATCACTGAGAACTTGGAGGGCGTTTCTTTGTGAAGAGGTTGCTTGTTTGAAGCTCTTTGGTGTTTTGATTTCATCAATTCCCTGGAGGTTCAATGTGATATGTATTAGCTTAGCACAGTGCCTGGAACATAGTATGTGATTAGTAAATATTTATTGACTGACTGACTGATTGTATGTATGTGGGGAGAGGGGAGGTCTTCGAACTTAAAAACAATTTGAAAGGGGTGGCTAGGTGGCGCAGTGAATAGAGTACCAGCCCTGGAGTCAGGAGGACCTGAGTTCAAATCCAGCCTCAGACACTTAACTAGCTGTGTGGCTTTGGGCAAGGCACTTAACCTCAATTGCCCTCCAAAAACCAAAAAAAAAAAAATGAAATATGTATGTATAGATATTTTATAATTGTATTTCTTGCTTGGTTGCCTTTGTAATGCTATGTATTTAATTTTATGCTTTTAAAAATATTATTCAATGAAAAGGTCTGCTACCTTTGCCAGACTGCCAAAGGGATCCATCCATGACACAAAAAAGGTTAAGAATCCTTGCTCTAAAGCATCAGGACTTGGGTTAATAAATATTTTAAAGCTCTCCAAACTAGCCACCATGATAGTTGATACTAATTGCTTTAAGCAATATTCAATTTCCCTCTCATCCCCCCTCTCCTTCCCTTATCCCCTCACAAACATGGATCTGGAATCTCATTGTTGTAAGGAGCTCTTAGCACAGAAACTCCCTTCCTGACGCTGGATTATCTAGACAAATTATCTGTAATTTATAGTCTTCGAGATTTGTCTGGGGCAATGAAAAGTTGTAAGTTTCCCATGGTGTCATACAGCTAATATGTACCAAAGGTGGTAGATGAACCTAGGTCTTCCTGACTCGAAGGCCAGACCTTTAAACACTAGGCTTGGAAGAAATCTGCAAGAGGAAAGAAATGAGAAAGAAAGTGTTTTGCCCAAATAATTATTTCCTGTGGTATAACTGATAATATTTTCTGATATACAGGTCAATGATTTCAGCCGACCTCAACCAGGATGGCCATGAGGATCTGGTGGTGGGAGCACCAGGTTATAGCAGATTAGGCCATGCTCAGGTGGGACGAGTGTATCTTCTCTACAGCAATGATATAGGTTTGCCTCCTGTAGACTTGGATTTGGACAAAGAAGCACATCTAATTCTAGAGGGCTTTCAGGTGTGGTTCAAGTTCAATATTTTTTCTATAAAAACATGTTGCATGTGCTTTACTGGATAATAAATCATTGCCTAAGGCCTATGATCCTGTTAGTATATGATCCAAGTGTTGGCAAACTTCTCAGGATTCTATAAATGACTTAATTGCTTAAATAGAGCATGATGTATATATAATAAAAAAAATCACCCTGTGGTAGTACTGCAAAAGCAAAAAAAAAAAGTTTTTTTAAAAAATGTCTTCACTGAAAAACTAAAATGGAGACTAACTATGCCAGAAGCCCACCTCTAAACAGCTTGACTCTTCTTGTCAAGGCACTAGCAGCTAATAAGGCAGCTACAGCTTTTCCCCAGAGTAATGAAATTTAGAAGGTGCAGATAACATTTTATTCATCCAACAGGTAGAAACAATGGGCTGAATACCTAGTTAGCAAAACTATTGACTTAAAATGGGAAATGTAAGAGATGGTACGCTCCTCTCCTCTCCTTTCTTGTACAAGGCCATACTCTTATCAATGATTCTCAAAGTATTGTCCAGGATCACCTTGGGTCCCCAAGACCCTTTTAGGTAGTTGAAGAAAGTAAAAAACTACTTTTATAATAAAACCAAGATGTTTTGATTTATAATATAGTAAATATTGATAGACATAATCCACATAAACAGAATCTCTCTGGAGAAGGGTTCCAAATTAATTTTTAACAATATAAAGGAATCCTAAGACCAAAAAGTTTGAGAACCGTTGTTGGCTCTATTCTGTTCTCTTCTATTCTCTGTTTCTTTGTGAAGAGGTTGCTTGTTTGAAGCTCTTTGGTGTTTTGATTTCATCAATTCCCTGGAGGTTCAATGTGATATGTATTAGCTTAGCACAGTGCCTGGAACATAGTATGTGATTAGTAAATATTTATTGACTGACTGACTGATTGTATGTATGTGGGGAGAGGGGAGGTCTCTCTCTTTTCTGTTCTCTACTCAGGCAGCAGTCTCCCTAGTATTGGCTTCCAAATGTCCTGAGGTCCCTCAGACTTAACTGAATTCATCTTTAAAAGCTGAATTAAAAGGGCAACTTGTTTTCTGTGTATTCCTCTTGGTCTTTGCTGTAGGGCCCCAGACTTGATATTTAGGGTTCTGGTGCTTACAGGTACAATAGGAAAGGATGGGAGTATTTTATTTTCAGATAAATGTAGAGTATTAATCAACCTATACAAGGTCATTTAAGGCAAGCTCTTAGTTAATGACATTTATTGAGTTTTCTCTCTTGGACAACAATTATAAGTATGTTGTGATATGAAAAATTGTATTGAATCAGGTAAGTTCTTGCCTTGGTTCTGCCATTAACCCCTTAATAGTATCATGCAAACCACTTACCCTTTTTGCATTTCAGTATTCATCTGCAAAGTGGGAACAACACTAATGCTTGACCTATATCCTTCATGGAATTGTTATGAGAATGAAAAGAAATCATAGAGAGTGAAATTTGAAAAGTTAAATGACAAGACTCTACCATTGTGCAGGACAGAAAGGGAGGCTCGTTTTGCCAATTTCTGTGTTTTGGGTAGACCCACGAACACAGTGCTGTAAACAGCACATCATAATAGTTGGAAGAGATTGTAGAGTTCATCTAGTTTAACCTCCTAATTTTACAGATGAGAAAACTGAGGCCAGAGAAGAAATTAATTTGCCCAAATTCATACAATAAATGGCTGAGCTAGAATTCACTCCCAGGTTTTCCCACTGTAAGCCCAGTGCTTTTTTTAGCCCTTTTTATTACCCCCACAGAGCATGAAAAAAAGTTTCCAAATAATTCCACCCACTCCTGTTTGCTGTTCATCACTCACCTTCTCCAGACACCTCTCAATCTGTCCCAGTGTTTCACAAAATAGAATCATTCATAGTGTATGTTCTTGGGAAACGGCACTGATTGAGTAACTCTACAGACGCAGCACTTTGAAAGGAACAGTGGTTGTTGTTGTTAAAATTTTTATTAAGTGGTGTTCTTGAAGACCAGCATGATCTAGTGGAAAGAGTCCTGGTCTGGGTGCCAAGATCTTTCTGCTTTGCCATTAATTATCTCTGCACCCCTCTGAGTTTGTGTCCTCATCTGTAAAGTGAAGGCGTTCACAGGGTCATAGGTCTGGAAAGGACTTCAGAGGCCATCATTTACAGGTGAGCAAACTGAGACTCAGGGAGGTTATGGGTGGGATTTGAACCCAAGCCTTCTGACGCACAATGCTCTTTCAACTTACCATGATTCCTAGATGATCTCTAAGCTCCATTTTAACAAAAAATGATGATGAAGGTGATGATAATGTTGATGATGATGATGATTCCAGGATTAGAATTCATATACCTCTGAGGATGCTTAGTTAACTTTCAGAAGAGTCTGAAAAGGTACCTATTGATGATATAAGGCTGCAGGGCCATGTAGAAAAGTTACATAGGATGAGAAGATATTCTCATGATTGGGAGTTGGAGGGAGCATTGATCCATTGAAATATTGAGGACTGGCAGGGAAGCAAGTTTTTAGAGCTCTGAACATTAGTCACCACTCTTATCTGTCTTTGATTTGCTTTGTGTCTTCCAATGGTCCAGGAAAATCCTCTTATTTATTAGGTTCCACCTACAAAATGGTGGAAGAGTAAAAAATTCAAGGCTGTAGTGAAGGCTACCTAATAAGTAATAGACCTGCTTACAGAAGCAAGGGGGTTATACTGTAGACAATGTGTCATCCTATAGACAGTGAAGGCCAATATGGTGTATGGAAAGAAAGTCAGGCTTGGTACAGGAAATCCCAGGCTCAAATCCCAGTTAAGCCACTCGCTAACTGTGTGACCTTGGACTTCATTACTTTGGGACTCAGTTTTCTTATTTGTAAAATGAGGAGTTACTTTATATCAGGGCTTGGCACACTACCAACTGAGTGCCAAATCCAGCCCACAGCCGGTTTTTTTCTTTATGGTCTTTACATTTTAAAATATCATGAAACTTTATTTTAAATTGTAAATACCATTCTTAGCAGGGACTAGTAGGTGGTAGTTGAAGTTCCATGGGCTATGTAGTTTGCCAACTCCTGGAGTAGATTATATCAAGGATTGCTTCCATCTCTAAATTCTGTGCCTAGAATTTATTATTAAACTGTAGTAAACAGTTTTAAACTGCCTATGACCCTATGCCTTTGACCCAGCAATACCACTATTAGGTCTATTTACAAAGATGATTAGGAAAAAAGGAAAAGAACCAAATGTTCCAAAATATTTATAGCATTTCTCTTTGTGGTGGCCAAGAACTTGAAATTGAAGAGATGCCCATCAATTGGGGAATGAGTGAACAAGTTGTGTTATATGATTGTGATGGAATATTACTGTGCCATAAGAAATGGTAAGATCAGTGATCTTAGAAAAAACATGGAAAGACTTGCATGAAATAATGAAGAGTGAAATAATTAGAACCAAGAGAACACTGTATACAGTAACAGTAATATTGTTTTAAGAATGACTTTGAGCAAATAAGTTATTTTGACTTATAAATATTCAAATCAATTATAAATGCTATAAAGGACATATGAAGAAAGACTATCTGCATTCAGAAAAAGAACTGATAAATAGAAGTATGTAGAGAATAATTTTATATACATAAAAATATATATATGCCTATTTGTGTCTAATGGTAGCCATCTTCTAGGGAGGGAAGAAAAAAAGAAACTTACATGATAACTTTATTATATATTTAAAAGGAATAGCAAATTTTACATAATGGATTTGCAGGTTCATGTGCAATTATTTTTTTACTATACTGTTTATGGAAGTGCTTATTTTATTCCATGAATTTAAAAATTCTGTGTCTACATTGATCTCTGAAGTCCTTTCCAGCTTTAATCATCTTTCAATCTATGGCTTTAGGCTGAAAGTAAATGAAAGAGTATTGGTTCTGGAGTTTGGGTTCAAATCCTATCTTGGCCACTCACCTGTGTGACCTTGCACAAGTCCCTTTATTTCCCTCATCTGTAAGATGAAGGGGGTAGACTGGATGGCTTCTGTGGTCTGTTCTGGCTCTAAATCTTCTATCCTAATAGTGGGGAATAATGAATTACTTTAGTAATTCCTCCACCCAGCCCCCAAAACTCCCCCCTCAAAAACAAAACTATTCATAAACTACCTGATGTCTGATTGTTTTCCTAGCATAGAGTATGATCCTTTCTGAAACTGTGAGCTGCATTATGTTCTACAAACCCAAGAAGCACAAGGAAGGCCTTTATTTACTGCTACCCTGTTTCCAGGGATCCTGTGCCTTCATCATAGCAGGAGACATTCCAAAAATGTTACTTGGGAAACCAACATAAAGCACAAGGTCTTTCTTTTATTCTTTGAAAGAGTATGACTTAGTAAATGAGAAATCATATTTAATCCTTCAGCCCTCAGGTCGCTTTGGCTCTTCTGTGGCAGTGTTGGATTTCAACCAGGATGGGGTGCCTGACCTGGCAGTGGGAGCCCCCTCAGTGGGAGCCGAGAAACTCACTTATAATGTAAGGTTACTTTAACCCATAAGGCTTGTTTTCTTTCCTTTCTCCCCTCCCCCCCTTACCCTTTCTTCATTTCTGAAGGGAAGGAAAAGAATTAAAAAGCCGAGGGATCGTCACTTAGATTCTGAGATTTGTGATCTTCACAAAGTAATATGATGAGCATTCATTTAGTCTTTATCCTACAATGTTAAATATCACCAGGGATATAGAAGAAACATAATACATGGTCTCAGCTCTCCAGGCAATTGCAGTTTTGTTAGGAAACTAAGACAGAGAGGAGCAAGACAGATGCAGTTCGCTCCCAAGGCAGTTACAAGGTGCATAGGAGAGGCACCGGCTGAGTGGTAAAATCTAGTACGAGTTCTAGTGGGAGAGAGATCCTGGGGGCCATAATCATCAGGAGGAGTCTCATGGAGGTGCTGAGATCTGAGCTGAATCTGAGGGTTGAGAGGAGTTGCTTAGGCAACCGTCTCCCCATTGACTTTATTTTTTTTTTTATCATAAGGGAACTGATGTCCCTAATTTTGGGGAAATGATCAGAGCATTCTAAGTTTGTGAGAGAAGAAACCAGGCTGCTCTGAGAACTAGATATTTCTTGAAGTCATCAGTGATTGTTATCCAGCATCCTTCAGGGTTCCCGACCCTATGAAAGACACACACAAAATTATTAAATACACAAATCGCTTTCTTTTATATCATTTAATTGATCTATCAACATTTCTTAATCACCTACTATGTATCAGACATTATGTTAAGCCTATGAATACAAAGAAAGGCAAAAACAATTTTGACCCTCAAGGAGCTCACATTCCACTGGGGAGATAACATGTAAACAACTGGGTGTATACAGGATTCAGTTATCAAATGAGATGGCATGTGTAAAGCATTCTGCAAACTTTAAGCACTATATAAATGCTAGCTATTGTAATTTCTGAAGTCTACATGACACTGCTTCTGATCCATTTTTTTTTTTGGTCATTAATCTAGGGGGCAGTGTATATCTTTTTTGGTGCCAAAGAAGGAAAAATATCTTCTCAACCAAATGTCACCATTTTGTGCCAGGTATGTCCACCTACTTCTAATGTGTTTGCCATTTGCACCTGGTCTTTCATCAATGTCTCTTTGGGTTATGGAGGTGATCCTGGGTTAATTTTAGACTATACCAGTGAAGCAAGAGCTCAAGTACTCCTATTTACTATCTGGAAAGGTTTCAAATATGGTCCAGTTGGTGAACCATATGTTTCCTTTTCAAAGATTAGCTTAGTTAAATTTGGGGATCCTCAACACCAGCTTGGGTACAGAGTGATGGATTGTTTGGCAACAGCAATTTTCTGGGATCATTTGTTAAGGTGTAGAAGGGTTGAAATGTGTGTCCAGTGGAGGAGGCAGAGTAGTTGAAATCTATGTCCAGTGGAGGGAGATGGGTGACCCTGATGAAAGCCCAGACACTTGGCCTATTAAAGTATGTTTGGCCACTGTGATCAGACTTGTGGGGCTCCTTCTATTGCAAAGAATTCTTCTGTAGACTCTAAAAATCTCCATGGACGAGTGAAAAGCTGTTTTCTTTTCAGGACACGTACTGTAACCTTGGTTGGACGCTCTTGGCAGCAGATATGAATGAGGATGGTGCTCCTGACCTGGTGGTTGGGTCACCCTATGCACCCAGTGGAGGGAAGCAGAGGGGAATTGTGGCTGCATTCTATTCAGATCCCATCCAGAATGTCAAAGGTGATGCTTACCGGTGGGATCTGCTGTGTTAGATTGCATATTTTTGTTCATTCCTTTTATTCCTTCCTTGGTAAAGAAGTCATATCATTGCCTTAAGTTGGTGATATAGGAAACTCAGAATATAAAGGAGACAATGTACCCAAAGGTTCAAAGTGATGTTAGCTTCTAGTTATAACTGAATTATAACATACTCTCTTCCTGTGCACTTAAATGAAGAGGGAATTCAGCATTAGCTTCCTAACAAAGACTTGTAGTAGGCCAGGAAATGAAATACCATGTAATGTCTAGAAAAGCAGTTATTTTTACAAATTGTTCTTTAGTTCTGGCAACATGACCACAAATTTTATTCCTTATTCAAATCATAAGTGCCATAGTTGTACCCAGGGCTCTGCTACAAATGGGCTTCTTTGACAGGGAGACCCTCTGAGACCTGCCAGACTTCAGAACCTCCAAATTTACAGGTCATCCCAGCCTCCTAGTGAAGGTGACTGCACTTGTTTTCTAGATCAACTGAATGTTGAGGAGGCTAATTGGATGGTAAAGGGGGAAGATGACTATGCCTGGTTTGGATATTCAATTCACAGCCTCAGCCTAAAGAACAGAACTCTGTTATTGGTTGGGAGTCCAACCTGGAAGAATATGAGTGGGTAAGTTCTGATCGTGAATTCTAGGACTGAGCTCTGGTATCAGGTGATTAAACTTACTGTTGCTTCTTAGCCCTCTAGATAGGGAATTTCTGCAAGTAAACTCAGCACTTTTAAAAAAAGGAGTGGGGATTCTGGGATCTTGTAGAATATATATCTGATAGACTATTAAAAATAGAAACCATTTTAGGGGGTATAGTTTGAGGGGTTTTCTACCTGGGAGCAAAAGGGATGGTTTGGTGCAGTATAAAGGGTTCTGAACCTTGTATAGTCAGTCATAGGACCCAAGTTCACACCTCAACTGTGCCAGTTACACCCATGTGACTTTACAGCCCTACTGTCCCCAGGCTAGTGAGGATTATGAGGGCTGAGGTGTGTGTATGCATGTGTGTGTGTGTGTGTGTGTGTGTGTGTGTGTATAGCCTTCTCTTCCTCTCATGTTCAGTTCAGAAATAATCTTAACTGAACTCACTGGTGAATCTGCTACCACATTGATGCCTCTGGCTAGAGATGGTTGGGTTGCTGAGAATTGTATGATTTGTTACAGGCTAGGTAATATGTTCTACATCCGTGATGAGAAACAGAGCATTGGAAAGGTCTACGGCTATTACCCACCATGTAGACAAAGTTGGTTTGCAATTACTGGAGACAAGGTAGGAGATTCCTTCCAAGGAGAACTGCCGTGATATGCTCTGTCAATGCAGAGGCATTTAATACTGAGAGTATTACATTTTTTCAGGCGATGGAAAAACTGGGCACCTCGTTATCAAGTGGTGTTGTGGAAGTCAATGGAGCCCCAAGACAAGTGCTGCTGGTTGGCGCCCCAACTCGTGGTATGTCAGACATCACTTAATGCTATTTCCTATTAGTCACATGGCCCTTAGGACCAACAGAACTAAAATTTTTAAAACTCAGCATTCAGGAGGGACAGTGTCAGCTTTTAGAGTGCAAGACCTGGTTAGTAAATTCTGAGCACTGGTGCTTGCTTCTCAGGGAAATTATTTCATTCTCTTTTAGAAAGAAGATTAATCCACAAGAGTTAAGGGTTCTGCCACTTTCCACTATCTAACTTTAGGCAAATAATTTAATTTCCCTGGGCCAAATGTTCTTCATCTGTAAAAGGAGGTTAGACTAGATTAATCCACAAGAGTCATAAGTAGCTTTTTTCTGATCATTATAGTTAGAACATAGAATTATACCATTAAAAAAAACTTAGTGAATATGGGTCCTGGTACTTACATTGCCACATATTGGCTCTGCTGGAGTTCTCTCCTTTTCAGAGTCAAAAGCAGTGATTCCTAATCTTTTTTTTTTTTTAATTTTCAACACCTTGTTTATTAGTTTATTTTGCAACTTCACCTCTTCCCTCAAACATACCTTAAAATACTATGTGTGCAGTTTAATAAATTCATATAGTCAGGGGTAGGGAACCTGGGGCCTCAAGGCCCCATGTGGCCTTCTAGGTCCTTGGGTGCGGCCTTTCAACAGAATCCAAGTTTTACAGAACAAATCCTTTTATTAAATGGATTTGTTCTGTGAAGTTTGGATTCAGTCAAAGGGCTGCACTTGAGGACTTAGAGGGCCACAGGTTCCCCATCCCTGGATAGTTTCATTAAGTTTATTTTAAAAATTAAAGCGAATTTGAGTTCATTTTGTTTTTAGAAATTTGAGCCATCCATAATTTCCCTGGGTGCTACAATGATAATAATAGTCCAGTTCTCCATAGTACTATTGGGTTTACAAAGTATTTTCCTTGTGGTAGTCTTGTGAAGTGAGTAGTTTACTATTTTACAGATGAAAAGACCAAGTCTCAGAGAATCCATGATCATATTGCTAGTAAATGTCAGTGCAGAAATCTGAGTCCATGCATGTCACCTGATCCTGAATTTAGTGCTATTTAAGTATGAAAATTTCTGTCCTAGGCTTAAATTGCTGGAAAGAACACTGGAGGGGAGGGGAGGGGAGGGGAGGGGAGGGGAAGGGACGATGAGCATGGAAGGATGGGGAGGGGGGCTGAACTAGTTGATCACTAAAGTCTTCTAGTGTGAGGATCCTATGATTGTATAAATTTATCTAATAATAAATGCATTGAGTATTAATGATGTAAATAAGGAAAAAAAGAAAGAACACTGGATTTGGAGTCAAAATGCCTGTGTTTGAATCCTGGCTCTGCCACTTTCTACTGCAAACCTTAGGCAAATCATTTGATTTCCCTGGGCTTCCTGCTCTTCATCTGTAAAATGAGAAGTTGGGCTAGATGACTTCTAAGGCCTCTTCCAGCTTGAAATCTTGGGATCCCAAAGTCACTATTCCCTCCAAGATTCAGGTTTTTAGCCCAATGCAAATGAAGCTTTTGTGGGTAAAGAGGATGCCCCGTACTTCAAAAATGTAGCTATCTTGTGAGGATGTTGGAGTTACAAATTGATATGGTTTACTGCTTTGATGATAAAAAATTCCACTTACGTAGGATTATTCTGAAATTATTAAAATCACATTTATAGAAATGCTAAACTCTGACTCTAAGAAATGTGCCTAGGTATGTAGAGTAATTATAGTTGTATCTAACTCTTAGTGACCCTGTTTAGGATTTTCTTGGCAATGATACTGGAGTGATTTGCCATTTCCTTCTCCAATTCATTTTTCCAAGTGAGGAAACTGAGGCAAATAAGGTTAAATGACTTGCCCAGGATCATACAGCTAATAACTATCTAAGGCCAGATTTGAATTCAAAAAGATGAGTCTTGCTGACTCCAGGCCCGGCACTCTTTCCAATGTGCCACCTATCAACTCCTTGTGTATAGTAAAGTCATATTTATTTGGTGACATTAGGGAATGAGATGTTCTAAATGAGTGAATTTTTCAGATAACTGAAGTAAGACTTTTAAAAAATGCTAAGTGGCCCCAGGTTGCTGTGCTTTTCTTGTTAGTGGGTTTTTGTTTTTTTTTTGCTGCTTTTGTGGGTCTTGTTTCAAGCAACCCCCAGGAAGTTTCTAATTATCAGTGTGCTATAAGCTGAGGCAGAATTGAAGGCTGCCCAAGAAAAATCATATAATGAAGTTTGACCAGTAAGTTACATTATTTCAACATAGTACTAAGTCACTAGCTCTGGCATAAGGAAGGGCTTGAAGGCAATTCCAATCTTTACGTAAGAAATCAGGAAAACAGCATGCCTAACCCTAGTTTTGCAATATCCTAGGATATTGCTATAGTACTAATTTTAATGGTAGCACAAAAATGTTAAAGCAAAATGAATTTGAATTCATCTGCATTTAAATGACAACTTCTTTTTTCTTGTTACTCAAAGGTCTTCTTTGTGCATTCTTGGACTTTTGCCATTTTGGATCATTGAGGTGGCAAAAAGTTTGACTGTCAAATGATTGGGGGCAGACATTCTGTCGTCTCAAGTTTCTCCCCACTACAATCTATCCTCCATTTAACTACTAAAGTGATTGCAGATCTGATCATATTACTGCCCTCTCCCTCTTCCCCCATGTATCTTGTAGTAAAAGTTAATTTAAGGGGCGGCCAGGTGGCTCAGCGAGTAAGAGCACTGGCTCCAGTGTCAGGATGACCTGGATCAAATCCGGGCTCAGATACTCAGCACCACACCCAGAAATAATAACTGGCCGTGTAACCTTGAGCAAGTTACTTAACCCCAATTGCTTAAAAAAAAAAAGTTAATTTAGAATTTTCTATAAACTTGAATTTTCTAACAGTAGGTTGGCTGCCTCATAAAAAGCAGTGAATCCCCTGTCACTTGAGGTGTTCAAGAAGCATCTATATGGGATATTATAGAAAGGATTTTTGCATTGGGTGGCTAATTTAGACTAGATCATCAACTAAGATCCCTCCCAAATTTAAAATTCTCTGCTTAGGTTAGTTTCATAATATGTGACATCCTAAATCTAACCTCCGATACATTGTAAGTTGTTCCATTTTTGTTGCTTTGTATTGTTTCAGATGACAAGTCTAAAATGGTCTTCTTATCCATGACCCTGCACCAGGGAGGCAGTACTCGGATATACGACTTGACAGCTGAGACAGGACCCTCGTTGCTTGGCACCTTCAGTGGGGACAGGCGCTTCTCCCGCTTTGGAGGGATGGTACACTTACGGGACCTGGACAATGACGGATTGGGTAAGAAGGTGACACGAGCTTCAGCCAAGGAGTCAGATTCCTTACTCAATGGAGCAGTTCTCCAGTAGAGACTCCTCCTTCCTCCCCCCCCCTCCCATTGTACCACCTGATCTCGGACAGCTTAATGAGAATCGGCATCATCTAGTTCAACCCTGTCAGAGAAGGGGACTCAGGCCCAGAGATGGTATGATTTGCCCAAGGTGACCCCGGTAGTTAATTGGCAGCTCAGTAATGCTAAGGGCTTTTTGATGATAATTCTGAGCCTAATGAGACCCAAACCGAATTGTGTAACAAGGGTGACTTGTCTTCCTTGTGGCTATGTTCAGAATCTCCACCCTATTAACTGATGATGAATAATGAAATGTGAAAAGAACATCTGTCTTGGGCTAAGATTGGAGTAGATGATTTCAAGGCAGGATAAGAAGTGTGTTGGATAAGGAATTTCTGATTACTGTGAGGATACAAAACAGAACATGATTATCCTTCCCCCTAACCCTTCACTCTCCTTCCCTATTACTGTAGAGGGCAACACCATCTTCCCAAGCCCTCACTATATCTCACCACCACCATCCCCATATCTAATGTGTTGCCAGGGTCTTTCAATGTCACCTTTGCGACATTCTCAAATTCTCCTGTGTCTCCTCTGAAACTGCCACCAATATAATGCAGGCCCTCATCACTCCATGTCTGTATTACAGTAGCCTATTGGTGGGTGGGCTTGTCTCAAGTCTCTCCCCACTCCAATCTGTCCTTCTTTTAGCCACTAAAGTGATTACAGGTCTGATCATATTATTGCCCTCCTTAATAAAATTCATTGTCTTCTTAGTGCCCCCAGCATCAAATATGGAATGTTCTGTTTGACATTCAAAGCCCTTCATAGCGTGGCCTCTTCCTACCTTTCCAGTTCTCTTACCCTTTACTCCCTGCCAAGTACTATTCCATCTAGCGACACTGGCCTCCTGGCTGTTCCAAGAACAAAACAGTTCATTTCTCTACTCTGGGTATTTTTTCTGGCTGTCTTTTGCGTCTGGAACACTCTCCTTCCTCCACTGACCTCCCTGGCTTCCTTTAAGTCTCAACTAAAATCCCATCTTCTACCTCTCTCCAACCTCTCTTAATTCTACAACCTTCCCTCTGTTAATTATTTCCTGTTTATATAATGTATAGCTTGATTTTTATATTTTTGTTTGCATGTTGTTTTCTCTGTTACACTGTGAGCTGCTTGAATGTAGAGGCTGTCTTTTGCCTCTTTTTGTGTCCCTAGCACTTAACATTGTACCTGGCATGTCGTAGGCTCTTAATAAATGTTTATCAATTCATTGAGGCCTCTTTGCCTTGTGCTTACTGCTTATAGATGAGATCATCATATCAGCCCCTCTGAGGACAGGGGACTTCACAGGTGGGCTGCTTGGTGGGGAGGATGGCCGTGTTTACATCTACAATGGCAAGAATGTTTCACTTGGTGATGCCACAAGCAAATGCAAATCATGGATCTCTCCATGTCCTGAAGAAAAGGTAAGTCATATAAGTGCCCTCCACAAAATCCTACCACTCGGATGAAGGGCAGCTAGCTACTGAGTCCCTGTTCATATAGTTCATATATAGGTCTTGATGTTGTAACACTTCAAGAAGAACTAAATGAATGCCTTCCTGGTGCTGGATGACTGCAGGGCTATTTATCTCTCAGGTACTTTACTACCTGAAGGAGCATGTAACAAATACACGTATATGGCAGTGTGTGCAGCATATTGGCCTGGGAAGGAAATCATAAAATGTCTTAGCATTTCATTCACAACTCTGACAGGATCCCGTGGTCAGTGGCAAGGGAGTGACCACTTTGAAGGTCAAATCCATAAAGATCTTTTACCTCCTACTTTTAGCATCAGAGATTTAAAGCTGGCAGGGACCTTATAGTCCAGTTCCCTCCTTTTACAGATGAGAAGGCTGAGGCTCAGAAAGTTGAAGTGATTTGCCTGTCACATAGGTAGTAAGTGGAGAGGCAGAATTTGAACCCAAGTCTTCAGACATTATTATTATTATTGTTTTTGCTTTTATGAAGGGGAGAAGGCAGGGTGATTGGGGTTAAGTGACTTGCCCAAGGTTACATGGCTAGTAAGTGTTAAGTGTCTGAGGCTGGATTTGAACTCAGGTCCTCCTGACTCCAGGGCTAGTGCTTTATTCACTGTACCATCTAGCCACACCAGTCCTCAGACTTTAAATCCACCAATCTTCTCATGAATCCAGTCTATTCCCTGCTTTAGGATGAGTTCCTTTGTCTCCCATTTTCTGGGCCTTTGTACTCTGGCCATCACACAAAATTTGTTCTTTTGAATCTATGTGTATCATAATGACTGTAATATTGTGTGTGTCTCTCTCTTTCTCCCACCCCCTTCTTTTCTTTCAGGCCCAGCATGTACTGATTTCTCTTGAAGTGAGTATCTCTTGAAGCATTTTTGAGAAAGAAATGGACTATCATTTTTCTTCTTCTTGAATTTGTTGTAACATGACAAGTTTTTAAAAGGACCATTAACAGATGAAATATATTTTGTAGGAAAGTTCAAGATTTGGGAGCTCTGTGGTCACAGTGAAGTCAAAGACAAAGGTAGGGACAACAAATACACACACACACATACACACATGTATGTATGTATGAATCTTCTTTTTTTTTTCTTTAAAACTAATTCTTAATATTTGGGAAGAGTATCTTTCAGCCTACCAGTTAATTGGTCAACAAGTATTTATTAAGCACCTTGTAGGGCCAATGCAGTATTTACAGTACCCACGATCACGATAAAGACCGTGACTATAAATATTCCTACATTGCATTCAATTGCAAAATATAACAAACTCTCCATATAGAGGACAGAAGCAAAGCATTTATTTAGACACCAGAAAACCAAATCCCAAAACCAGTAAGCCGATTCCATCATAGCAGTAAAGAAGTTAACTAGCCATAGCAACACAGAAAGCCACAGCATCCTTTAGCCTTCCCACAAACCAATATTGGACCAATATTTACTCATGAGCCTGACTCCTTGCCTGAGAATCCTCTCCCCCAATTGTCTAGTCTAGCTCTGACTCCCAGCTTCCTGTGGGCTCTGCTTCCCTTCAGCAAACTCCCTCCATCACAGGCTCCATGTGATTACATTCAGCCTATCAGGGGGAAGAATTTACTTTCAAAGCAGAGAAGGTCTTCACATTCCCCAGGCCTATTAAGGGGCAGGGAAGATCTTCAAATTCCCATTCTCATTACATACCTACTGTGTGCCAGGCACTATGCTAGGTTCTAGTGATATAAATACAAAGAATTAACCTCTACTTGCAATGATCTTACATTCCAGTATAAACCTATGACATCAATCATTCACATAAGCAAATATTTATTATGTGCATGTCTCTGTATATCTTGACAGGGCTTATTTTTGGCAATTGATAGGATCATAGATCAAAACCTGAAAGGCACCTTATGGGTCTTATAGTGCAACACCTTTCATCACACAGAAGGGGAAACTGAGGCTCAGGGAGTCAAATGATTTACCCAAGTTCACACAGGTAGAGTCAGTGGCAAGATTTGAACTCACATTCTCTGACTCCAGAGCCAGCATTCTCTTCTATCTCATGTTTGCTGTCCCAAATTCCTTGGAACCAACTACAAAGTGTGTTGGCAGCCCTATTTTAGGGCCACAGGGCTTAGACAAATCAGGGGCCATTCTCGTACCCAAATTTTTCTGCCTAAGAATGCTCAACTTCATATTCTAACATTTTTGGTATAGTAGGTGCATCAATGAGATCATCCAGGGCCAGTGAATTCCTGTGGTTGGCCGGGTTCCAAACTCAAGGTGAAGTTAGGTTGCCCTCTACTGGCTACCTTATATTTCAAGTGTTTCTTTAGTCTGTGAACATGATACGTGAAAATCTGAGCCAAGGGATTTAGCGTTGGGAAAGACTGTGGAGGTGGTTTAGTTCAAATCCCTCATTTACAGGTGAGGAAACTAGGTAGTCAAATGATTTGTCCAAGATCATGTTGGTAGGAAGTAACAAAGCTGAGTGCTCTTTCTACTTCACCACAGATTCATACAAAATGTTGAATTAAAATGATTAATTGCACAAAAGGATTCTGTAATTGACCAAAATTTTTACCTTAGGAACTCTTAAAATAGCCAGTTCCTCTCATGTATTTAAAATTTGGTTTAATTTTACAAAACTCTGACAGTCATAGGTGTTTTCAGGAACATGTTTATTGTATAAAGTGAATGATGTTTATAAAGAAATTCCCTTAGTATTTTTATTATTTGAGAAGAGTGAGTTTTAGACAATTAACACAAGTCTTTACTTCAAGACCAGAGCCTTTCCCACTATATAAGCAATTAGGTGGCAGGATGGGCAAGAATGTTGAACTTGGAGTCAGGAGACCTAAATTCAAATTTGGGCTCAGACACTTCCTAAGATGTATGAACTGGGTGAATTTGCCTGCCTCAGTTTCCTCTTCTATAAAATAGGGATAATAATAACACCTACCTCCTAGGGCTGTCATGAGGGTAAAATGAGATGGTATTTGTAAAGTGCTTTACAAACCTTAAAGCACTATATAAATGCCAGGTACTACTACTACTGCCACTGCCACCATCAGCGTGACCATCACTACTACTACTGCTACTGTAACATTCACTTTTTAAAATAGAGGCCCTACTATGTGCACAGGACTGTCCTAAGGAGGTCTTTTTCAACTTTGAAGTTCTATGATTCTGTCCTAAAGGTGATACTAAAGGTGTGTGCGTGTGTATGTGGCACACTCTCTTAGAGGAATTTAGTAGCTTAACAAGATCAGAACAACGTATGATGTAGTGGAAAGGACTCTGGACTTTGAGTCCGAAGACCTCTGTTTGGTTCCTCTCTGACCTTGGAAAAATCACACTGCCTCTCTGTGCCTCAGTTTTCCTATCTATAAAATGAGAGGTTGTGACTAGATAATCTTGACGATCCCTTCTCGCTCTAGCATTCTTTTAACTAATATAACTATGGAGCACAGGGCTTAGAGTCAGGAAGACTCATCCTCATGAGTTCCATTATGGCCACAGGCACTTAGTAGCTTCATGACCCAGGGCAAATAAGCTGGAGAAGGAAATGGCAAACCACTCCAGTATTTTTGCTAATAAAACCCCAAATGGGGTGAGGAAGAGTCAGATGCGATGAAATGACAAACCAACAATAACAATAAAAATGTTTAGGAATGAGATAGGACTGGGTGCCAAAATAATGGACTTGGGACATCCAGTGAAGGAGCCAGAGCAATTGGAGGTGTTTGAATGAGATGGACTTGGAGTTTGACCCTGAAGGATCATAAAGATTTGAAAGAAGAGTGGGAAACAGATAGGCAAAGGGTAATTCAGGCAAAGGAACTTATGGGAATGGGAATTTAAATTAATTGGGTACTGTTGGATGACAAGACCAGGGTTGAATGAGGAGGTCTTTATGCCGATGTCCTTGCAGAACACTCACGCTGATGCGTCTGCCCCTTCTATGGCCTCTGTACAGAGGTAAAGACATAAGCCCCACTCATCCATCTCCCAAACAACTTCAATCCTAGAAAATAGCCAGGTTGCAATGAAGACTTATTAAGTTTGTGCTCCAGGCTGTTTAGTTTGGCTAGGAACATAAGATCATAGATTTAGAACTGGAAGGGACCTCAGAAGCCATTGAATCTAATGCCCTTATTCTATCTCTTTTCTTTTTTGGAGGGGGGAAGGCAGGGCAATTGAGGTTAAGTGACTTGCCCAAGGTCACATGGCTAGTGTTAAGTGTCTCAAGTTGGATTTGAACTCACATCCTCCTGACTCCAGGGCTGGTGCTCTATTCACTGTGCCACCTAGCCACCCCTAATGCCCTTATTCTAAAGAGAAGGGACCTAGAGAGGTTAAGTGATTTAACCAAAGTCACATAGCTTGCAAGTATCAGGGACAGGATTTGAATCCAGGTCCGCTGACCTCACAAATTGTATTTTTTATATTGCCTTGAGGGAACTAGATGAAAAGAGTACTTCACTGAAAAGCCAATGGTGTTCGATCTAAGTTTTCCTTAAGAAAATTAAGATTCTTCTCTTCCCACTTAGTGAATGCCACCCAGTGATTCCTTATGCCAGAGATGGGAAAACAACTCTTTTTGTTGTTGTTGCTGAGTGGTTTCAGTCCTCTGACTGTGACCCCATTTGGCTTGAATATGATTTTTAGTTGTTTCAGAAAATCAAATATGTTCTTAAAGGATAATTATTTACTACCACTGAAGATATTCAAAAGAATGGGTTGCAAGTTCTGAAGGCATTCCAAAGGATATCCTTTATTAAACAAACTAACCCCTCCCCGCCAAACTCCAGCCATATTACTACTTCAGTCTTCCCTCACAGGCCACTTTGTTAAATCAACCCCTTGTTGAAACCAGTACCATCCTGGGCCCCAAGAATCCTGGGTTGTGGAGGACCACATGCTGGGAAGCACCCTTGCTATTAATGCCATTGTCTTCTATTCTTTCTTTTAATTTTTTCATTATGAACCTGGAAAAGAATCAGCTATTTCCTCAGTAGCATCTGAGACTCTTAGGGTTTATGAGCAGGTAGAATTGTGGCTGAAATCACGACCACAGCTATTCTGACTGTCCTATGTTGTGTCTTCACAGAATCAAGTTGTTGTTGCTGCTGGAAGGAGTTCCATGGGAGCCAGACTGGCTGGGACGCTTCACGTCTATGATCTGGGAGTTGACTAGAGACCTTGCCACCATTTCCCTGCCTACCCCTCCCTTTCTCATGGAGAGGCCTCTGACATATGGAGGAAGTGGCACTTCAAGTGGAACCACTGTGAAGTATCATTTAGGTGGAGCTCCTGGGAAGATAGAGAGAAGATAGGAAGAGTATCAGGCAACTGGGAACTGTGAAACCTTCAATTACATGACTCGACCATACCATGAAATATCAGAAACTCCTCTTGCACACATCTCCCTTTCCAAATCTGATTCCTCATGACCTCTTACATCTGATGTGTCTTCCTTCTCTTCTGAATTTGGTATTAAGAGGACTCCGGTTCAAATCCCGGATCTACCACAAACACTATGTGACCTTGAGAAAAATTATTCTCTCTAGGCCTGTTTCCTCATCTATAAAATGGGGGATTTGGGCTAGGTGGCTTCTAAGGTCTCTTCCCAGATCTAAATCTAGGAGCTGATGACCTGTTGCTGAACCAGTTTCCTTCTCCCTCTTATCTGTGTAGCCCTTCCCTGTTCCTGGGATGGTCGTCTTGTCCTTACCTATTTGGCAAGCCTTGAAAATTTGCTTCTTCCTTTAGTGAAGCTTAACTGATAAGTAAGGAGAGGGTATAAAGAGAAACTGGGGAAGGGTGATGCAGAGGGGTCACAGGAGCTGATAACCTCAAAATCCCAAGACCATTTTTTCTGCCAGTGGTTTTGAAATCTTAAATGCTATGTGTTAGTGGTATTATCATGTATGTAGCTCAGTGAATAGGCAACAACAAAAAGTCTGGTTCAACTGTATGAAAAATTGAGCTTAGATTTCCACATTTACTGACATTTCTGAATTCTTTTAGTCTGAATTATTTTCCAGTGTTTCAAAATAGGTCTGTGATCTCATTAATATGGGTATCCACTCCAACAAAGGAAATGGTTATCTATGCATGCCTATTCATCCAGGGCGACTAATAAATTTAACAGAATTCTTTTCATAAGAATGAAGTTATCCCCAAGGTTATATACAGTGAAGAGCAAATATTAAAACTGAAGATAATGAGGCCTTTCTGGGTATTCTACAAATTCTGCAGAGGTAGCCAAGGATGATATAGGGCTAGGACCTCAAACTACTATGCTTTCATTCTCTTTCTCTTAAAAGTACTTCAAACAAAACTTAGTAGGCAGGGTTGCCTCAATAGTAATAGAGAATCTGAATGCAGCCAGCACCATGAGCAGCCAGGCAGACTACATGGGATCTAGCCTATGGTGAAGACTGAATATGGGATCAGGAGGGGATCTGGTGTTCCAGGCTCCCTTCCAGCAAATTGTACTATCATCTGTCACAGACTATATTTAACTGCTAGTATCAAGAAATCTTTATACTGACTTTAAAAGTCATGTGTGACATTAACAGAGTAAAACTAAAAAACGTCCCACACGAAGACTTTACCAATGCACAGCCTGTGGCAATGGGAGGTGGGAGGGTAGGGAAAAAGAAAGTAACCTGGAAGAGGTGATATGCACGGTGATAGGATCAATAGTTTTGTGCTCCCCTTGGAGGAACTATGACCCTGGAGAGATGATCACAAAGGTATTTTGGGTGGCCTGAACACTTCAGGAGTCATTATAAATATGAGGTATATTTCCTAGCTTCTCTAATAGCAAAGTGTAGGGTGAGAAGAGGTCCCAGGTAGAACCCAATCTAAGGGTAAGGGTGGTAAAAGTGAAGAGACAAATGAAATAACTCTGTAGGTACACCCATGCATAATCTTAAGTAACCCCTGACTTAGGTTTCCTGGGGAAAAGGGAGGTGAACTCTTCCCGGGAATAGTAATTACTAACTAGAGACTCTATGTTATGTCCTCCATATGAGAAGAGAAACAAAAACATGTAAAACACTATAGATGTAACTATACCTGGCAATTCAAGAGTTACATTTTTAAACTCCTTAAAACTGAATCACAAATAATTACTTAATAGAGACACTACTATGAGAGTACTATTCTGTGTACTGCCTTACATTATATTGATTTGTATTAAGTTTTTGTTATCATTCAAAAGAAATTTGGTAATCAGGTGACAGTCAACTCCATCAGCAGCAATTTCCATAGCTAACAATTTAAGTATTCTTCTCTAAGAGGTTAACTCCCGGAGATTCTAGGCATTAAACTAGACAAAGTGAAGCTACTTCAATGACTAAAAGGAAATACTAAGCCTGCCTGCTCATCAAGACAGGCTTTTTATACTAGTTACTCCACTTCACAGAAAAGAAATGCTCTTTTTGAATATGGTCCATATTTACCTAAAGATTCCTATTTTTCATCAAAATTTTATTAAAATACTTAGATAACAAATATTATATTCACAGATCAAATGATATTTATGTGAAATCATCACAAAAGTTACAAAATAAATGTAAGCTATTATGAGCAGGTAAACTGAAACAAGTTTTACAGGATAGCTAGCCACAGTGTTATTCCATAATTTCATGCTGATATAGATTCCCCAAACCAAACTATTCCTGTGGTTATTTTCTTGAGCATAATTCTTAATACTACAAAATTAAACTTTTACAAGTCTCAAAGAAAATTATCTTATTTCAATAAACTAGAACTATATACATGGCATTATTTGTATTTGTTTTATTTATATTATATAGCACTGTTCTTTCAAGACTTTAACATAAAAGCTTATCCCATTTCAGTCATGCAAAGAAAAGATCAAGTCATTTCCAAAAGAATATCCAGTGATCCTGTAGGCATAGAATCCAGGGCTCTTGACTTTTATTCTATTCCCTGCACTAACCATATATATCACCTGCCTCTCTATAAAGTAGTGAAAATAAATCCCAAATTCCAAGTAGCTTAATGTGGAAATTGCAAAAAGTGAGAATACGTAGAATTCTTCAAGCTCCTCCACCAAAGTAATATATAACTGCATAATTCCTAATTGTTCAGCTGTATATCACAGTGATATGTTCACAAAATATAGATCAAATACTAGTGGTCTTTCAGAAAGCCATTGCTACCATCATACTTTTCTTGGAGGCCAGTTCTGACAACTAGTTAAAGAACCACAATTCTTTAGTATTAGCATATTATTAAACCATACAAGGGACTTTTGAGACTATCTTAGATCAATGGCCCTGTTTTATAAATGAGGAAATGGGACCCAGCAGATCAAGTGACTTACCCAAGGGCACACAGCAAATTAGTGGCAGAGACAGAACTAGGTCTCAAGTCTACTGTGCCTTGTCTCCCTACCATGCTGCTTCTTGTTGCCAAGGTTAATCACAATGCTTGCCTTCTCATGTTTACTGTTTGGCTTTCTACCATCTCAGGTTGACAGGTTAAGTTAATGTGCTTTAGAAGTTCATTTTTAGAGTATCACTTTTTGGCATGAGCTCTTATCACTAGGAGAACTTGAGGTAAGGAACACAATACACTTTCCAAGGTAGATCTAATGGAATGAACTCTTGACCTGACAACCTCCAAAAAAAGAAAAAAAAATTAATCTGTTTCTTTAATCTTATGAGGTAGTTAAAATTTTCCCTACCTGGAGAATATGAATCAGAAAAAGGCTTTTAAAAAATATCCAGGGTCATATACAGAGCCAGTTACTAAATGCAGAGGGGAAAAAACTAGCAAGAGTCTGATATCTGTACCATTCCTGTTAGGGGAGTCTGGCTTATTTGATGGATAAATTAAACTCTAGGCTGCAATTTCTCCAGCTTGTAACATGGCTAAACTTGCTGCTTATTTCACAAGGATAGCGACAATTAAGGAGACATAGCATGGCAGTAGTAGATAAAAGTTGGTATTGAAGTTAGGAAGCCCAGGATTCAAATTCTACCTCCAATTTATAGCATCCCTGTTGTGTGACGTTGGGTAGGTCACCCCTTTCCATCATTCAGGCCACTCTCTTAAGATCATGAGCTGCAGAACAATCGCAGGTCTATGGAAGTAGGAGTTTCCTTACTAGGAAGGAGTTCCCTACTCCAGGGAAATCCCAAGTCTTGGAGCAGCTAGGAGGCTCAGTGGATAGAGCACCAACCCTGCAGTCAAGAAGGCCCTGAGTTCAAATCCAGCCTCAGACACTTACTGGCTGTGTGACCTGGGCAGGTCACTTAACTCCACTGCCTCAAAAATAGAACAAAATCCCAAGTATAGAAGGAAAGGAAAAAAACCCAGACCGGCCAAATGCTTTGAGGTATGGCAATAGAAAGTGTCCTGTGAAATCAAAGTATTAAAGGTGTTCAAATAAACCCCCAACTGTTCTTAAATGCTTCAAGAGGCTTGGGGTAGGGGGAGGGAGGAGTTCATAATCTGTATTATCCCCACATCTAGAAAGCTCCATTGTTCCACCAAAGGCAAAGTATGCAAGCTGGTCACCTAAGACTAATCCTTTCTATCCTGCAGGTTCAGTGGTTCGTTAGAATTCTCAATAGGCAATAATAGGCTCTTTCCTCCTACTAGTATATTTAAGAATGAGATCAACTCAGAGACTCATTTGTTTTCTGTCAAATAAATTTTGTGTAGAATAATTTTTAAGGAAGAGATTATATAGTATGATAGAAAAGAACATTGGGTCTGGAGCTAAGAGGCCTCAATTCCAGTCCTGTCTCTGATGCGGTGTGGCCCCGGGTAAGTCAGTTTGTGCCATAGTTTCCTCACATATAAGAACTATAGAATCTCTAAAGTTCTTTAAAAAGTGCAAATGACCCATATAACTGTTAAAAGGGTTTCCTTCCATTAATGACCTGTGACTACGTGGCACGGGGATAGTAGGAAACACAAAACTGGATAATTGATAGCAAGTAGGTAAAATAGGGATGACATGGTTAGCTGAGATATAACGGTTGTTAGCACTCAACAGTTCTTTTGGGCTATCGCGCAATAAGAAGCTACATCTTCATGATTTTATTACCTTACATTTGCACAGGACATTTGTTTTTCAGAGTACTTTTACATATTTGATTTAATCCTCATGAATCATTTGAGGAAGTGGAAGCTCCCAGAGGTCATGTGACTTAGCTTTAGCCACACAGACAGAAAAGGCTGGGCCAGGATGGTGCTTTCCACTACTGCTCTCTCTATGGTTTGACTTCTAGAGACCACATAAAACCACATTCTGTGATTTCATTAAAGGCATACTAGAATAGTGGTGTCAAACTCAAAACAGAAATGGATTCCTGGGCTAGCATATCGACTTAGAAAACCACAAATTAATATTATCTATGATGAGCTGTCTTTTTATTTTTATTTTTTTAAGCAATTGGGGTTAAGTAACTTGCTCAAGGTTACACAGCCAGGTGTTTCTGGGTGGGTGCTGAGTGCCTGAGCCCGGGATTAAATCTCCAGGTCATCCCAACACTGGAGCCGGTGCTCTTACTCGCTGTGCTACCTGGCCACCCCTGACTTTTTCTTTATCGTATTAAACACTTCCCAATTACATTTGGTACACTCAGGAGTTTTGCCTTGAGTTTTATACCTCCGTACTGGAAAAAAAAATTTGACCAATAGCAATCTAAATACTAGGAATCTTTAGCTAACCAGAATGGTTATCATCCTCAATATTCTTCCTGTCCCACCTCTTCTGGAAGTAAGAGGCAAATCACATGATCAGATTAGTTAAAAGAACACCTTTTTAGACTGCTCCTTGAGGGCTAGGGCTATTATTTTTCATCTTTGTATCTCCAGTGCCTAGATTAGCATAGTGCCCTATACATACATAGTATATATTTATACATCATAGGCTCAACACAGACTCTCTACTCCTCAATTACCTCTTAGACGTATTATATAGAGACAACTATTTTTTCAGAAACTTCAATCAACAAGCATTTACAGGGTGTCCAAAAAGTTTTAGTGCAGTTGTAAGACTTAATAGCTACTAAAGCTTACAACTGCACTAAGACTTCCGTGTCAGCCTGTATTCAACACCAAATATCCGACAGGCACTGCTAGGCCTGGGGATACAAACACAAAGAAGGAAATAATTCCTATTTGCAATGACTTTACATTCTTTAGGGGAGACAATATGTAGTAAGTACATTAAAAAAATCCTAAATTAAAAAAATTCAATTACATTGTCTTTTCTAAGGCAGAAAAGCAGACCACTACATTTTAGAAAGTTTCTAAAAAAAAAAAAAACTGAAACAAAAAGGTTTCTTCAGCTAACTCCAAGTTAACTAGGTTAATACTTATTCAGTTAAACAAGGTTTTTACTTACGTGAATAATATGTGTGAACTTAAATATTCCAAGAATAATCACAGTAATGGAGTATGAAATGTCTTGAAACCTTTGATATGCCTTGTAGTTCTGGTCTTTCATAGTATATATTCAAAACTCTTCTATTACTCCAATCTTAAGATTCTAAACTTAAGTCTTTTAAAAGTTTGGGGTATTGTTATGGCTCCCAAAGAAGCTTCAACTCTGATCCTCTGATTATACTAATAGTTAATATCATTCAATTTCACAATGGGCATGGGCTAATTTGCCAAGTGTGGGCATGCACTATTTTGGCACGTGAACATGTCAGCAGCATGTATTATATATAAGCTAAATATAACAATTAAATGAACAATCAAATTTTATGCCAAATTCAGTCCTTCTTGCTTCATACCTCCATATAACACTCTTACATTCAATATATCAATGAAAAGCCCTTCACTGAAAGCAGCTCTTTGAACATGTAGTTAAAACAAGATTTTGGCCCCTTAAAGCAAGAAGATGAGCAGGACTGACAATTACTTCACTTTGTTCCTTCATTTTGAACTCTGACTTTATGTAAAATTCCAGTATTAAGACTGCCATAGCCTGTTGATATTCAGTGGTTAAATTTTAACCATCAGTTATTTTTTCAAGTCTTCAGTTTTATTAAAAGAAAATAAATTAGACTAGTGCCAGAAGTTTCTTAAGTCAGCCACCAAAACCATGACTTCAGTCATTGCTTGCTGTTCCTATCGGTTTGTTAGGATACTTCTGCTTGATCCAAAGCCATCAGGCCTGAGATTGTTCTTTATCTCAATTCTTCCACTTGCTTGGAGAGGCTTTTTAGGTAAAGAAGGCATCTAAACAAAAGAAGCAACCAATTTTATTGTAAAAATGGAAAAGCAGATCACATTAACTATAGCAACTGGTATACCTACATAGGTATTTAATATGGAAAAATACCACAGATAATAAATCAATTTCCTTAGCGATACTGGTGGTACAAAATTAAGAAAAATGGATATATTTTTATACATTTGCTTAACACAACAATTTTTCTGCATCTAGATTTTGCTTATAACAAAGCTATGCATCAAGTGCTTTCATGTGTCAAAATGTATCATGTTCTATATAACAAGTTTAACAGGGGTTTACTGATCATGTCAAGTTGTATTTCTTTACAATTTCCTAAAAGTTTATTTCTTCATAAATTGCACCACCTAGGAAATGCACTTAAATATTTTATTTCCAATAAAACTGAAAGTGTAAATAACAGACTATTTTGTTGCTACATTTAAAGACTGCAAAATAAAATATGTGATCCAAGCTGCATTATGTAATTTCAAGACAAGTATTTCCACTGAATAATGAAACCATTTTTTTCGTACCCAGGGCACCTCATAATTTATAAATTATTTGAAAAATTAACACTTTTCATGATTCTGCATTGATAAAGAAAGCTCAAAGATTCTATGCTATTCAAATGGACACTTTTATATTTGTCAAATTATATTGCTACAACGGCAAAAGAAAATACTTCCAGAAAATCCAATGTACCATTGCCAAAGTTCTAAAGGACCTATTTTTATAACATATAGGGCCAAAAACTCCTTGAGGTATTTAATACAAATTCTTCCAGGATCCTACTGAGAAGGCAGTGTGTCCAAATGTGGCAATGTAGAGAAAGGAAAAAGACTGGCAAATAATGAGAACCAACTCAATTAAGTTCATTAAATAGACACTGAGTACTTACCTACATGAAAGACACTATATTGGGTGCCAAGATTCTTTAGGATCCAGTAATGAGAAAATTTTCCATACCATTTTAAAATTTGCCAAGTGCTTTATGTACAGTATCTCATTTAATCATCACAACAATCTTTGGAGGCCACACTACAGATATTTACTCCAATTTATAAATGAAGAAATTGAGGCTGAGAGAGGTTCAGTGAATTGCCCAGAAGTGACATAGCTATTAAGTGGGATTCAAACACAGGTCCTCTTCACCCCAATTCTAACACTATAAATTACCTCTCTGAAGTAAGTACCTAACAGGAATTTCAACAAGAAAATTACAGTCATCTTTGCAACATACCATAGGCGGTAAAGGAGCTTCTAGCTGTCGACCAAGGAATGAAAGCAGGCGCCTCCAGATGAGGCCACTTCCCATAAACATGATTCCTGTAACCAGCCAAAACACTCTATGGTCCTAAAATGTAATAAATAAGTTGACTTCTAGAAAGCCTGGGGGGACAGAAGGATCAACATTCTAGTAACAGTAACAATGCACTGTCCCAAGTCTAAATTGAGCACATTTTCCTAGTTTCAGTAACTTTACAATGGCATGGGACAAATAAAACTTCCTTGATGATACCCAGTGACCAAGAAAAATGCACAGTTTTTGAGCTAGAAGGAAATAGAAATCCTTTAGAGTTCAATTTCCTACCTGGCACAGAAATCTTTTAGAGTATCCCTGACAGAAAGACATTGTAGTTTCTCCTTAAATACTTCTTTTTTTTTTAAAGCAATTGGGGTTAAGTAACTTGCTCAAGGTTACATGGTCAGTTATTTCTGGGTGTGGTGCTAAGTATCTGAGCCCGGATTTGATCCCCAGGTCATCCCCACCCTGGAACCAATGCTCTTACTCGCTGAGCCACCTGGCCGCCCCTTCCTTAAATACTTCTAATGAATGCCTTTCAGCTCACTACCCAACAATCCTGTAACACAGCTGTAACTGTGAGGATGTTGTTTTTAATGGTCAGCTTAAATCTGCTTCCTAGTTAGGTCTAGGGATCACTAGTAAAATTGGGAATTCATTTTTGTGTTCACTTTTTTTGAGAGCTCAAGAGAACATTACAACAGAACAGAATAATCACAGATAAATGTTTACCTAGCATAGGTGGGGAATGTGTTCTGGTTAAATGACTATTTTGGTTAATTGAGCATTATCACATATACATACCATGGTTCTATAATCCCTGATGCTGCAAAAATTCTGTGAATATCAAATTCATGAATTTGGCAGCTAGAAAGGTATAAAGTATGTCAGACTCTATGCTGCCAACATGGCATGACATAATACCTCTGGGGGAAGAAACTGAATAAAGAGTAGATATTTGATGTTCCTGTTTCCTTAGTCATTTGAAGTATGGTCTTTCTTTTCTGTTGTTTGACCTCTCCTGTCTCCTTACCCCTACAATTTGGAAATAGTTGCTGTTAACATAGGACAAAGGATTCCAGATGCACCAGAGGCTAGGGTATTAAACCTACTAAATGTTAAAAGCATCCAAGTGTCCCACAAATGCCAGGGAAAGGGTGGAAGTTGTTACAGAGTATATATACATCAAAAACTCAAAATTGTGGGTCTGTGAATAGGCAAGCCATTCGGTATGCCACAGAGGAATTTCAACTTTACATTTAATTCTAAAAGAAGAGTGAAAGTAATTTATTTGCTAAGTCAGTAAGCACTTGAGAATTTTGCATTTCTCTAGGGTCATCATTATGACAAAATGGCAATAGAAATTCTAATAATTCTTTAGATTTTTAGATTTTGGATAAAAAAGCCACACATTTCTTTACAATTTCAACATGAACTGCAATTCTAAGTATGTGAAAAATGTGTTCTGGAAACTTAACCATCCTCATTCAAGGAACTGATTTAGATTCAGTTCCTTTTCACATTTGTAGTTGTATGTCCTATATGAGTACTATGGGAAGTAACTATCATAGATTAGAATGACAGAGTGATGCATACCTGAACAAGAATTCCTTTTACCACCTGACAGATGTGTGACTATTTAGCCTTTGCTTAAATACTTCCTGGGAAAGGGTTCTTACTGCCCCCTAAAGGAGCCCTTTGGCATAACCCTCATGGTTCCAAAGTTTTTCTTTAAGGCTAAATTGACCTTTTTGAAACTTTAACCACTGCTCTTTCTTTCTGCAGCTAAGCAGAAATCTATTCACTCTTCCACGTGAGAACCCTTCATATGTCAATGTTCCCTAAGGGTTCTGCTGTACTGCCATGAAAGACAGAATCCAAATATGTCCATTTAGAAAATTTCTGGTGCTACTGTAGTTTGAATATAACCCAGTTGTGAAATTTTAGAAGTGTCTGTGCGTGCAAAGGATCTGTGTATGGTCCTGCATTGTTTACTGTTTTTAACACTGACAAAGACACAAATGGCATGCCCCTCAAATTTCTGGATGACACAAAGCTACAAGTATAGCTAATATACTGCCTGATAGATTCAGGATTGAAAAAGATAGGGACAGGTTAGAAAATTGGGCCTAGCTTAATAATAATACATACATGGAATGTGAAACAACAAAGTTGATCTACAAGTCAACACTCATTTCAAAAGGAGCCTAGAGTTTTTCAAAATAATAAGCTCTCACCTCTTCAAGGGAGGACTCCAAGTTCATTCCAAAGGCAACTCCCATTAGTCCAAAAAGTGAAAGAGAGAAAGTTCCCATGGTCAACTGTAGGTTCAACCTCATCATCACATTGCGATGGCTAAGGAGGAGAATACCTCTTCAGATCAGAACAACTTATCTGCTAGCTACACTTTGCATAAAAATCAAATATTCTATGTAGAAACAGAAATGTATCAAAAACCACACTACTATCAAAGAGGCTATATTTCCATATAATGTCTAATAATAATGGTACAGTTATGATATTTATGTTCTAAAACAACAGGCCCGATTAGGAAAAGAGTAGCTGTTCAGTAAATAATTTTTGATGGACTTTTAGATAAAGTGAGCTCACCTGTCTAGATTGATGAAAATAATACTTTCTGAGTCATCAATCCATACTCTGAGCTCCCGGGCTTCATTGGAGAGATCATCAGCTAACCTGTAATAGTTTTCTAAAAGCAGTTCCATCTCTTCTGCATGATCAATTCCAGAACTACTCTTCTCACTGCAAATAAAAACATTATTTGGCTAGAGACATGGGGATGTATCACTTTTATATACACATACATATCACATTAGCACAAGACCTACCTGGTATTAAATTTCGTACCGAGAGCACATAAAGCCAAACTCTAAAGAGAGGCAAGGATTTTTCTTTTTCTGTAATAGTTCTCTGTGGCTGGTTGGCATGCTACATTAATGAGATCAAGATCTGTTTTACACGTGCCCCTTCCTATCCAGATAGGAGGATGAGGGGAATCAAATTCTATGTGTATGCCCATACATATGCACATTACATATAACTTGATTTTGAAAGAAGCAGAATGTCTTAAACAGCAATAAGGTCTAAGACCTTGGTTCATCTCTGATGCCTTCTTTGTCTACAACAGCAAATCAGCTAACAAATTCTATATATTCTTCCTCCAGATTTGTCTCATCTGCCTCAACTTTCCATTCCTATAGCCACAACCCTTGTTCAGGCTCGTTAAGTCTTATTTTTTGCTTTGGGCAATGGGGGTTATATGACTTGCCCAAGGTCACATGGCTAGTTTTTGTGTTAATTGTCTGAGGCAAAATTTGAACTCAGGTCCTCCTGACTCCAGGGCCGGTGCTCTAATTCACTGCATCACCTAGCTGTGATAGTAATGGCAATTAAAGATTCCCCTGTATTGGCTTGGTTTTCAAATTGATTGTGTTAAAACCCAGAGTTTGTTAGTCCCACCTGTGGGATGGGCTTGTTGATGTGAGGGGAGGGTCCTGAGCTGGGAGGAGCTGGTGAGGTAGATTTGGAGAGACACTAGAGAGAGGCGGGGGATCTTTTTGGAAGCAGCACCTCGTGGAGAGAGAGAGACTAAGAGAATTGCTGGTGGCCGCTTTGAATTGCCCTGGACTTTTGAGACCTGCCCCCTGAGCTGCCAAGGACTGAGGAGACATGGCTGTTTTGCTGGTACTTTGTCTGTCTGTTTTGATGTTGTTTTGCCAGATTTGTCCACTGGTGAAAGACAGTCCTTTTGTTGAAGAAGTCCTGGAACCTGGCATTTGGTTAAGAAGCCCTGAGACTGTCCTGCAGACAGAGAGTGAATACTGTCCACTGGTGAGGGACAGTACTGTTGTTGCAGGGGTCTGGAGACTGTCCTGCAGACAGAGTGAATACTGTCCACTGGTGAAGGACAGTGCTGTTGTTGCAGGGGTCTGGGAACCTTTCTGTTGGTTCGGAAGCCCTGAAGAAGGATTTTCTTGTTGGATGTTTACAGAAATCCTGGGAGAGGGCTTTGCTAATGTGTTCAGGGGTTCTAGGACTGTTCTACAGACAGAGGATAAATTCATGAAGGGACTGGCAATGTATCTTGTGGCTTTGCTAAGCCTTGTCTCCCCAGGAACTAAGATTGCTGAGAACTTGCCTCATGTCAAGATGAAGAAAAGACCTCCATTTGGGTATTAAGTGCTGTGTTTAAACTTGATGTAATTCTGGGGTAGATTCAATTGTGATCCAGGGGTGGGAAACTTTTGACCTTATGTTTGGAAACTAATCTCCATTTGAGAAGAGGGGCTTTGTGGTGGACTTAATTAAGGTTTAGCCTAGGGGTGGAGAAGTATTTAGAACGGAGACTTTGTAATTGATTGAATGATTGGAAGGTCCTGGGGTGGGGTAGTACTTGGAGATTATTTAATCATGCTTAGTAAATGCTGTATTTTGAATGATGTCATGTTTTGATCTTCTGTTCTGGGTTTGTTACTGAATAAAATAGAGAGCACCTATGCTGGTATTTTGAACCTGGGAAGTTGCCTTTGCTTGGCATTACATTACACTAGCCGTCCCCCTTGTTACCTCGTAATGGAAATACTGCAATAGTCTAACTGGTTTACCTGTTTCCAGTTTTTCCCTCTCCTAAATTATCCTTCCCAAAGTAGAGCTTTCATCATGTCACTCCCTCACTCAAAATTCACAAATGGCTCCTCACTAGTCACTGAATAAAGTCCAAATTCCTTAGAATGACACCCAAGGCCTTTTTTTGGATCTGATTTCAAGCAATCTTTCCAGCATTATCTCCCTTGTTCTCTGTTACATATAAAAAAAAAATCACGAGAACTGTGGCTATCTAGTTCAACCCACACGTAAAAAAACAACCACAACAAAAAAACCCCATTACGATAAACTCAAGATATGGACCATTAAAGACCCTCAAGGATGGAGAACCCACCATTTCTTTAGGCAGTCCCATTCCACTTTTGAACAACTCTAATTGCTATATATTTTTTTCTTGATTTCAATCCTAAATTTGTCTCTCTACAAATTCTACTCCTTGCTCCTAATTCTGCCCTCTGTGGAAAAATAAGGCATATGATCCTTCAATCACATGACAGCCCTTTAAATACTTGAAGATGGCTATTATGTTACATCTCTAAGAAAAACACTTCCTGCTTTCAATAGATCCTCATATGACATGGACTCAAGACTCTTCACCATCCTGCTTTGGACATCCTCTATCTTATCAAAGCCAACTGGAGCTAACATGTAAATAACTATGTACATAAAATATACATACAAAGTGAATCAAAGTTAATCTCAAAGAAAAGGCTCTAGCAGGATGTAGGGAAGCAACTGGGAAAAGCCTCCTGAAGATACTGGGATTTGAGCTGTGTTTTGAGTTAATCCAGAGATTCTAAAGGTAGGGGTGAGATGGCAGAGCACTCTAGGTGGGAGGTCTAGGGGATTTGGGGGGGTTGGTTAGTGTATGGAGAGAAGACAGCAAAGGCACAGAGTGGTGAGAGTGTTAGGTGTGAGGAACAAGTAGGTCTGTGCAGCTAGACAGTGTATGTGGGAGTAAAGTGTAAGAAGACAAAAGATAGAAGGGGTCAAGTTGTGAAGGGTTTTAAATACTTTTAAATGTCAAAAGAAGTCTATATTTAATCTTGGCAGTAACAGAGTGCTTCTGGAGTTTAATGAGTAGAGGAGTGACATGGTCAAACTTTTTTGCTTTAGGAAAATCACTTTGTGAACTGAGTGGAAGACAGACTGGAGTAAGAAAAGAAATGAGACAGGGAAACCAATTGTAAAGCTACTGAAATTGTTTATCACTACCCTCAGGCAGCGAGGTGGTGCAGTGGATAGAGTACCAGGATTGGAATCAGGAAGACTCATCCTCCTGAGTCCAAATATGGCCTCAGACACTAGCTTTGTGACCTAAGCAAGTCTGCTTGCCTCAGTTTCCTCATCTGTAAAATAAGCTAGAGAAGGAAATGGCAAATAACTACAGTATCTTTGCAAGAAAACCCTAAATATGGTCACAAAGTCTCAGACATGACTGAAACTCCTGAAAAAAAATTATTACCATCTTTTCCAAATGTTCACCAACCATTTCTTTAATGATCTATTTTACGATATTTCCCCAGGAATTAAAGTCATGCCCTACAATCTAGCTAAACATAACACTCCCCTTCCCAAGTATACAGCCCACCCTTTCTTTTCTTAGTGCTTGCTCTCATTTTTCCTCCATCTGAAGTACCTCCTCTCCTCCATATTTACATGTCACAACCTTAATCATCTTCCAAAGACCAATTCAAAAGCCAGCCTTTTCTATCAAGACTCCAACCAGATATTATCTCTCATACCTATGAAGCCTTTGTCTTTATATCTCTTATGGCACCTGTCACAAACTACCATTTTTTCATTATCTGATGTGAATTCTTCAGTCTTGAGGAATTTCCTCTATTGATGAAGGTTATCTTCTCTGTAATTTAAATAGCTGCCTACAGAACTGAAATGTTAAGTGATTTGCCCAGGGTCACAGGATCACTGTATGTCAGAGGTGGGACTTGAACCTAAGTTTTATGGGGCCCTTGTATGTCCCTTAGAAAGTAAATTTCTTAGAGGGAAGGGACAGTATTGGCCTTTTCCCCTTGTGTCCCTAAAGTCTCACAAAATGCCCTGAAAAGGCCTCCTAACTGATCTCCCTACCTTAAACCTCTCCCCCCTCTAGTCTATCTTCTACATAGTTACAAAAGTGATGTTCCTTAAACAGGGACGTGATCATGCCACTCCCCTACTCAATAAATTCCAGTGGCTCCCTACTGTCTCCAAGATAAAATATAAGTTGTTCGGGCGGCTAGGTGGTGCAGTGAGTAAAGCACCGGTCCTACAGTCAGGAGGACTCGAGCTTGGTTCTGGCCTCAGACACTTAACACCCACACACACAAAAAACTAGCTGTGTAACTTTGGGCAAGTTACTTAACCCCAATTGCCCTCCAACAGGCAAAAAAAAATAACTGTTCTATTTGACTTCCAAAACTCTTCACCACCTTTCCCTAACCTATCTTTCCAACATCACTGTCCATTACTTCTCATCCTACAATCCAGGTAAACTGGCCTTTTCTCCATTCCTCATACATTACACTCGGTTGTCTGATTCTGTGCTTCTGCACTGGCATGGACCCCTTTTCCCCATCTTTGCTTCACAAAGTTCCTCTCTCCCTTCAAGACACAGCTCAACTATTACCACCTTCTGTGAAAGGCCTTCCTAATCTCCCTAACAGTGCCTTACCCTATGAGATTACCTCATATTTAACTCCTATGTACTTACTAGCATCTATTCTTTTTATATTTATTCTGCATATACTTATAGAATTACTTGCTGACTTCTTGGAATATAAGCCTCTTTTAAGTAGACTGTTTCATTTTTTGCAATAAATGCTTGCTGATTGTCTGCACACAGGAAATTAAATGTTAGTTTACCTCAATATTATTCACTTATCATAGAAAAGCAAATACATTAGCTGTACTCTTTGTACTAAAAAGTTATTATTAGAAATATTAAAAAAGAAGGCAAAATATGGATCCTTGGACATAAACTGTTAAGAAAAATGTGTTTGACAAATCCGGGCTCAGATACTCAGCACCACACTGAGAAATAACTGGCCGTGTAACCTTGAGCAAGTTACTTAACCCTGATTGCTTAAAAAAAAAAAAAAGAAAAAAAGAAAATGTGTTTGGGCTGTGGTAGACTTACAAGACTTCAGGATCACTCCATTTGGTTAGACAGAGTTCTTCTATCAATTCTTCTTCATCTAGTATTTCCAAAATTGACTCCTTAAAAACTTTAATATCTGTTTCTAATTCTGATAGGCTATGGAAGTAAGAAAAATAATTAGGAACATATTCATTTAAAGGTGTTTCATTATGGAGCAATATATTTTATCTCATATAACTCACCGGTATTATATATCAATGATTTAAAAAACCTTCCCTAATTTCACATTTGTGACATTATCAGAATAAGAATGACATCCTATGGAATATTTTTATGAACAATAAAATTTCAGCATTCTAGAACTGGAGAATAAAATGCAAAGGCTGAATATCTAAATAATATTTCATGCACAAATTAGAGGTCAGGTGTCTCTGATATCCTAGTCATGTATTAGTAGAACAAAAAGTGAGTACAGTAATGTTTTAAGGAAAAAGACTGGAGAAAAAGAAAAAAGCAGTCACAGAAGTGGTTATTATTCTTTCAGTTGACAAAACATTCCTCCTTATCCTCTACTACTTTCCGGACCACAAAGAATGTGCTGATGCCACAATACAAACATCAACTTGGAGGGAAATCTCTAGCAGAGTGTTTCAAAAGTTTATTTCTGGCTTTTTGCTGTTTAGTATTTTTATTATGATTAGGAAGAAGGCTGAGATTACATGCTTAGCAGATATGCAGATGCCATGTAGCTGAGAACTGTGTAACTAACATCTTAGATGCAAAAACAATGGGCTAAATCTATTTAAATGAAATTTAATAGAGTCACATAAAGCACTACCTAGAGATTAAGAAAATCCATTTCAAAAGTAAAAGATAGAAGATGCTTGTTTAGATGTTCATGTGAAAAAATACCTTGATGAACTGAAAAGTTACTACAATAAAAAATGACAATGCAATTAAAAAAGTAAACATCATTACAGAATGTATTAAGGGAGGCCTAAGAATCAGATCATAGGAAATGACAGAATCACTGTGCCATGCTCTAGGCAGAACACTTATAGAGTCCTGAATTTAGTTCTGGGGATCGCATTTTTAAAGGGACACTGACTAGCTGGAGCATACAAACACTGGTTAAAAGGAATGGAGATATACAGCATGAGAGAAAGAAACCTCAAAGAGAATACCACAGTTGTTTTCTAATATCTGAAGGACATTCTCAAGGAAGAGGGACTTGTTTTGCCTGGCCCCAGAGGACAGAACTAATAGTAATGGGGAAAAGTTTTCAAAAAGGAAGATTTAAATTTCCTGGGAGGAAAAACTTCAAAAATTGTTAACTTACCAAACTGGCCTACTTTGGGAGGTAGTCAATTCCACCTTACCAGGGATCTTTAAGGGTAGGATAGAGAACTACTTGGAATGTCATAAAGAGAATTCTCGTTCAGATAAGAGTTTGAACAAGATAGCCTCTGTGAGGCCCTCTAACTTTGAGATTCTGTGTGAAGCCCTTATGCTGGAAATGCTTCAATAGTAAGTCCTGTATGTGTTTATCTTTACTGCAAAGTTTATAACCGTGCGTATATTTAATTTACCATGCATAATCAGTAAAAAGCTTTAGTTTCAGTTCAATTCATGAAACATTAAAAACTATTAAAAAAAAACCCTACCTAAGAGATATTGTAATAAGTATACTAGGAGTGTAACAGAACATCCTATTTTAATCTATACAGTCAGAAAGTGAAAAAACTTAATTAAGATGTAAAGTTAGATAGTATTATTTTTGTATTTCCCACCCCTTTCTGTAAGAACCTGAGACGCTGTTCCCCGAACTACCCTGGGCTGGGAAAGGGAAACTTTAGCCTTGTCTTGCCAGGAATAAGGTCTTTACCAAACTTCCCCCCTCCCTACCCTCTTCCAGCTCCCCTTTATGTGTAGCCTTCCTTAATTAGAATATGAGCATGTTGAGGGCAGGGCTTGTCTCCTTTGCTATCCCAGTGCCAAGAACATAGTAAATGTTGAATAAATGCTCACTTTATCCACCTGTCTATTGATGGACAGACAATCCTTGCTTATCCCTACAAAAGCATTGTAATATTTTAAAGGGAACATCACAGTTGTCTTTTAGTAACTTTCTGGGATGTTACGTGGAATGTCACCACTTAGAAGAATTTGGCTATAGTATATGACATGCACACAAGATATCAGGGACAACAGCAAAAGCCTGTATGACAAGAAAGAGAGTAAGGCTGGAGGTAGAGCAAGCCTAAGCGATAACAACCAGACACTCTGGATGATGTGAAGGACCCACGAAATAGCAAGAGAACCAGAAGGAGGCCTCTAGGCATACATAGTTTATCCATCTAGAGAAGATTCACATAAGCATTATACGAGAATCACTCATACCAAGAAGGTATGGAGGAGTTTAAGGACAAACAAACGAAGGGAGTACACATACATATGAGAGACCATAGACTCATCAAAATAAGAAAGTATTTTCAATAATATTTTAGTAATTATACTTAAATTTCATCTGGCATTATGATAAGAAAATCTAATTTAATTAAGACAATTTTTGAATGAAAGGCCTGAGTTCCTCCACCCTTGATATCACATATTTACCTCTTGCTATTTTGTAGTAAGACGTGCAGTTTGCTTCTGTCCACTGATGAATGTTTGGGGTCCACTAAAGCTTCCAGGGTCTCAAGAATGAGAGGCTGCAAAATGCTAAGTTTCCCCTGAAGGGTGTTGATCTAGATAACAACATGACCTTTCATAAGAATTAAAACAATTCTTTTAGAATATTCTGGGTCAGCGAATCCATATTAAGTACAAAAATCTACAATATCTAGAAATGTTCATAACACTTCAATGAATGCTAAATGACTAGAATACTTCCAGGACTGGCAAACTACCTAAATTGATTCTGATCCCAAATTACCCAGGCTGAAATGCTCATTCTCCAGAGTTCTTCACAATGGCCTGGATTTAAAGCCGAGAGGTTACTAACATTCCAGACAAGACTCTTGCTACAGATATCTACCCACTTAAAAAAAAAGAAGTGGAATTCATAGTTAAAACAAAACCTATCAGTCAAAAATCAGTATGCTAGCTGAAATGATCCATGGTAAAACATTTCTAACTTTACTCAGTAATGAAAACAGTGGATGACAAGTACCTTTCATATACATTCCCAAAAAGTTATTGCTGAAATAGTCAAACTGCCACTGAACAGATAAATTTCAGTTGACTCTCACATTCCCTTACACACTCAGCTCCTATTCAGAAAAACAGAGAGAGCAGAAACACTGAGGTTTCTTTGTTTTTCTTAAAGACACAAACAAATATGATCATCTAAAATTATACTATAACTGACACTAATTTAAATTCTTGTTCAGTAGCATTTTCATTGCAAGTGGATAAATGAAAACCAGGCTCACCCAATACTGCAGAAGAGCTTCTATGGCCCTAAACTCAAAGGGCAAGGAGTATGTGACAAGCTGGCCCTCTCCAGCCAGCTGTAAAGGGAGTTCCCGGAAGAGCCACTGTTCCAAGTTTAAGTTACGATAGTCTAGTATCAGAAGATATTCTGGAGTGATCACAGCTTTCAAATACTGTAAAATAACATATAAACTATTAAATGACAGGGAAGAAAAAAACATAAACAGAGCATGGTTTCCCTCTAATACTGTATGAAATTTGAATTCAGCATAAATGAAATACCATGTCATGGTTTGTGCAATATGACTGCTAAACCTCCTAAATTTTTTAGCTGACAGAGTAAATCACAATTCAAATAATTTTGAGATCAAGGCAAAATTCTTGTATCTCTCCCTCATTCTTAATCTAGAGGACTGGATTATTTTAATAACTGACAGGCTTATTCAAGGCTTGCAGTACAATCTCAAACAGGGCACAGAAAAATGATTCACAAAAGAGTTTCAACCCCCTTTTCTCTTAAAATGCTCTCTGGTTTCACTGAGTCATTTTACTTAAATTCTAAAAGACTTTCATTTTAGTGAACTTACAAATAATTGCCCCTAAATTCACTAAAACAGAAGGCTTTCAGAAAGCTTTTAGTATTTTACAATTTGCTGTGGACAAATTGTAAATTAAAAAGTAAATCAACACCCCAAACCATTAAATAAAGCAAAAGACTCAACAGGTTTGTAATTTCAAAAAATTCCCAAGGTGGGCAAGGTCCTCAGTCAGGCTGGGAATGAGGAGATGGGCTGGTCAGTTTTGAATGTGCTAGTGATTGATGGCATAATAAGACTGAACTGCAATATAATAATGTAAAGAGAAGTTCTAATCAAGGCACAATCTGGATGTATGTGGGCAGAAGTCTGGGAGCCAGGCCAATGTGTAGGGTTTACTCTCTGTGAGATAAATGAGTCAGGAACAGCAAAGTATCATGACCTGGGTGCCAGGCACTCCAGGCAGGGAAGCAAGTTGTCTGTCAGTTACAGCAGGTGGGAAAACCCTTGCCACCAGTATGAATATCCATACAAGGGCAAGGGAGGTGTGGAGGAAAGAATATCTCCATATGTGTCCACATCCCTTGAGTGGGCTTTACTGAGAAATGGCTAAGGGTGAATGACTGTAAGTACCCAGGCTACACCTTACCAAAATGCACAGCCCTGGGGAAGCATTCATCTACCAAGGAACAGGAATTCCCACCAAAGGAATTTCTGAACTTAAGGGGAGGAGTAACTATTGTCACCAAAGCTGTGACTACAAAGAACTGAGCTGAGCTAGTGTTCTAGGAATCATGTGCTTCTTAACAATGAGAAGGGCCATAGATTACTACCCTTCAGGGGAAGGTAATCAGAACACATACGCCCCAAATATGTTATCTCATTTGGTCCAGACAAGTATCTGATAAGGTTGGCATGATGAGCATTTTAGCTCCCATTTTATGGATAAAGAACTGGGATCAAAGAGATCCAAAGTCTTGCCTAAGTTGAAGAACTATTAATTGGTAAAGCTCAGATTAGAACTTGGGCCTGACTCCAAGTTCATTGCTCTTTCTATGACATCACATTGCCTGGATAGAAAAATGAAATTTGCAGGATTGACTTTTATCATTTCATAGGATCTAGTGCTGGAAAGAACTTGAGAAATCATCTTTTTGATTTTTTTTTAACCTCATTTTGCTGATGAAGAATTTGTGCCCTGGTCAACATTACTCAGCTGGGATCATAGATTTAGAGCTAAAAGAGGCCTTTGGTCAGCTCTTATTTCATCTGCATCAGCTCCTAATGATTTAATTATTATCTTTATGTATATGACTCTCCTATCTATATATTCTACAGCCTTTCTCCTGAGTTCCATTTCCATAGGACTCACTGCCAAGTGGACACTTCTAACCGGACCTCCTATAGACATCTCAAACTCTGGTCTTCCTACAAAACTAACCCTCTTATGAAGATACCTATTTCTGTATAGGGAGCTACCATCTTTCTAGTTGTCCAGGTTTGTAACTTTGATTTCTTTCTCAAATTCTTAATTCTTTCCTATATCCAATCAGCTGTTGACTCTTGTTGATTCTATTTCTACAACATCTTGCATTCATCCCCTTCTTTTTTCTCAAATAACCATCACTCTATTTCAAGTCTTATCACCTTTCAGCTAGACAATTATAACAGCTTCTTAATTGATCCCATTGCCTCAAGTCTTTCCCCTCCTCTCCAATCTATCTCCTATATAATTGCAAAATTATTTTCCTCAATAACAGGTCTGTCAGACACTCAATAAACTCCAATGGCTCCCTATTACCTCAAGGATAATATACAAACTCCTGTACTTGGTATTCAAAGTCTTTTATAACTTGTTCTAACTTTCTATCTTTCCAACTTTAGTATATATAACATCCTTCCACATTTATGTACTCTTCAATCAGGTCAAACCATCTTTCTTTCTATTTCATTCATGACATTCTATCTCCCATTTATAAGCCTTTGCAAAGGGTAATTCCTAATCATGGAATGAATTCCTCCCTCACCGCTGCCTCTTAGAACCCTTAGTTTCAGCCAAGCAATAGCTGCTACATGAGACCTGCTTGTCAAAAATAATGAGTCTTTATTCTATATATACTTCTATATGTACATGTTTTCACTAATAGAATGTACACTGCCTGAAGGCAGGTATTATTTTTGGTCTTCTAACTCCAATGGCTACCAAAGTGTTTGGCACATAGTAGATAATTAATATTCACTAAGTAACCAACTTACAACTAAACTCTTTTTACAGATGAGTTAACTGAGGCGCCAAAAGGTTAAGTGATTAGACCAAGGTTACACTAGCAAACAACTAATTCTCCAGATGGTACAGTTTTACCTCAAGGAATTCCAGTTAGTGTCTGGGAATCTTTTCAGTAACCCTCCTGCCCATCTTCCCCATTTAGAATATAAAATATTATTACCGAAAATTTTTCATGAAAAAGTTGGTCTACCATGTGGAGAGAATGTTCAATTTCTATAACTGTTAAAAGCTGAACTTGAAGGAAAGTTGAACTTAGGGAAAGCCTGCTATATCTACTTAAGTGTCATTATCATCATGGATGAAGATTTTTAAGCTCTGGCCAAGTAAACCTCAAGACATTCCAGCACAAATTCTTGAAATGGAAATGGATTCTCTTTCTTTCCCTTCCTTCACTCTCTGAAAAAAAAAAAAAAAGCTTAATGCAAAAGGGACAGAAGCATGGGTAAAAGGAGAAAGGACAAAATTGTTCATTATCTCACTAATATACACATAAGAAATGATATTCTAAATGTTTGTTGACAAGTCAAAGGATGGCCCTAATAACTGTAAAAATAATATTCTAAAAAAGGTTTGGAAAACAGTTCACCTCCTAATTTAGAGGAAACCTGCCAAAGTTATGCTGCCCAAAAAACCTTGCAGTTGTATGTGCTTCATATCATATTTATGAGGGGAAAAGCAAACAGCTAAGATATTAGTTGATAAGATGTTTTCCCAAGAAAGTTATCTACTTGCTAGATCAGTCATTTGCCCTAAGTCTCACACCATCTATTTCAACACAGTACAAACCCATATTCATAATGATGATGCTGAGCCATCAAAAAAGGATAAATATATTTGCTATTACTCCACTTATTAAAGTGAAGGACTATAGCGTATTTTTTAAATTTTCCTATAAGAAAAATAATAAAATTTTTAATATGTCAGGGGTCTTCACTTATCTGGAAATCTTGGCCATCTAGAAAAATACAATCCTATCAGGATCTGGGTTGTTTTATATGCAAAGAACATAGATTTAACCATTTACCTTTTTAATACTTAAAGGAGCTGTGATTTCATTCGGGTAGGCAATTCCTTCACCAATGATCACAATCACTCTATAATTTAGATGATCTTTGGGAGTTACTGTGACTGACAAATTCACTGCCCTGCTACCAACCACTGAGGATGAGCTGCTCTAGTCTTCATTAGCCATATTCTTAGATAACAGGCACAGCACATTATTATTATATATAATATTATGTGTTATATTGCCGCAAACTCAAAGCTTTTCTAGGTTGGAAGGAAATTCTAGTGCCTTAGGCTCTTTAGTGGAGTTTTTGAATATATGTGTAAATAACTGTGTATAAGAAGAAAAAATTGTATAACAAGTGACTTTTAAGGTGAGCTCATCAAGAGCAAAGAGACAGTATGCAGGACCAAGGGATAAAATGACCTCTGGTGAACAATTTGAAAGCATCAAGGCAGTAATTAAGGACAGAGGGTTAATGATACAAAGGAAAGAAATATTTTTGTTATGGATTTAGGGAAGTGAAGTATGTGCAATTAGAATGTATGCATCACTCTTCTCTAAAGCCAGCAAACAATGCAACTCTGAGTGACTCTTATTGACCAAAGTGGGACACTCAGAGCATGGTTTCAAATAGGCGTTTTAATAACAAAATTACTTTTAACTATGATCTATACAGTTATATCTCAAAACAATTAAGTGTAGACATCATCAATAAATACTCAAAGGAAGACTATAAATAAAAATAAAACCCTTTACCTCCATTCTCATGATAATTCTATTGTTCCTGGTTGTGATACTCATTAAGTGCTGAAATCGTAAATCTCTGGCTTGAAGACCTAATTCCTGGTATAATTCTATTTTCTTTCTTTCTAAAAATCAAACAGTTTAGACAAAAAAAAAAATAAGATGTTAAATAAAATACAGCTTAAATTTCATGTCATAAGATATTTCAAAGATACTCGATGTTTTTGAAAACATTATTTGATTAAAGAAAACAAAATCTCTGATGACTCTTTTGGCATTTTAAAGTCTCTAAAAATTAGTTTACTTCTTCATGAGTGGTTGAAAGGTTTCAAATTTATGTCAATTCAATTCCTCTGTGGAAAGGATGCTTTCCACAATTCACAGTCACCACACTGTATTATTAATCTAAGAAGATTTTAAATTAGAAACCACACTAGTATTATACCAGAAGACATGAAGGATTCTAAACAATTGCTAACACAAGATGTGTGTGCCATGGAACAAATGCCTTGCTGTACACTAACACGGTTTTATGACCTAGATCTATTATACTGTAGCAATTATCATATTAGTAATCTAATCTTCAATAAAAGAAAACACAGCATAGCATGATAGATGAAAGAAAGCAGATCTCAAAGCTTGAAAGACCTTGGTTAAGTCCTGCCTTTACATCTACTGGTGTGTATGACCCCAGGCAAGTCATTTAACTCAGTGGTGTCAAACTGAAATAGGCATTTTTTTGGGTGGTAAAGAAGAAGGGTACTAAACTGTACATATGGATCCCTGCAGGCCTCATACAGACTTTAAAAATCATGTGCTAACATTATTTATGCTCTACTATATTTTTTGTTTATTTTGTTAAATATTTCTTAATTACATTTTAACTTGGTTTGGCTACACTCAGGAGTGTTGAGAAGGCACAATGCAGCCTGTGGGATGCATGTTCTAGGAAATTCTCTAAGACTTTAAATTGCGGACAACTTGCTAACTTACATTGGTAGAGGGAATTTCCTCATCTGGGAATTCCCACAGCTCCAGTCCTTACTTCTAATCTTTAATACTTCAAATCTGCCAGCAGATTATTTAAATTTTGCTTACTTCTTAAAACAGTACAAAAATTCAAAAAGGCAAATTAGGATATACTAGATTTCACAGCTGTAAAACAAGGAAATCATTATCTTGGACAGAAGGTTAGAGGAGTCCCAGAAATACATTCTATTAATGTTGGTGCAATATTTTTTTTAAAAGTGCATATTCTAAAACACTTTATTCCAGGCAGCAAATAAGCACAAATCTGTGGTTGCAAAAAGAGGTGTAAAGTCATCAAGTATAAAGCCCTATTGCTATGAAAAGGCAAGGGGATCATAAAGAGACCTTAACAATCATCTCTGTTATGGCAGCCTGGGTTAAACTGATTAAGGTGAGAAAAAACTCAGGTCTAAAGTTACACGTCTGAGGATCAATCCAGAATGCAGATTCAATGAGGTGTCTGATTGTTTAAAGGAAGCTCTTCTTTTCTTTCCTCCCTGACTTGTGTTTGGTTGGAAATATGGCTACATTCTAAAAATGAATGGCTGGTTATCTGAGAAATAGTAGAGATATAAAATGGAAGAGAAAAGAGATGGTAATGAGGGACAATTATAGTCCCTGTCAAGAGACAAAGGGCAGCAAAATAGGAATGTGAACCTAAGGATGGACCAAGCCCCCAAGATGCAAACATTTGCCTAAAACAGGGGCAGGGATTATGCTGATACATATTAATGCACTATATGAGTGCAAACAGAAACTGAGGTGGGATGCTGAAGGTTGAAGACTAATTGACATCTGGAGGACACCAGTAAACTTCATGGGATATGGGAGGAGAATGAGATGGGGCCTGATGAAGATAATTTCCTGAGTTCAGAACATAAAGTAAAATTAGACCACATTAGTGCTGTGAGACAATTACTATGGCTACTTGCTAGAACTCTGTGAACTCACAAACATGTGAGCTTGTTGTCTCTATGTTATTCTTGTGACTCCTGTTCTCATCAGGATATGACAGGGAGGAAAGAAGAGAGAAGTCATAATGGGAAAAAGTCTCAATCCAAGTTCATTATTTATAAATGAGAAAACTGCATCCCAGAGAGACTGAATAATTTTTTTTTAAGCAACTGGGGTTAAGTAACTTGCTCAAGGTTACACAGCCAGTTATTTCTGGGTGTGGTACTAAGTATCTGAGCCTGGATTTGATCCCCAGGTCATCCCAACACTGCAGCCGGTGCCCTTACTCGCTGTGCTACCTGGCCGCCCCAAGACTGAATCATTTTCACACAAGGTCACACAAGTACAAAGCAGAAGAACTGGGATTCAAAACCCAGGCCGTCTTATTTCAAATCCAGTGCTCCCAAACTCAAAGAAGAAAGCATCCAAAACACTGCACTTAGATACAATACGATGTTTTAGTTTACATCTGATTCACTAACTACTGGGGTAAATAAATCAAACTTTGTTTAGGGGGAAAAACAAACAGTGATACTTACCAAAAGAAGAAACATTTCCTTCCTTGTCAAATTTTGTCTAAAAAGAGATAAATTTGTTACTTTTAGAAAGCATAATTTATCTCATTGAAATATTTCCTGTAAATAGTTCAAACAAAAAACAAATAGAACATTTTTTCAGTATATACTGATGAATATCAGGAGGGAAATTTCTATAACTACCATCTTTTGGTAAAGAGGCCCCAGAAGAAGATATTGTGTAAAAGAATACACACAATTAATGAAAAGTGATAGGCAGTAATATTTTTAATGTTTGTCCCAAGTTAAGACCTAAAAAATTATTTTTACTTCCTTTAACCAAATAATATTTATTAAACACCTTTCATGCTCTACATGCATGTATAATACATTCTGTATTATATAAATAGCTCTAGTCTCCCTCTTAAGCTCCAGCCCTACATCAACTGTCCATTAGACATTTCCAAATGTGTATCCAGTAGGCATCTCAAACTTGACACATCTTTAGTGAAAGTCATAATCTTTCCCTAAGAAACTCATCCCTCTTCTGAACTTCCCTATTTCTGTTCAGGGTGCCACCACATTTCTTGTTACTTGAGTTCATAACCTTAACACATCCTTGACTCCTCACTCTCTGTCATCCCACATATCCAATCAATTGCCAAGTAATGTGTATTTCACAGATCTTCCAGATCCAAACCTTTCTCTCCATTTTCATAGCTACCATTTCATGTCAGGCCCTGATCACCTCCTAAGTGGACTTTTCCAATAGCCCCTTAATGGGTATTATTGAGTCAAGTCTCTTCCCTCTCCAATACTGTCTCCACAAAACTGCCAAAATGATAACTTCTCCTTAATAACCTCCAGTGTCTCCCTATTTTTCTTAGGATCAAATATAAACTTCTTTGTTTGGGATAGAAAAGCTTTTACAACCTCACTCCAGTCTACTTTTCTAGCCACATTATACTTTACTTCTCTTCAGTTCCGTCCAGACTAATACAATCAAATAGTCCCTCTTGCTACTCTTCACATACTACATACCATCTCCCATCTTCATGCCTTCGTACAGGCTTTCCCTTATGTCTGAAATACCATTCCTCTTCACCACTAATTCTTAAAATTCCTAGTATCCTAAATGTGTCAGTTAAAGGGAAGTATTCTACATGAAATGTTCTGTGATTTGTCTAATTGCTATTGCCTCTCCCCTCATTCCTGAGTACTTACTTTATGTATGTTATATATTTTATACAGATTGTCCCCTTCCCCCCAATTGAGATCAGAGACTGTTTCATTTTGTTTCAATACCCAGTATGGTAGCTGGCCCAAAGCAGATCTTTAGTTCATACTTGGTGACCAGTTGATGGTTTCCTATAGGCAGAGGTTTAAATCCCAACAAGAGCTAAGAAGGGCTATCTGACCTTCTGAAATGGATTTGCCAGAAATATTGATGCATTGATATAGAAATTCCAGGATTTTAATCTGGCAGATTTTATTTTAGTTTATCACAGAGAGTTTACAACCAGAATTACTGTGTAAAGAATTTTATTACTCCATGGAATCATAGTAAGTTTAGCTGATCTCCAAGGCCTTTTAAATATGATTAAACAAAACATTAAAGACAGGACATTAATGCAAATCTCTCATTTCATTCCCCTCCAGCCCCCCTGAAAAAAAGTTTTATCTTGGGACTGGAAAGAGAAAAATGGTAGTCTAAAAACAGAAGGGGAAAATCAATCATGTTAACAGGAGACCATTCTTTTTAAAGGGAACACTTAAAGGATACTACAGAATCCTGTTAAAGTTCAGTATGTTTCAAAGTAGTTTTTAAAATGAATGTTAGCACAGTGAAGTCAGGGAAATAGTACAACACTTACCACAGTAAACACTGGTGCCACACTAGCTAAGGTGGCTTGGGAAGCATCAGAAGTACTGAGTCTAAAAACTTTGCCTGAAGAAAAACAGAAATGATCATCCTATGAACAATGTTATTTATTCCCATATACACAAAAGTTAATTATTTCAGAGCTAATTATGTGGAGAGCAGATTACTGAACCTTTCGTTTTTTCCTTTCTCTCCTACATTTAGACCATTTTAGTACTTGCTAGCAGCTCTGCCAGACAGTAAATAAGAGTAGTAAAAAGAAGTTGGGGGCAATTAGGTTGTCACACTATGGACAGAGTGCTGGGTTTGGAATCAGAAAGACATCTTCTTCTTGAGTTCAAATCTGGCCTCGGACATTTACTAGCTGTGTAACGCTGGACAATTCATTTAACCCCATTTGCTCATCTGCAAAATGTTTCCTCATCTGTAAAATGAGCTGGAGAAGGAAATAGCAAACCACTGCAGTATTTTGGCCAAAAAAAATGTAGTTATAAAGAGTTGGACGTTACTGAACAAAAAGAAGTTATGCTATTATTAAACAATTTTTCTATTTACTTCTGATAGGTTTTAGGAGAAAAATCTTACACTAAATGAGATGTCTGGACAATCTATGGATTTTAATTACTTATGTTTGTTTTCTTATTGTTATGGTAACTCAATTCATTGAACAGAATCTACGACAATCAGTAAACTCATCAAACAATGTGTAAGATTTTTAAAATGTATGTTTTGTTTTGAAATGCTCTGAAATTCAGAATAATTTTTTGAAGGTCTTCTTTATTCTGTAGTATAAGAATCATGTTCACATGTAATGATGTTGATACATCTGTTCCAGGTACCCTCCCCTTTTTTTCAATCAACCAGTAAGAATTGTGCTAAAAAAGTGCTAACTTTCTTATGTCATTTTATTATCACAATAAACCAGAGGGGATACAGCATGAGGATGATACGTGGATGAGAAGGGAATTGACATAACTCTCATCTCTAGGGCATCAAGGGCTTGACTGGAGCTGTACACAGCACATCTGCTTCATGCTGAGTGTGGGGGGCTGATTAACCAAAAAGCAAAGAGCTTTGGGATGAAGAGAGAACTGAGCCCCTGCTCTGGAAAAAGAACAGGAGCTGCCTATGAACGTAGGCACCAGCTTCCTAGAGGAGATCCTGGATCTCTGAGCAGTCCCAGGCAGAGGCAGCACTTGCTTCACTTGCCAAACAAGAGGCCTGCCAGAAGGGGCATCCAGTCTTTGCTTGACTACTTCTCTCAGAACTTGGCATCGGGGATCATTACACCCAATAATAAATCACCAGGTCCATGTTTAGCCAGCTTCTCGACCTACAGTTTAACAAGTGCTGAAGGAGTTAAGAGTGGAAAGCTTAAGAGTCCTGCTCTAGAGTACTTCAGCACTTGTGTGGCTGTTCTACTAGGGTGAAGGTAGTAATCTATGGAGAGTAGGGCAGGCTTCAAAATAAAATAGTGAATAGAAGGGCTTGGCAGTGTTATGGTCCATGAGGTCATGAAGAACTGGAAAGGACTGAACAACTAAGTAAGAGGCATTGTGCTCCACCCTTGAGATACAAACACAAAATCCCTTCCTTTGAGGAGCTTACAGTCTAGATATAACATCAAAAGGGAAACCACCGACACTTTGTAAGCAGAATAGTGACATGTTCAGACCGGAATTAAACTTCAGGAATATCAATTTGTAAGCTATGTGAAGAATAGATTGGAGAAGGGAGAGACGATGCAAATAATCAATCCCCAGCAGCACCGAGGTTATTTGAAGGGGTCACTTCATCTCTCAGTTATCTTTAAATCAACAGACATTCAATAAGTGCCTCCTACGTCATTTGTAAGATGAGGGAGCTGGGCCAGATGCTGCTAGTGGTATTCAGAGCTGACGTCAGTTTTTTCCCATAAGGAATCTTTTTAATGCTGACTGTCGGGGAAAGCGCTAAACCCCAATATGAGGAGCCACACTTTTATGCTGCTCCCTCCCACGTGAGCAACTAAAGAGACACTTGGCAACCTCTGGAGCCGCAATAGGGAGAAGCGGCGGGTGGACACGGAGCGTTAGAACACAGTTAAGGGTTGGAGAGAGGGAGGCATGGAAGAAGAAGGCAGAAAACAAGTCTTACTCTGTTTATAAGGAGTTCACAACTCAATACTGGGGAGAGCGGGTAATTAGAAAAATCCACAAGAAAATCAGAGGAGAGCTAGCTAGGAGGCAGCACGTTACCCAGGAGGCTCCTGGGCACTCCACGTGACGGGTAGTGGAGTGGGAAGGGTCAAATCGGGCACTGGGACTCCGGGACTGATCCAGGGCCTAGCCCCGCTGAGAAGACTCGGGGCGGGGTGGGAGGGGCGGTATACCTGATACGCTGGGCCACCGGGGCTCACAAAGTTGCCGGAGCCAAGTACTCCGGGGCAGCCCAGCTCGGCTGTGTCCGGGGAGCCGCACTCCGGCCCGGGGCCCGAGGGAGGAGACAGTGGGGAAGGTTCCGGGGGGCCGGGTCAGCGCCAGCGCGCCCAGGGCTCGCTGGGGCCGCCCCACAGCTCGGGGTAGGAGCCGGGCTAGGCTCGGAAGACAATCCATGGAGCTGGAGAGCGGAAGCCTCAGCTGCCGGCAGCGAAATCCCGGTCCTCTAGCCCCGGAGCAGCCATCAAAGCTCCGGCAACAGAGACACAGCCTCGCAGCCCACCGGCTGAGCAGGCGCAGTGGCGCTCCTGCCCCGGGCGCCCAAGGTACACGCTGCTCCCCGCCCCCTCTGGGTGCCCGCCCTCTTCTCACCGTAGCCAATCAGAAGCGTATTCCACTTGTCCGTAGGGAAGGTGCTTGAATGAACCTGCACTTTCTGAACGGACTGGGTCACCCAGCTCTTATAGGACTTGCCTGGCAGTTTGTTCTCGGCTCTTCTGGGATGCTGTCCAGTGGGACAAAGTGAGAATAATAATACCCCACCTCCTAGGGTTGATGCGGGGAAAATCAGAGGAATGCATGAATGATTATATTTTGTACTTGGGTACTTGACCTTAGATTAATTTTAATGCAACTTTTTTTAAATAAAGGAATTACAACGAGCGTGTCTTAATTTGCAGATGAGAAACTGGAGAGGGAGTGGAGAATCAAGGAAGTTCATTGTACTTCCTTTTTAAAAATGGTTACCAAGTCAAAACAACTCTGAGGTTTCGTTCCATATCTAGAAAGCAGGGAATGATGGCAAAATATGCTCACTTCACTCTGAATAAGGTCATAGAGGTCTTTTCAGTTTCCTCTGAAAGTAGGCATTTTGTCATATCTTATGGCACAATAATATTCTATTATATTCATATTTCCTACATTCATGCTACAATTTTTTTGGCCATTCTTCAATAAATGAACACTCCCTTAGTTTCCAGTTTTTGACTACAACAAAAAGCTGCTAGAAATATTTTTATCTATGTACACGTCCTTTTCCTCTTATTTGATCTCTTGGGGGGTATAGTCTTAGTAATTGTAATGCTGGGTGGAAGGTGTATGTAGGGTTAGTAATTTGGTGGCATAGTTCCAAATTGCTTTCCAGAATGGCTGGACCACTTCACAGCTCCACCAGCAGAGCAGAAATATGCTCATTTTTCTGGTAGCCTTTCCAATATTTGTCATTTTTTGTCTTTTGTCATTTTTTTTGGCAATCTATGTCACCTACATTGCCCAAGATATTCCTCTCCCCATCTCCTTTCAACTATCCCATATGACCAATTTTTTTTTTCCGAGGGAAGAAAGTTCAGAAAAAACCAAGCCATTAAAAAAGCCCTCATATTATCTGTAGTTTTCCGTATCCACAGTACTTCCCTCTGCAAAGAAGTAGGAGAGCTTCTTTCTCATATTTCTTCTTTGGGGCCAAGCTGGGTCATTATAATTTCAACAAACTCTAGCAAATAAGTGATATGGGTTTCCCCATTAACAAGATTACACTATTAGGAAAATAGCTGTGGTAGGGCAAAGACTTATAGAAGGTAATATATGATTATGTGCAACAGAATTATCAACATCTCTCACTTATGTCCTTTTCTTTTCCGCTTACATAGCCACCACCCTAGTTCAGTTCCTTATCACTTCTCACTTGGACTAACAGTTGTAACTGTCTGTTTATTCTCCTTGTCTCTAGTCCTTCCACATATAGTTTACCCTCCACATAACCATTAAGTTAATTAATTTTTTAAAAATGTCATTCTCTCAAATACATCTTATACCCATATCCTCTATGTATATTCTTCTTTTTTTCTTTTTGGAGGGCAATTGGGGTTAAGTGACTTGCCCAAAGTCACATGGCTAGTAAGCGTGTCAAGTGTCTGAGGCCGGATTTCTATGTATATTCTTTCTATCTGTATTGTTACTGATACAATTTTTACGAGTTACAAGTATCTTCCAGTATAGGGATATAAACAGTTTAGCTGTATTGAATCCCTTATGTTTTCTTTTCCCTTTTTACCTGTTTATGATTCTCTTGGGTCTTGATATTGGAGGTCAAATTTTTGGTTTAATTCTGGTCTTCTTATGAAGGCTTGAAATCCTATTTCATTGAGTGACCATTTTTTCCTTGATGTATTATGCTTAATTTTGCTGGGTAGGTGATTCTTGGTTGTAGTCCTAGCCCTCATGCCTTCCAGTGGATTCACTTTCTTAAATTATAAGTTAACTTGTTGCAATCTACTGGGAGGTTGATATTTAAATATCTGAAGTTTACAGATCTGCTGATATTCAGCATTTCACCTCAGCTCCTCACTGTCTTCCTCAAAGTCTAGTCTTCTGATAAGCCAGCTCAAGAGACTGAGTTTCTCCTCTTGGTGGTTGTCTTCTATGATGCAGAAGTTTCTCTTGCTCCAGTCAGCCCCACTTCCTAGACTCAGGACCTCTGGATGTCTAAAACTCAAAATATCGCCTCCAAGCTTAGAAATGTATACCTCAGATACTGTTTGATCACCCCCTCAGAAAGTAAACAAAACAGAAGAATTGGCTGGGGGCACAGGCATAACCTTTCCTAGCTGACATTTCACATAGAAGCCACTATGGGATTTAGGGGAAAAGAATGATGCCTACCTCCTCTAGACACAGAGAGCGCTACTTGCCACAGGGAGGGTTGAAGAAATAGAATGAATCAAAAGCTGTTTCTTCTTTTTAATTGATACAGGACCAAGGGACTACCTAGGCTTTGTCACATTATATCAAAACACCCAAGTCCTTTCAACATCAAGTCATAATGTGACAAGAAGCAGCCAGGAAGTTCACCATCTCTGATGTACTGAAATGGAGTCAGTCACATGCATAGTCAGAAGCAGAAAAGGCTACTTTATGCATGTTCCATGAAAGGACCCTTGTTACAGATATATAAACAAAACTGAGGTACTAAGAGGTTAACTTGCCTGGCCAAGGTTACAAAGGAAGTAAATAGTTATCCCTTCCACATTGAGACTTTCCCCATCCCGCTTTCGATATATTGAGGATTGGCATAAGAAATTATGAAGGCCACTAGATGACACAGAACCTATGACCAACTACTTAACCCAAGTTTTACAGTAAGGTGCTGTAAGTACTCCATAAAAGAAAAGAAAAAATTCAGACTTCTCTGGTACAAACAATTTTACATGATTTTCCAGGTCACAGGGGAGCCATGCTCCTAACCCCCTTAGTGTAGAAGGGATAGTGGTAGAAACAATTTTTGAAGGTAGTTTCTCTGACTTCAAATCCAATGCTTTTTTCTACTATTAAAGTAAGTAATAAGAAAAGAGAGGCATCAAGTACAGACTTCTTTCTAGAGGTTAGCAGGGAAGGTGAGGAAAGATATGATCATTTGAGATGATAGCAGGATCAAAGGTTTCTTTGATAGGATCAGACAGGATAAGATAGGATAGGATAGATAAAAGTATATTTGTAGACAGAGGAACCTTTGGAGAAAAAAATAGGGGAGAGAAATTAGTTGAGCCAAGTCCTGAAGTGGTTGAAGTAAATGAAGTCAAAACCAAAAGTTTACATGTTAGTTTGGGCAAGGAGGCAATTCATCTCATCCTGAAACCATAGAGAAGGAGAGAATAAGTAAAGGACACAAGGAAATTTTGAGGTAAAGAAGAACAGATAAGAAAGATTAATAGCTATTGCTTCAGTCTTCATAGTTAAGTAGGAACTTTCTACTGTTGAGAGAGAAGGTAACAGGATCAGATATTTATTAGCTATTTGACCTTGAACAAGTCACTTAGGAGGGATCCCTGTTGCTTCACATAGTTTGTTTGTTTTAAAGAATATAGGTAAGGGTAAGGTACAGTATTCAGGAAATTAGTAATATAGCATCAGCTTTGGTGTCCCTCAGGAGATAGCTTTGAAAACTGTAGTCTGAGTTTTATATCCCCAAGTCCCACTCTTTTATTATTTGGCCTCACTTTCTTCGGGAATGATGATAATAGCTAATAATCTATCTCACAGGATCACTGTGAGGATCAACTGAAATAATATACATGCAAATGTTAGGTATTATTAAATTATGAATGTATAGAAAATTTGTGGTGATTTTGGGGTGATGTCAAAATAGTCATTAAAATGATTTTGCTCCCCAACTTCCCCCTTTATCACAGTTGAATACCATAGTCATGAACTTTGTCCTACTGTCACCTTCCCTACCCAGCATTACCATGAGGCATCAAGGTATGGGGGAAATCAAGGGCTCTGGAGTCAAGGAGATTGTGTTAAAATCCCCCCCGCAGATGAGCACTGCCTCTGGGCTTTTGTGTCCATATCTGTAAATAGAGTGAGATAGAATAGGTACTGTTTGTGGTTCCTTTTGTAATTTAGATGGTATGAACGTATTTACTTAGAGCCCCCAGATGTGGTAGCCACTTTAGTTTGGGGAAAATGGTGCATTAAATAATTAGACCAGAGGAGGGAGCCCTGCTGCTTTGAATAGTTTCCTTTTGTTTTTTAAAGGGTAGGTTAGAACAAGGTACAATATTCAGTAAATTAGTAATATAGCAGCACCCTTGGTGCACCCCCCCTTTTTTGGGTGAAAACTATAATCCTCACCCTATAGTCCCCAAATTCTTTTGTTTTTTCAATTATAATTTTTAAATCTGTAGCATAGGTTGTAGATAAATGATTTTTGAGTGATAAAATAGGTTGACAATTGTTTCATCTTTCTTTAAATCTTGTAATTTAGCTTCGTAGGGAAAGTAGAGCTAGTAGGGATTGTTATTTCTATAGAATAAAGGTGAAGTTCCAATACATAGCTGCCCAGTTTTCTCCCATCAGATTGTAAACTCCTCAAGGGCAGGGACTGTCTTTTACCTTTTTTTGGGGGGGGGTATCCCCAGAGTTTAGCATAGTACTTGCCACCTAGAAGATGCTTAATAAATGCTTATTGTCTGACTGACTAGTAGTTGGGTTTTGAGAGATGAACATTGTATTTTAAGTCAGAGATCTTGGGGGGCCAAATCTTAGTTCTTCAATTTCCTACCCACGTACTTTTTACTCTCCTGGGTCTCAGTTTCTTTAACTATAAATTAAGGGAGTGGGCTAAAAGGCTTATAAAATCATTCCTAGCTCTAAATTCTCTGCAATTTTCCACTGGTCAAAGTTTTCCTTAGGGTGAAATAAAAAGATGTTGAAAACAAAGCAATATAATGTATAGAGACTATACAGTTAGTTCTATAGCAAACATTCCCAAATTTACTGTTTTTAATATTTATAATATGTTATATGTATAATTAATAAAAAATTTTAATTTTAATTTAATAAAAATTAATATTTTTTCATTCATTCATTTTACTCAGATACATTGGTTACTTCCCAATAAACAACCCAATCCGTCCCCCATAGCAGTTTCCCATACAAAAAGTTTAAAACTGCTGAACAGAATTATTTTAACTGATGGTACATATAACTTTCCATTTTTGGAATTTATATTTGTTAACAGAAAGGAAGATTGTTTTAGCTGTAATTTGGAATCCAAATGGTTCATTGTATTTGATCTGAGTTTTGTTGTCTTTTAATGTTATCTCCATTTACATCATCATGTATTCAATATGCATATGAGAGCCTCCTGGTGCATGTTTGGGGATGGACTTGTGGGCCATCCTATGGAACACATATGAAGCTGAACTGAGTTCCTTGGACATTTATGGGAACCTATGTGGTTTAGCATTGTAGGACTTGTACTTTGGGATTATGAAGTAATTCCCAGATTGGTTTTGTAGTCCCCACAACAGTGCAGAGTCTCTTCACCATTTTTTGTGTCATGGACTATTCTGGCAACTTCTCTTAATTCTAATGCCTTCCCTCTCTTAATTATTACCTATTTATTCTGTACGTAGCTTGTTTGTATATATTTTATTGCTTATTGTCTTCCCCATTAGATTTTGAGCTTCTTGAAGGCAGGGACTCTCTTTTGCCTCTTTTTGTATCTCCATCTCTTAGCACAGTACCTGGCACATGGTAGGTTCTTAATAAGTGTTTATTGACTGATTGGCAGTCTGATGATGAAGCCTCAGATGGATTCCTCAGAATAATGCTTTTTAAATGTATAAAATAAAAATATGCAGGATTACAAAGGAAACCAATAGCATTGAAGTACAGTTAAATACAATAAAATGAAATAAAATAAAATAAATGTCAAAATAAAAATGAAAAAAAAAATCTTGGACTCTGCCAGGACTGGGATTTAGTTTGTCTGAGCCCAGAGCTAGGGTGCCCTTAGTTGGGGAGAGTATCCCAGATCCCTTGGGCAGGCAGGATTTTTGTGTACTGTTTCTTCTGGGACCATCTGTGGGTCTAATGTGTTGTTTTATACAGTCTGCTTTAGGTCATACAAGTCTTCCCATGTTCCTCAGGATTCTTTGTGTTTGCCATTTCTTGTTGCTGGCATTTGATTTTTTTTCTTCCTCAAGTGTTTTCTTCTTTCCATACTTATATAATTTAAAATCATAAAACCTAGGTGGTCAGAATTAGTAATGACTATAATACAAAGTGTTTTGCTATCATTGCATTTGCTTTTAAAAAAAAGTATGTGTTTAATAAATATATATTGACTGGGATGGATCCGTGAAAATAGGGTGTTACTACATTATGTGATTTTTTCAAAGTGCTTTCAACATTCATCATCTCAAAGACAAATATTACTGTACGTAGGTAGCAGATTAGGAAACTGAGAGTTGGAAAGGCTGACCTGCCATCATCATCATGGGGAAGCTTGAACTCTAATCCAAATCTTGTGACTACCGTCCAGAGCTCCTTCCACTATACCACTATACTATGCTCTCTACTAACCTATAGAAACCTCAAAAAAAATACTAAGAATGAATAAAGTAGATCAAGGAACAAGGAAATAAGGCAAATGTAGGCATCAAGAGCTGCTAGGGAGGGAGTCCTGCTCCTTGCTACCATCACAGGGGAACAATTTAGTAGGAGCTAGGACAGAAGCAAGAAGCATGACTATCACCTTTCCTTTCTACTTGGCTGCTCCAAGGTATCAAATGGCACTGGAGGAGGGAACAGGTAGGAGGGAGTTTAACTTAAAAGATGAAACAAATTTTACTTACAATTTGAGATAATTCCACTTTTTTACTAAGGAAATCATAAGCCAAAAATTGTAAAAGGATTTAGGATCCACATGTTAATAATAAGCCAACAGGAAAAAGAGGAACATCAATCTACCAGTGCAAATACATGCTGACAGTGCTTTCTCACAGAGTATAAATGACACTTGTGCCTAATTTTCATTTTAATTACAACTATACAACAGGCCATTTTATTCTCGCATCTTTTCAATGTTTTTTTTTTTCCTTTACATTTGCCCTTCTCTTTTCCAACTTGTCAGGATTTGGATTTATGCTCATGAATCCTTTCGCAAACTTTGTCCAGTTTAGCCTGGGGATAATTACCTTACTAGGTTGAATGTCCTCATGGACCAGTCATGCATTAGCTTTTCATGATGGTAGATGATATATTTTTTTCTGTAAACCTGGACTGCCTTGTCAATTTGCAGATCTTTGTAGTATCCACAAAGCACTTGGATTTTGTTGTCATTCTTCTAGATGGGCATGAAGTAGACATTGTATTTCTGCTTTAGCTCCTTGGAATGTGGGGATGACATGATGTTGAAGTAGATGTGTGAGGGTGTGTTGAATATCTTTTGTGGTTCTTATTTCTGTCCAACTCACTAAGGGATTGAACTTCGTTTTGGTGAGTGGGGTCACTTGAGGAGAAATCCATCTCATTTGGTTTTCACAATAGTCTTCTGAGGAAAACGGCTCAAATTTTTTATACTCATTTTACAGATGAGGAAGCTGAGGCTTAAAAAAGTCAAGTGACTTGCCCAAGTAAGTGTCAGGTTTAAGAAGCTAGGTTCACCTCCATGTGATAATAAAGCAATGGGATGAACTTTCATAGAGTATGGTCATAAACAATTATGGATAATAAAGATTATGGTTGCAGTTAACTGAAGTTTTATTGCATTTTGTTATTAAGTCCTTCAAATAATGATACAAAACTGAGAGCTGAATTTTGGAAGTTGAGAGAAATGTGGTGGTATCCAACCAGAGAAACTGTTCTACATAGTCTTTCAGCAAGTTACAAATTGAGATTTGTATATGTGAAATATTGGAAGGATGCTAAACAAGTAGCAGAGTGGATAGAGTGCTTGACTTAGAGTCAAGAAAATTTGAGTTCAGATCTCATCTCAGACACTTAGTAGTTGCAAGACTTTGGGCAAATTACTTAACTTCCTTTACAATTTTCTCAACTATGAAATGGAGATAATAATAGCACTTATTTCATAGGGTTGTTGTGAGGATCAAAGGAGATATAAAAGCAATTTGCAAATCTTAAAGTGCTATGTAAATGCTAGCTATTATTATTATTATTGATTAGTATAAAAATATATTGATGAAGCTTTGCTTTCATGGGCTATCAATCAGCATTTATTAAGTGATTACTATGTACACTGTGCAAAGAGTTGGAGATACAAAAAGAAGCAAAGACAGTTCATGCCTTCAAGGAGCTTATAATCTAATGAAGGAGAAATATGCAAAGAAATATATACAAAGAAAGCTATATGCAGAAAAAATTAGAAATGATTAATAGAGGGAAGGCATGTTTATTAAGAAGGGTCAGGGAAGACTTCCTGTAGAAGATAGGATTTTAGTTGGAATTTATATGAAGCCAGGCAGGTCAGTAGTCAGAGTGGAGGAGGGAGAGCATTCCAGGCATGGAGGACAGCCAGAAAAAAATGCCAGGAACTGATAGGTGGAATATCTTGTTAGTAGAACAGCAAGAAGGCCAATGTCACTGAATCAAAGAGTATGTGTCAGGGAGCAAGGTATAAGAAGAATGGAAAGGTAGGAGGGGACTAATCTATGAAAGGCTTTGAATGCCAAACAGAGCATTTTATTTGATCCTGGAGGCAATAGAGAGTCACTGGAGTTTATTGAGTAGGTGGGTGGTATGATCAGACTTCAACTTTAGGAAAATCACTTTAGAGACTAAATGAGGGATGAATTGGAGTGGGGAGAGACTTGAGACAGGCAGACCCACCAGTAGGCTGTTGCAATAATCCAGGTGTGAGGTGATGAGGATCTGTTCTAAGGGGGTGGCAGTGTCAGAGAAGAGAAGGGGGCATATTTGAGAAATGTTGCAAAAGCAAAATTGACAGACTTTGACCAACAGCTTGGATATGGGAGAGAGAGAGATATAATGAATAATCCAAGATGACTGCTGGGTTTTGAACTTGATGGCCTGGGAGGATGGTGTTGCCCTCTATAGTAATAGGGAAGGTAGGAGGCAGGGAAGTTTTAGAAGGAAATATGGTTTTGGTTTTGGGGATATCGAGTTTAAGATATCTACTGAAATCCAGTTTATGATATCTGAAAAACAGTTGGAGATTTCAGAGTGGAGGAGAGTGGAGAGTTTGGGGCAGCATAGGTAGATTTGAGAATCATCTATAGTTAATTAAATCCATGGGAGCTGATAAGATCAGAAGAGAAGAGGACCCATGAGGTATTCCTTTCACTCATGCAGATAGAAACCTCTCTACTCAGCTTTTCATCCTGTGCAATTAATTAGTATTAGATATTCACTGTAATTATTGAACAATTAATGAACAAATATCCCTTCCACACTGTGACTTTCCCCATCATGGTTTTGACATATTGGGGATTGTCATAAGAAATTAAATGAGAATTTTTGGGGAGTTTTGCAGAAGTCATAGATGACAAGAGAAGGTCAGAAGATGATAAAGAAAAAGTTTACAAACTCAGAAATGCATAAAATGTATGTACCGTATCATATCATATCAAAATATTTTATCTTTTAGTACTGAGGCTGAGAGGGGTTAAGTGACTTCTCCAGAGTCAAGTAACTTGTAAGCAAATGAAGCAGGATTTAGTACTGTAAATACCCCATAAAAGAAAAAAGAAAAATATCAGACCTCTTCTCTGGTATGAAGGGGTGGGGGGCAAAATTTTTTACATGGATTTTCTAGATTGTGAAGGTGCTTCATCCCTAACCCCCATGATGTAGAAAGGATAACTGTAGTCTCTTCCTTCTTTTTAGGCCCAAATTAGGTGTCACTTGCTCCAGGAAGCTTTTCTTGACAATTTCCCGTCTCCTTTTCCCCCCAGTTGAAAGGGATCTTTCTTCCCCCCTCAACTCTGTCCTTGAACACTGTATCACCTGTGGCATTCACACGTTCCCTAGTTATTTGGACAAATTTTTGAAGGCTCTTTGAGAGTGTGGTTTTTGTCCTGTCATCACTTTGTATTCCAGGTGCCTAGCACAGTGTCTTTCTCAGTTTAGTGCTTAATATAAATATTTGTTGAAACGAATGAAAGTGAACTAAATTGACATTAGAGGAACATATACTGCAGTTATTTCATTAATTCCAGAAACAAAACTGCTGTTAACCAATAACCTCAGTATCAGTGACATAATTTCCTGAAAAATTGCTGTTTTGTAATGGTTAACCTCCCACTTAGTTGTTCACAGCAGGGGGTAGTTTCCCTTTCATCACAGTCTTCTGTTATTATCTTACACTGTGATTTTAGTGATTATGTCTTTAAAACAGCAACAAGGAGCCAACAACCCTCCAGATAGTGAGAAATGGAATAATTTTGATATGGTAATTTTTAATAAACTAAAGAAAACCTTCTGAAGGTAACAATATAAATTGACAATGTTACATTAGACATTACATTTCTCTAGGTTAGTAGTAAAGGAGATCAAACCTCTTGATCTGTATGCTATCTGAAATGTGGTGGCCCTCCAAATATATCTATCAGCTAGTATATCTTCTATGGACAGCTAGGTGGCACAGTATATAGAACACTAGAACTGGAGCTAGAAAGACTTCTTCATGAGTTCAAATCCAGCCTCAGATACTTACTAGCTGTGCAACCCTGGGCAAGTCACTTCACCCTGTTTGCCTTAGTTCCTCATTTGTAGCTGGAGAAGGAAATGGCAAATCACTTCAGTATCTTTGCCAAGAAAACCCCATATGGAGTTACGGAGAATTGGACACAATTGAAAAACCATCAAACAAAACACCTTCTACACTAGTGTGACCAAGAAAAGACATAGGGAGTCTTTTTAAAATTATTTTTTTGGTTTGAGAGATTTTGAAGGATCAGGGCCAGCTGAAAATCTGGAAGATGGGTAGAAGAATCTAAGAATTAAAGCAACTTAAACTTTCTTAGACCTAATCCAGGTTATATTGTTCTTATCTCTAATCATATAGCAAAAAAACCACGAAAAATATAAGACAAGCAGAGTTTACTTTTTTTTAAAAAAGGAATTTCAAATACACACTGATAATAATTTTCATTACCATGATATACTTAAATATTAAAGACAAATAGCAAGCTTCAGATTGCTATGCCAAGGTATATTGGCTTTCCTTGCAGAAAATTTATACATTTGGGGCAACTAGGGGGCGCAGTGAGTAGAGCACGGGCCCTAGAGTCAGGAGGACCTGGGTTTGGATCTGGCCTCAGACACTTCACACAAACACACACACACACACACACACACACAAAACTAGCTGTGTGACCTTGGTCAAGTCACTTAACCCCAAATGCCCTACCCTCCCCCCTCCAAAAAAAAAAGAAAATTCATACATTTGCCTTTTCTTTGCCAAAACTCAAATCATTTAAGCAAAAAGAAAACCTATAAGTATTACATGTTCAAATAAGAAAGAACTGCCAACCAGATTTTAAAATACAACATAAACCCCAAAATTTTCTCTGTATCCCACTGTATAATATGTCTCAAAGTATTCTGTTAGTACTACAATGGTGGGGAAAATGAATAGGAATTTTATTCATTCTAGTTTAGAGAGGTATGCTTATGTTAAGAAAGAAAGACTAATCTATTACAAGTAGAAAAAAAGGATAACTGCCAGATGTGGAGTAAGACTTGGAGCTTAGGTTGCCTAGTTTCATGAGTCTTTTCCATAACAAAGATTTAGACATAGAAAGCACTAGATCACCATGGAGGGAGAGATCTCTTTATTTAAAAAACTTTCTTCTATATGGCATAAGCATATTACTATGAGGTCCTTCTGAGAGCCACATAATTTTGCCACAAGTGAAATCATTCTAAGAAAAGGCACACAAGGGACAGCTAGGTGGCTCAGTGAATAGAGCACCAACCCTGGAGTCAGGAGGACCTGAGTTCAAATGTGGCCTCAGACAGTTAACACTTACTAGCCATGTGACCTTGGGCAAGTCAATTAACCCCAATTGCCCTGCTTTCCACCCTCCAAAAAAGCAAAAAAAAAAAAAAGCACACAATTGCATATATCCCTACTATTTGTTTGATCACTCAGTCAACATTTATTAAACACCTACTGCTATAAAGGCTCTATGGACCAATGTAGGAAGCTTAGCAGCAGTTTTACTATATGCCTCCCCTCTTTCCTAGGCAAAAATAGCTTAAAAATTAATTTCAGTGGTAAATGAAGAACAAATACAAATACTTTACTACATTATTTATTCTCCCTAATTTGTTCATTCTTCCTTCTGAGATTATAGGTACTTGTTCTATAATTTTCCCAAGGACTAGAGTGAACATGAAAAAGACAAACAAATCCATAATGCAGATTCTTTATGTGAACAATGGGCTTATACAATATGTTTATGTAACCAACACACTGCCTATGATATATTAACCATTTAATAAGTGCTTGTTGAGTGTTGAAGGCATGTGAGCCAATTAAAAAAAACCGCAACACTTTCTTTTTTTATTGAAATATTGGTTTTATTTATTGTCTTTTGTTTTTGTCTCACCTTCATTTCCTAATATATTTCTTTCCCTCCCTTACTCAGTGATACATTGCTTATCACAAAGCATAAGAAAGAATTAAACATAGAAAGAAAAGAGGAAAGAAAAAGAAAGAAAGGAGGGAAAAGTCAGCAAAACTATTTAACACATTTGCTAAGTCTGACATTCTACTCCATAAGTAAGAGGAAGTTGTAAATGAAATGATGTCTAGATAATGATATGACCAGTAATTTCAGTTTTAAGTATTTAACAAGGCAATGAAACATGAATGCTCATAGTATACCAGGAGTTCAGTTCTTTCTCTTTCTTGATGGGATGTCATTGCATAATGTTTATGTGATATTGGCATGATGTTTGATATTGGTATATAATGGACATGATATTGGCATATAATTGTGTGATGTTTATGGAACATTGGAAGGTATTTTGGCATGATATAGGCATGCAATTTGCATGGTGTTTTGTGATATTGTTATGATTCACATTAATATTTAATTTGCATGAAATTAGCATGTAATTGGTGTGATAGTTGCAAGATATTTAGTGTGATGTTTTATGTTGGATATTAGCATATAATTGGTATAATGTTTGCATGACATTGGTGTGCAGTTGGTTGATGTTTGATATTGGCATGCTACTGATGTGTAATTGGTGTGACATTGGTATCCAATTGGCATGATATTGGCTTGTAATTGGCATGATATTGGTGTGATAATTGGTGTGTAATCTGGCTTAATATTGGCATGCAATTGGTGTGACATCGGTATGTATTTGGCATTATGTTTGCATGAGATTGACTGATGTTTAACATTGGTATGGCATTGACATTTGTGAGATATGGCATGATGTTTAATATTGCAGTGACTAACATTGGAGCACAATTGGCATGGTGTCTGTATGAAACTTACATGTAATTGACATGCAACATGCAACAGGTAACAGACAGCTTTCTACAACAAAACCATGGTATTGGCATGACACAGTCATGTTACTGGCATGACATTGGCATTTCATAGCTGTGCCATTGGCTTGACAAAGGCACGATGCTGGCATATCAGAGCCCTGCTTCTCCTTCTGAGAAAGGTGGTTACCTAAGGAGCCACAACCACACCACCTAAACCAACTTCAACAACCACTGTGCCTCTACTCAGAACTCTGCCCAGCTAACTGTGGTCAGACCCTTTTCTAGCACCATAACTGTTTCATACTTGGTGAGAACCACTTCTAGGAGCTACCAAGGGGGTTCTGATTGGGGTGGAGGGAGGGAATGTGTCACTGGAGTGACAGAGAAACATGACATTGTCATTATGGAGGTTTAACTTTGGTATGAGAGTGGCATGACAGAAGTGTCACATCAGCATAATAGATGAGCTAGAGGTATGACATAGCATGATGGAGGTACAACACATCCATGATAGAGGCATGACATAGCTACTACAGAGGTATAACAACCATGATAGATGTGTGACAGAAATGTGATGTAGTCATGACAGATTACAACATAGGCTGGCAGATTTTCACAGAGGTATGATGTAGTTATGATGTAGCTATGACTTGGGACCCTGTTAGCATCCTTCCACCTGTCTGGCAGTAGCCTTCCCATAGTCTCCTAGATCCCAGTAGACTTCCAAATATCCAGGACAAACAGGCAATGGAGAAGCCTGTCCCCTCCTTTGTCCAGTTTCTATCCAGTGCAGACCAGTCCTTCCTGCATGTATGCTAACCCTATCTGCCTCCTCCACCCCAGGCTTCAGTTTATTTACTTGTTAAATGAAGATGGTTTGACTTGGTGGTGTGTGAGTTTCTTTCTAGGTCTGAAATTCTAGGAAAACTTCATTTTGCCAGTTTCCCAAATAAGCCTTTATTAATTTTTTTTTAGCATTTTGATGACTTGTGAGCTTATCAACGTGGCTATTTCCTTTAATGGAACAGAATATAACTCATTCATGTTTCCTTATCCTGTGCAATTCTTGTTAATCCTCCACAATGGGACCACACAATGTGTCAGGAGCCTTAATCCAGGGCTCTTAGCATAGTAGATAGAGTGCTGGACTTGTGAGGAAGATCTGAGTTCAAATTCTGCCTTAGACACTTATTACCTGTGTGACCCTGTTACTTAATCTCTCAGTTTCTTCTATAATGGGGATAATAGTTGATAATAAAAGATGAATCTTCCTGACTACAGGCCTGGCACTTTAATCACCTAACTATTGCCACTACTTTATAAGGTTGTTTAAATGATCAAATAAGAAAATATATGTGAAATATTTTTAAACCCTAAGACTCTCTAGAAATAATTAATATTATTATTATTTTTAGTAGTGGTATCTCTTAACGTTGCTTGAATGATGTTGCATCATGTTGGCTTTTGTAATGGTAATGGTAATTTGAAGATCTTCCCTGTCCCTTAATAGGCTGAATGTAATCACATGGAGCCAGTGGTGGGAGGAGTTTGCTGAATGGGTATAGCAGGAAGATGGAAATCAGAGCAGTTAGAGGGAGGAGAGGAAGCAGGTAAGGAAACAACTAGGTATAGTGTGGTTCCCTGCTGTGCTATGGTGTATTAACTTCTTTTTTGTTATGATGGATTTGGTTTTCTGGTACAGGGATTTGATTTTCTGGTTTGGAGGTTTGACTTTCTGGTGTCTGAATAAATGTTTTACTTCTGTCTTATATATGGAGAGTGTTATATTTTGTGATTCAGAATTATGCTGACATATTTGTAGTTGCCGTTGGTGCTGTGAATATAGTATTGGTGCTATACCTTTCCATCAATTCTTCCTTTTTTATAATGATATGATCTGCCCACTTCCTTTTCCAAATACATATTTCTCTGATAATAAAATTTATGTCACTTTTCTGCATAACTCATCACTGGTAAAAGTAGCAACTAGGTGGTAGTGGAGAGACTTGCTGGACCTGGAGTTAAGAAAGCCTGATTTCAAATCCAACCTCAGATACTTACTACCTGTGTGCCCTTGGATAAGTCACTTAACTTCTGTTTGCCTCAGTTTCCTCAACAGTAAAACGGGGATGATAGTAGCACCTATCTTTTAGGATTGTCGTGAGGATCTATAATGCCAACACATTCACAATACTGACAGCAACTGTAAATATGCTGGCATAGTTCTCAATTGCAAAATATAATGGACTCTCCATATAGAAGACAGAAGCAAAACATTTATTCAGACACCAGAAAACCAAATCTCAACACCAGAAAGTCGAATCCATCATAGTAGCAAAGAAATTAATATACCATAGCACAAAAAGAAGTCACACCACCCTTTAGCCTTCCCACAAACCACCACTCACAAACTTAGCTGCCTCCCTGGGTGCATTCTCTCTCTCCCACCATCTAGCTGCTCTGATTCCCAGCTTCCTGTGGTCTCTGTTCCACCCTTCAGCAAACTCCTCCCACCACTGGCTTCATGTGATTACATTCAACCTATTAGGGGGCAGGGAAGATCTTCAAATTCCCATAGATCTATTAAGGGACAGGGAAGATCTTCAAATTCCCATTCCCATTATGGGATCAAATGAGATATTATTTGTAAAGTGTTTAGTCGCAGTGCCTGGTACATAGTAGATGCTATATAAAAGCTATAATAATAATAATAATTATTATTATTACTAATATGTTACAGTCTACTGTACCATATGCCTCCCCAGTGCCTTTTGGGGAATCCACAACTTTAATTCTTTGGAGATTGTAGTAGTCTCTGACTTCAGGCCATATGGCATCATTGAAATAATAATGTTAAAAAAGCATGTTCTTAAGTTTCATTAAGAAGTTTAGGGTCATTAAAAACATGGCACAATTTTCAAAAGGTTGTCTAGCTTACCCTCCTTTCCCCAGTTAATTCTCACTCCAGTTCACTTTTCATATATAGTATCTAAGAATAATATTCAAGATACTTATATCTAAGATACCAGGACTAGTTCTATGGATTACTTAAGTGCAAATTGTAGCCTGAAAATAAGTGTTTTTTTGTATTTGGATTTTCCTGTATGGATAGTTAGATCAATATCTTTGGAGTAATTTTGAATCTTATTTGGGAGGCCGTATAATAAATATCCTTGGACTTGATACAATCAATACAATGGTATCTGAAAATGGCAGTATTTGTTAGAACCTCGCCATCTATAGGGAAACTGCCTCCAAGGTGATTTTTAGGCTCTTTTGATTTCCTCGTTGAGATGACAAATTTATATCAGTTAAACTTCTTTTGGAAGTCTTTGTTAATGTTTGTTCTTTTATCAGATTCCCATTTTGGGGGTTCAACAGCATATGTAAATAGGTCAGTTTGGAGTTCCTGAATGAAAAAATATTTTTCTCATTTTTATTTTCTTTTAATTTGGTCTTAATTTTTATCTTTGCTCTAATAAATTGATGATATAACTCTATGTAAACAATTAATTTGGAAATAACTTTTATACCAGTAATCAGTTATCTACTGACTTTTAAAATGTAGCCACTTTAATTTCTGAAGAAGTTATTTAGTCCTTTCCATCTCAAATGTCTATTCTTGAGGAAAGTATAATATATTGTCATGAAATTTCTGTATAGTCTACAAGTTTTCCTCATTTCTTGTTCTTAAACATTTTCTGCTGTCTTGTTTTTGCATTAAGGTCACTTAGTATCAAAGTACATGCTTATTTAATTTAGATGGTCTTATCAAGTTTTTGATAATAGGCTCTGGAAAACATATGGAAATTTTTTTAGTGGTGTTTTTATAAATTCTTATCATGAGATTATAATCTATATTATAGATTACCATATATCCCATGAAATACTGTTTCTTGTTGCCTTTAGATACATAACCAAAGTTAAGTCTTCAAGGAGGACCTAAGAACAGTACTTCCATTTAGCTGCAACTTACTTTTGTCTTCCAGTTTTATTCATATTGAGAATGTAAAAATTGATGTGATTCAGTTCTTCTAGTATAGTGGTTTTTAACTTTGGGCTCATGGCTGAGAACCATGGATAGATTTCAGGGGGTCTGCGAACAACTTGGAGGGAAAAAAACTTCCATTTTTATTTTCACTAATTTGTCACTAGAATTTAACATTTCCCTTAATTACTTAAAACATTATTTTGAAAATGGGTCAGTAGACTTCATCAGCCTGTCAAAGAGGGATATATGATGTGAGAAAAGTCGAGAATTGTTTTAATAGTATACACACTTACTGGTCACTGGACAAAGGTCTTACACTTAGAGTCCCAACAGTTAAGTTAATGTTTATAGGGGGGTTGAAAAAGAGTGTACTTTTTAGCACTCTCTGTCTCCTTTTCTGCTAGTATATTGTTACAAATACAGAAGAGGTAGGGAGTCACATAATTTTGTATTTTTTGTTGTTGCAAGGGTGGTCATAGACAGAAGAGTCATCAGTGGTGATGAGCTTCTCACTTTGCTAGACTGACTCTCATAAAGCAGACAAACTCTGCAACTGGGATCAGAGTAGTTTTCCCAGGGGCGGCCAGGTGGCTCAGCGAGTAAGAGCACCGGCTCCAGTGTTGGGACGACCTGGAGATAGAATCCCGGGCTCAGACACTCAGCACCACACTCAGAAATAACTGGCCGTGTAACCTTGAGCAAGTTACTTAACCCCAATTGCTTAAAAAAAAAAAAAAAGAGTAGTTTTCCCAGCATGGTAGAAACTTCTAAATCTTGTTTTTTTCTCGCATAGCCTTAAGGAACCAAGAAATGCCTACTTACCATGATAAGGCATCATAGTAAGGCTTTATTAATTTATCAGATTAAAAAACAGACTTTAGAAGAAGCTTCTGGATGTACATTTTAAGTTTCACTGAAAATATATCTACATTACACATTATTTACTTATTTGATATGTTCTATAGCTAGTGCCAATCACTCCAAATCATGAGATAAGTTCAGAGCTAAAAATGGGATATAGTCATGAAAAATATATGTGTCCTTGAAATATGTATATATAATATACAATATACACACACTTTATATATGTATGTGTGTATCATGTACACATATATAGTTTAAAAAATCCTGGGTTCAAATGCAGCCTCCAACACTAGCTATGTGATCTCAGGCAAGTCACTTAACCTCTTTGTCTCAGTTTCCTCTTCCTGGGTTGTTGTGACAATCAAATGAGATAATATTTGTAAACTGCTTAGCACAGCATCTGGCATCTAGTAAGTACTATATGAATTTCAGCTAGTACTATTATTATTAATAATTTTTTTTAGGTCATGTCTATGTGTAATATTATAAAACATTAAAACTCTTAGGGGTCATTTTTACTCCAATATCCTCTTTTTAAGGGCAGGAACTATTTGTTAGAATCCAGTCTTGTAGCTACCCTGTCAGTATGAAGAGTTATGATTAGCCCATCTTTGATGATTGCTGATTCCAAAAAATTTGCCTGTAGTGATTTCCCCCACTGAAAATCTTAGATAATTTTCTTTTTCCTGGTGTGTTAGGATTCAGTGGAGAAAAGGGAATCCTCTAGTTGGTTAGTTAAATGCTATCAAGATCTATGGAGAGCTGATGAGTCCCCATGATAATTGTTTTAGTGTTCATGTGGCCTAACTGGTAAAATAACTCCATTAATATCTCTTGGTGTTGGATGCCTAGAAATGGGTGTGTTTGTGTAGATGATAGAGTAGAAGTGATACTTAAACAGAATAGTAAGTTAAAAACAAAGCCCAAAAACACAAATAAAATTTTCTTGTGAAATCCACTGAGATCCACTTTATAGTTTCTAATCTTTCTTTTTTAATCTTTGCTTAGGTCCTTTGGGGTTTCTTAATGTTTTTTCTCTTTGCAGCAAGCAAGCCTAGCTAAAGCAGCAAGGAGCCCTGAGGGACAGGCAGGAGATGGCATGTGCCAGGCAGGTCAAACTTCCCCTTACCCCTCAATGGAAATAGCCCAGGACCCTGTTCCCAAGAATAACCCTCCAGGCTACTATTGGGAATTATGTCCCAGCCTCCACATCCATCATTCAGGGAATCAACCCTTATGGTAATGTGACCTGGCAACTGCCCTTGCAGGTGCTCTCTCAGCAGCCTCTTCCACAACCAGAGCCAGGAAAGACCCAGAAAAGAAAGTTTCACCACCAAAGCCCTTGGCACCATGCCAAATGGTTCAACATTAAAAGTAGATGAGATTTTAAAAAAATGGAATGACACTAAGGAAGATGAATTACCATTTGCCTTATCACTAGGCCTTTACATCTGAGTTAGATCTAAAACCTCCTACAGTATATAGTAAATAAGATAATATTTGTGATGTGCTTAACACTGTCTGGCACATAGTGTTATGTAAATGGTAGCTATTACTATTATTATTTAAATTCTTTAGGTCATGTCTATACTACTATGTAGTCTATGTTTGACTACATTACTACCCCCATTTAGAACCAGTGTATCCTTGTATGCCCAACATTTAGCCCAGTGGTTTGTATACAGTAAGTGATTAATACATGTCTGCATACACATATATCTTGATATAACAATGTAATCTACATACAGAACCATGTGCACAAATACACACATACATTCTTCTCAAAAAAAAATTTTTTTTACCAGTGTCACGGATTATCAGTATTAAAAGGAACTTCAGAGATCTAGGCCAACATATACCCGATTAAGAATTCCCTTCTCCACATAACTGACAAGTTATCATCCATATTTCACTTCAAGACTAGAAAGGCAACATGATATAGTGGATATGGCAAAGGGAAAAGGAGCTGGAGTCAGGAAGACTTAGGTTTAGCTACCATGTCAGATCCATACTAGATTTGTGATTCCCTTAATTTTGCTGTGCCTCAGTTTCCTTACATATAAATTGAAGTAGTTGGACTCAATGACTTATATGATGGTCTCTAAAAGGCCTTTGAGGTCTCCTAGTTCTGTATCTATGATCCTGTGGCCTTCATTGTTCTTGGACAGAGATAGATATTATGTATCAGAGCTTCAATTCACCTTCTTGGCAAAAAAAGACTCAGATACCATGAATCATTCTCTCCAATATCTGAAAATTCTTTGTGAACCTCAGACAGCTTCTTGTATCCTCGGAGGAAGAAGGAACTACTAGCAGTTCACTTGCCCCACTCATCCAGGATCGGTACCTGTCCCCATCGTTAACCTACAATGATTTTGTCTCATGGGCCTTCCCCCATTAGAAGGACTCCTTAATTATGTCCTTATGGGATTCCCCAAATCACCACACACTCAGATCAGGCCCCTGGGCATATGTTTTACAGGACAGGGAAAGGAGCTTTAGAGAAATCCCAGTTTTGTTGTTGTTTTTTTTTGGTCAGGCCGTAGGCTCACAGGCATGGAGACAAGGGCTACACAGAACCCCTGTTTTGTTCCTTCATCCTTACCGCATATCTGGAAATCCGGATCACATACTCTGTGAGAGATTTTATTGGAGAAAATGTAGAATAATGATTCTCTAGCTACTAAGGGATGCCCTGCTCAATCCTCATAGACCCATGACAATGCAAAAACATGAGCTGTAGCTTCCTCAACATAACTAAGAGACTTTCAAAGGACGTTAGGGATTTTCCTACTTGAGGACTTCAGAGGCCTACTTGAAGTTGGGAGAGTAGGAGTAAGAAGGGCACAGACAGCTGCTTACTACTGCTATACCTGGTGCAGCAGATATAAGACACAACTTAGATCTTTATTACATTTTGTCTTGTGTCTGTTATTTTTCACTGCTAGATGTTAATCTTGTCCCTTGAGCTCCTTCATGGTAGGGCCATGTTTTTTATATTTCTTCCAGCTTTCCTATCAACAATCACTCACCCATTCAATCAATCAGAAAATACTTACTAAGCATTTACTATGTACCAAATGCTATACTAAGCACTGGAAATTCAAAGAAAAAAAGTAAAAACTGTCCCTACCCTTTAGGAGCTTGCATTCTAAAAAACATTGGCTAGCCACTAGTGCCTAATACATCTTTGTTGACTTGACTGATTTTATGGTAACAGTCAGATGATGCAATGCAAGGGAATGTGAATATAATGGCTAAGTTGTTTCTGAATTTTACTTCTTAATAATAATTATAGTTAACAGCTATATAAAATCTACAATATGCCAGGCACTTCACAATCATTGTTTCATTTAATACTCCCATCGATCCTGAGAAGTAGTTTATTATTCCCACTTTAAAGATTTGGCAATTGAGGCAGAGGTTTAAGTGTCTGAGGTTGGATTTGAACACAGTGTGTTCACAGCACCCTCCTCTGTCTGGGGGTAGCTAGGTGGCACAGTGGCTGGAGTGGCCTGGATTTAGGAAGACCTGAGTTCAAATCCAGCTTAGACATTTACTAGCTGTGTGATCCTGGCCTAATCACGTCACTCTGTTTGCCTCAGTTTCCTCATCTGTAAAATGAGCTGGAGAAGGTAGACCACTTTAATATCTTTGCTAAGAAAACACCAAGTGGGGTCAATGTAGAGTTGGACATGACAGAACAACAACTATTTGACTCCAGGTCTAGCACTTTATCTACTCTTGTAGCAGACCACCTCTTACTGAACTCAGCTGCACTCATACCCTTAGGTCTCCCAACTATACCAGAAAGTTCTACAGTAACAATGAATTTGGACATCACATTTTCATTTGTACTCGGGAGACTATGCAATGGGATAGTGGTGGTAGGTATTTGTAGTAGTAATGCATTTGTTCAACATTTTAAAATAAGTTACTCTCTGCCACATATGAAGACTATGATTTTTGGCAGGGAACAGCAGCATGAAAAAATCATTAAACATCTCTCCTGTATATGTCACTGTCCTGGTTGCTAAGAAGCTTTATTGTAAGAAAAAGTCATGCTCAGCTGGGGAATCTTATAGTGTAAATGGCAACTAATAATCTGAAGAAATGTAATAACACTTACACCTTTTATAATACTTAATTCCCGAGCTTTCTGCTGATTTACAAATACACATCCTCATACAACAATGAAAATGAAAAAGAAAAACTGCCTATTTTTAAGTTGAGGTAAAAACAGACTTATAAGCTATTTTTTATTTAGATCTATACTGTTGTGGGCCAATGATCATATGCTACATCAGAAATAATCTTCTTTCCACTCTTTAGAATTATAATAATAATAATATTGTGTTGGTGTTCCTATAGTTGTCTTTTGACCATGCTATGTAGGACATATGACTTGAGTTTTTCTAGTGGTGGATTTTGCTGAGTCATCCAGACTTTCTCCTTTGATTCCTCTTGAGATTAGTGGCATGTATTTTCAAGAGTGCTCATTAAGGTTGTGGATGTATTGCATGTCCATGAGAAAATTTTTCTCTACAGAAAGTCAATCAGTTGTTATCTGAATCAACTGAACTAGCCTGTGCAGACAAGTCCAGGGGCTTTCTTCATTAACTGCTATCCTCATTCAGCTGGTAGAGACTTAATGAGAAGTGTTTCTCAAGAAGTTGAACTTGTTGGTATTTTAGGGCTTGAAATAGAAAAAAAAAGTGCAAAGGTGCTAATAACACATATGAAAAGAGTTCAAAATACAATCAATGTGGAATTTCACTTGTATCTTAAATTGCCACAGGGAAAAGACAGAGATATAATTATATGATCCTTGAGTTCAGGGACCTTGTCTTATTTTGAATCTTTTCTAGCACCAGGAACCCTGAATTGCATAGAGTGGACACTTAGTGAATATTCCGTCAATGAATTAATGTCTTTTTTGAACGTATGTAGGCGTGAAGAAGGTGGTCATATATTTTCTTTCCAGACATGCACAGTTATCATCTTGTTGTTTATCAAATATTTGTTGTTGTTCAGTTGTTTCATCACGTCTGATTCTTTGTGACCCCATTTGGGTTTGGTTTTTTTTTTTGGCAAAGATACTGGGGTGGTTTGCCATTTCCTTCTCCAGCTTATTTTACAGACGAGGGAACTGAGGTAAGCAGGGTGAAGTAACTTGCCCAGGGTCATGCTGGTAAGTGTCTTGGTCTGGATTTGAACCCAGGTCTTCCAGATTTCAGGCCTGGCATTTTATCTACTATGCCACCTAGCTGCCCCAAATATTTATATTATTTATTAATTTGATTACTTTTTGAAGTTGGATAACACTTTCATGCTATTCTTCACATTATTGAACAGTATTAAGGTAAGGTCTAGAAGTAAGAGCTTGGATTTGGGGACATCAACTAAAAAAGGTATAATCACATTTTCTTTCCCTCTCTAAGAATATTGGAGGTTAGTGAACCTAGTCTGAAAACCCTTCTGGAGGTTGGTCTGAAGGCAACATTGGCATTTGTTTGCCTTTAAATGATAAAACTAGTTACATGTAGAGCTTCATTTACTACTCAATATCTCTCAAATGTATATTTGATACTTTTGGGGGGGGGGAGGAAGAGGAAAATTGGATCTGTGATTTCAAAAGATTATAGATACTGAGCTAAAAGGGACTTCAGGGGCCATCCAGGGCAACTCTTAATTTTATAATTGACACCAAGGCCAAGAGGTACCCAAGGCCAAACAGGAAGTAAATTTCAGGGGGATTGAAGTCCCCTGACTTCCAAACCACTATCCTTTGCACTATATTCCATTGCTTTCAATGACATAAGGAATTCTATGATGAAATAAATACCTCCATCAATTAGATCAGCATGGGCTCTGATACCTAAGAGAGTTTCAGGGTGTAGGGGTGAGACTGTGACTTGCCCAGGGTCAGTCAATAAATATTTTTTAATTGCTTACTACAGTGCCAAGCACTGTATTAAGTGCTAGAGATGTGAAAAAACACAAAAGACAGTCCCTGTCCTCAAGGAGCTCACACAGCTTGAGAATTTGAACTCAGATTTTTGTGTCTCTCAGACTAGCTCCACATCCATTATACCATGCCTATCCCTCATATTATTGTACTAAACTTAAAAATAATAATTCCCATTTGTATAATGCTTTAAGATTAGCAAAGTGCACAACCTTAAGTGGTAACAATTACAAGTATTACTTTCAACCCCATTTTATAGATGAGGAATTTAGAGGCTCTTAAGCATGCTTAGGCAGTGATTTGAAAGATTTGATTTGAGATAGATTTGAAAGATGTTGGGTAGTAAATGAAGCTCCACATGAAGCCAGTTTTATCATAAAAAAAAAATTAACACTTAAGAGCGCTGTACCTGAGTCAGGAAAACCTGAGTTCAAATCCAGCCATAGAAAGGTATTGGATGTGTGATCCTGGGCAAGTCACTTAAGCCCTATCAGCCTCAGTTTCCTGAGCTGTAAAATGGGGATAACAATAGCATCCCCATTCCAGGGTTGTTGTGAGTATAACATAATAGTTGTGAAGCACTTTGCAAACTTTAAAGCACTATATAAATGCTAGTTTTTATTATTAATGTTGACTTGCCTCTGGTCACTTTGCTGAGGTGCCCCATTTGAGACAAGGTTCAAATTTAGGTCTCCTCAAGTACTCTTATCTCCCTGCTCACTCTCTTCCATTAACCTTTCAATATTCATTCAGTCAGCCAGTCTCTTTCCCCACCACCAACTCAAAACTGCTCCCCTGTTTACCAACTATAAACAACTTTCAAGACTGCTGAGTTTTGTGATGCCATACAGTAATTTTACACATTCAGATTATTACTCCACAACAAAGTCGATCAAAAATACATGTCAGTCATTTATATTCCAGGATCCCATGGCAGAAATATGACTGGGGAGGCTTCTCTGTTTTTATACTTATTTATTTTTTAGGGAACTATATACTATAGAAAACATCTTTCTTGCAACCAACCTCTCCCAAGAAAATGTGGCTGCCCTTGAGCACCCTCACAAAACCTAATTGCTCAGGAAAACAGACACCCAGGTATGATGTAAAGTGTGTGTGTGAGAAGGGCTGGGGAAGCTCTCCACATATGTGTGACTTTTGGTGAGTTTTTTTTTTTAAATCAGCAAACATTTACTTACTCTCTTTCACACTTCTCTGGCCCCAAAATGAAACAAACAAACAAATCCAACCTCCCAAACCTTGTAATAAATATGTAAAATTCCCTCATTGCTCGTGTCCAAAAATGTATTTCATTCTGCATCTCGTGTCCATCTCACTTTTACTCGTTAAGTCTCAGTTTCCCCATTTGTAATAATGAGAGAAGTCTGATTAAATGATCTCTAAAATAGCTTCCAACTCAATCCTTTGATGATCCTACCTCCTGTCCCTCTTCTATATTCCAGTAATGGCTAATAGTGATAGCCACACAATGGAGGCTCAATGCATCCTTGTGGACTGATTGATGCCACAAGGAAAACTTTTAGGTGCCCCATGCTTTGCTTTCCCAGAAACCTTGTCTCTCTGACAGGCCCCGGGACAAGCAGGGGACGTGTCTCTGTCGCCCTCCCTGGGGACCCAAGCACGCCACCGGGTATAGTTTGCGGACTCCGCTCCCTGCGCGTTGCTGCGGTTGCTATGGAAACGGCGGAAAATAACAACTCCGTTCCCTCATGGGTCTAGGCAGCCCTCGTGCTGTAGAGTAGCCGGAACAGCAGTAGGAACAGCAGCAGCAGCGAAGTCCGCCGGCCCGCCGCGCTAGCGCAAGCGTAGCAGCCGCGCGAGCCGCCCGCCTGCCTCCAGCCCAGCAGCCGCCCGAGCTAGTGAGTCAGCCCACGACCCCGCGAGCGCCTGATTCCCGGGGAACAGCCACCTGCAGTAGCAGCCTCTCTAGCCGCTACCGTCGCCGCCGCCTGGCGAGGAGCACCAGGGCAAGGCCCACTTGCCTGGTTAAGCGGAAGACCCAGCTGCACCTGGTTGCAGCCTCCCGGGCCAGGCAAGTGTCGGTATGTAATTCTTTCTGCTTGGGCTCTCCTTAAGTTCCCCTCACATCGCCTCTGCCGGCCTAGGGAGCCGAAGTATTCTGATACTTGCATATTCAAATGATGCACTTGTGTCTACTGCGTGTGCCTGGGAGCAGGGAGCCCAGGGGTCCGAGGATTGCTGTAGGTCGAGTGGGAGGGGAAAAGGAAGCCCTTGGCAATTTCTCCTCTTCTCTTCCCTTTCTTCTGCCCAGGGATGCGCCTTGTTGCCTCCTTGTAGTGTGCTGAAGAGAGGAAGAGGAGTCCTGGGTGTTGCAGTCACCTTAAACTTTTCGGAGTTGGCAGGAGGGAGGAAGCAAGGAGTCCTAGGGTTTGCAGTCCAGGACCTTTATTGCCTTAAACTTTTTGGAGTTGGTAGGAGGAAGGGAGCAAGGAGAGAATAACACTGCCTGGAAGGAGTAACAGAAATTAACTATTAAAACTTTTGTGTTTAATGTATGTCTTATCTCCCCTTTAGCAAACATCCCGTTTTGCATGTCTTAGCATGTAACCTTTATGGGGCACATGTACAACATACATTTATTGCTTGGTGTATATGTATTTGTATGTATATATTTAAGAAGGTACAAAATGTACTTGGCATAGATATTTAATATGGCACAATAGCTCATCTAAAAAGCATATGTATATGTATATGTGCTTTTATATGGTTGAATATATACGTGTAGATGTCTATCTCTTGAGAGAGGGACATATGTATGCTGATTGGTATAGATTATGTTGACATAGTTAAAACACCTTCCTTAAATCCTGTAATCTGTGTAGTCAGTTTATTCATTATGTATACCAGATAGACATCTGTCAGTTTTACATTTGTTTATCCCCACAAGTAGTTGATTCAGTGTATGTGTGTGTTTGTCATAGAGAGGCTTCGGAAGAACTCATTGTTATAGAAATATAGCTGTAGACTGTGCCTGAGGCTCTGACAGCTGCTAAGAAGCCAGCCAGCACAAGAGGAAAGAAGCAGGAAGGAGGTGGTCTTGTGGTAGAAGATGAACAGCACCAGTACAAGATCCAACTGCCTGACCCAGCCAGTAGTGAAGAGTGTGCTGGTGTATCGCAATGGGGACCCCTTCTTTGCTGGACGCAGAGTGGTCATCCATGAGAAAAAGGTGTCCAGTTTTGATGTCTTTCTGAAGGAGGTGACAGGTGGAGTTCAGGCCCCCTTCGGAGCTGTCCGAAACATCTATACCCCTCGGGCAGGCCACCGAATCCGGAAGCTAGACCAAATTCAGAGTGGGGGGAACTACGTGGCAGGGGGCCTGGAAGCCTTCAAGAAACTCAAGTGAGTCATATTTTCCCTGGGCTACTAATATTATTTTTTATTGATATTGTCGGTTTAGGAAATGCTAAACTGGGGTTTGCATAATTCCAACAATTCTTTGAGTGGGGCAGAGGGAATTTCCATATACTAACTGACCTTTGTTCTTATGGTAAAGTTAATGGGGTTGAAATGGAAAGAGTTAATGGAAAGAGGAATTCACAAGGGAGGTCTATCAGCATTATAAATGTGTTTCAAGTTTGGGCATAAAGTAAAAGAAAACTCCTTGGAATGATACTTTGGAGTGATATAGCAGTTATAGTCATCCTAGCAAACTGAATGTCTTATTTGATGCTCTGACATTTTGGACTCTACTTTTCTTTATTACTTATTTCACTTTAAAAAACACCCCATACTTTAAGATCAATTTCTTTTTGTTCAAGAGAAGACTTTAAAACATCATGCCACTCTGTGGGGGAAGAACTTTAAACACTAGAGACTTTATTAAGAAAGAGGGAAGAAAATTATTTTCTTTCCATTTCATTCTTTTCTTTTATAAATGTTCATTTTGCTCAAAATGTTTGATTCCAGCACAACAGAAGACAGCTATGTCTCCTCGCATTTCAATGAGAGATAGTAATGCCCAACATTTCTATAACTTGTCAGTTACAAAATACTTTATATATACTATTAAATTAAATATTATCTCATTTGAGGATTAAATGTGGTCAAATATACATTGTCACAATTGAACTTCATAACAGCCACCTGGGGAGTACACATTATTGTCCACATTTTATAGATGATAAGATTGAGGATTAGTGAAGTTGTGGCTAACACAAAGTCATTTATTTGATTGATTAAGTAAATGGTTAAGTCAAGTTTGACCCAAGGGCATAGGAATACAGATCTAGAGCTGGAAGGAACTTCAGAGGTGTTCTAGGCTAACCCCCTCATTTTTTTTCTTTTTTTTTTAGTAGGTGAGGAAATAGAGGTCCTAGGAGGTTAAGTGACTTTCCCAGCATCACCTAAGTCCTAAGTGTCTGAGATTTCAATCCAGGTCTTCTGACTCCACAGTTACTACCCTTTCTGCAATATTACACTGCCTCTGGCTCAAAATGTAATGCTATCTCAATAATGTTGAAATATAAATAATTTAAAAAGAATAACCCTCTCTCTTAATATACTAATGAAGTTGTCCCTCCTCTACTATTGAATTTATCTGAATTCAAATCAAAGAAACAGTCAGTCCTGGTGCTTTTACTTTTGTGTAAGGTAAGGGAAAAACTCATTTCCCAAACCAATCAAAATTATCCTTCTTGCAACAATTTTTCGTCATGTATCTATTCAGATTAGAGCTGTCAGATCACAGGATCATAGAATTATAGCTGGAGAGGACTTTTAAGATCATCTGAGTCACAAATCAAGATCAAGACATGAAGCTTAAGAAGGAAAGTGATTTCCCTTATTACACAGTTTGTAGTAGAGCTGGGTCTCTAATTCACTTCTTCTGATGTCCTAGTACAGTTGTCTTTCCACTTTAGTAGAAAAACTGTAAGATTCTGGTGTGTAATTCTTTTCTGTGCTTAGTAACATACCTAACACTGTTTGTGTCATGTTTGTGTTACAGTAATAGGATAGTAGAGATTCAGAAACCAGAAGAGATCTTAGAAGTCTTCTTGACCAAATCTTTCATTTTATGTACGTTTATTGATTTGACCCAGGTTACATGTTGGCAGAGCTGGCATATAAAAGCAGACCACATGACTGAATTCATCACTCTTTCCACTACATGATAATTTTTATGTTTACCACGTTTTCATTGGGAATAATGTTCTGGTTCAGTGTCTGGAAATCTATCAATCAATCTATCAGGCACTATGTTCCAGGTACTGGGGATACAGATACAAAAAAAGGAGCAATCTCTAGGATTTCTTTAAGTGATCTCTTTTGGTTACTTGGAATCTTTGAATCAAAAGAGAAAACAAATATTACTGTAGTCTAGGGGTGGGCAGGGTCCTCATCCCCATTCTAGTCCAAATAGTTACACTGCACATCATAATAGATGCAAAGTATACTTGACAAGAAGTTTAATGTCAGGCAGCTAGGTGGTGCAATTGATAGAATGATGCATTTGTAGTCAAGGACTGAGTTCAAATTCTTCCTTAGTTACTAACTGGACAAGTAACTTAGCTTCTCTTGTTCTGTTTTTTCATCATTGAAGTGGGAAAGGTAGTAGTGCCCACGTTATAAGGTGGTTGTGAGAATTAAATAAGTATATATAATATATATATATAATCACTTTGCAAACCTTAGAGTGATAAAACAATGTTATTATTATTATGCTTCTGAGATAAAATATTACAAGTATAGGGAGACTAGAACATCTATTCCTGCTTTCAATTTATAGCTGATTCTGACTGCTGAATATTTTGTCATATATGTCTTTTTCTTGGGCTGACTGATATAGAAATAAGAATTTCTATTATGATGGAATCCTAATGGAATTAAATGTTAACTTAAAAAAAAATGAACTTATGGGTTTGCATAATGAAATAAATTAGCAGAAGAAAACCCAGAAAAGTTCCAAGTTGTAATTTGTGTGTTGTCATTCATTCAGGACCAGTTTTATTTTTGGAGGGAGAAAGGAAGGAAGTGGAGAGATAATGGTGTGAAAGAGCAATGCTCATATATTTTTAAAATGAAAGTAAGCAACTTTCATCCCTGAATATCTTATGCCAAATTTTATGGTTTTGCTAATAGATAGATTCCTAGAGTTTTGCTTTTGGTATCTAAACAAAACTCTAGGAATCTATTTATAATGAGTACAATAAGACAACGTGGCATAATGGATAGATAAGACAGCTGTATGTGGCATCTAGAAGACCTGAGTTCAGATTCTGCCAAAGGCACCTATAAAGTTTTTCACTTTGAAAAGTTGCTTTACCTCTGAGTTTCAGTTTCCTCATCTACAAAATGGGGATGAATATCTCAGGGTTGTTGTGAGATTCAAAAGAAATAAAATATATTAAGAGCTTGGTGAACTTTAAAGTAACATGAATGTCACTTATTATTCTTAAAGAATACTGGGAAATTACATTTTACAAGAGATTGTTATTTTTATTAGTCAGAATAGTCTTTTTCCGTGTCACCACATTTACTGATTCTTTAGATCTGAAGTCAGTTTGCTGTATCTGGTAGTTGGAAAAATTCCAGGCTGGGTGAAGGATAGGGAAAGATTGGGCTAAAACATAAAATGGTTCCTGAAGCTTAGGAATACAGAACAACCTCTCAGGTGTGAGATGGCATACTTGTGTACACAGTCTAAATATATGTGTGAATGAGAGGGTTGCTTATTTTCATACATGTACATTTTTCTTTAAGGGACCTTAAATTTTTTTTTGTTTAAATGTTTTAAAATTAGTATTAGACAGAAAAGGAAATATTTATCCTACTTTATATAATTGAAAGATTTAAGCTTTAAGAAAGAGCAGCATGATAGAAAATGAAATGATATAAAGGAAATAGTATGTAAAAATTAGTAGTGGGTGAATTTACTGCAACAAATATTTATTGAGCATTCTTATGTGTGTACTGTGCTAGGAACCATTTGAAATAGAAGGAACAGATTTAAAAGGATAAATCTATATACCATTGTTGTAATGGAAAAACAGGGACCTCCAGAGGTCACCTAATCCATTCTTCTGTCTCTGAGTATACCAGAACCATGCCAGATGGATTGGTATCTAACCTAATCTTAAAGCACTCTAGAAATTAAAAAAAATTCTGTATTCCTTTGGTTTGTTACTCTAGTGCTCACAATCAGTAAGTCCTCCACTTTATTTTACCTAAATGCCTCCTGGCGCAATGTAATCCCCATTTCTTTTTCTTTTGTCATTGACAAAGATATAAAATATCAGCCTATATAAATCATCTTTAATATCAGAATCCATGTAGTAAGCAGGAATCCACTAAATAAATTGCGTAGTTAATGATTATGGAAATAATGTTTAGTAAGTTCTGTAATAAAAAGTATCTATATCTGAAGTTTCTGACCCCTCTAAACTTAGAAAAGAAATTATCCAATTCTGGCCAGTGATGCAGAAAGCAGTTGTCTCCATTAGGTTTTTTTTTTAAAGCACAAAGTTTTAGATATGGTTTGTTATTTCAATTTTAAACAGTTCTTTGGTTAACATATATATATATATATATCTGAAAAATCCTCTCACAGTTTGTTGTATTTTCATTAATTGTTAATATATACTGATTATCTCATTTAAATGCTCTGAAAGTGACTTTTATTTATTTATTTTTCAGCTACCTAGACATAGGAGAACCAAAGAAGAGATCAATGGAAGTTGTTAATTCAGAGGTAACCCTACTACATTTACATTTTTTAAAGTTCTAATTAATACCGGTGCCACTTTGACATTTTTAAAAATAAAGATACTAGTTCATATTTTGAAAGTGATCTTTATGTTATACTGATTTTTCAAGCTTCTAAACAATTCACATCTTGCTTTGGGCATGAGGCAGTATCTAATAATAGCAGCAATGGGCATTATGTACCTATTGTCTATTTTTTGTGGTGGAATTCTTAGGAATTTTTGCTGTAAAATGAGAAGGGAATCAGAACCTTGACACAAAATCCTATTTCTCTTCCTTCATTTCCCTAAACAATTCACTTATCCCCACAATGATATGGTGAGAAACAGCCCAGTTGTTGGAATAGCAAAGATTCCACTGGGAGTCATGAGTGACTGTGCTAAAGGTAATGAGTTGAATAAGATTGGATAGGTTTTTGAACTGACAGTCCCTTTATATTTTGACTTTATCCCTTTAATTTTGTGCTTTATGCTCATTTGCTTAATCAAGTGAAGGAACATTTAAAAGTAGCCTGTCAGTTCTAGATGCTTCACTGGACTTGTTCTTAGAAGTCCAGAGAATTACCCAGTTTTATGAAAACGGCAAAGTTGAACTTTGACAAAGGTACAGGCTTCTTTGTTCTTTTGGAACAAACCATGATTAACAAACACATTTAAAATACCAAAATCTCTAAAATCTCAGGAGGACTTTTGGGAACCGTGTAGAAAAGTTTCATCATTTTACTTATGAAAATAAAAAGAAAGGCTAGTCAACATAGAGTCAGAAGAAGAGATGGAGGTGTAATCTTTTCTAGAATTCTGTCTAGTAACTGAAACTTTTCCTTATCATTTTTACTGTGTGTAAGAAATAACATCTTTGGGTTTGTCACAGGTGAACAGTAGACAGAAAAAAAATTGTAACATCCCTTCAGCATTCCTAGGGAGAATGCTTTCTTCTCACATCATGTATATATAACTTTTATTGATAAAGGAATAAAAATAAATGTATAGTATATGAAAGACTGGGGGAAGAATGCATTTTATTATTAAAATTATTTGGAACATATGCTATTTCTAAGTACAGCTTCACAAATAACCAACATTTTAATTTGTGTTAAGAAATTTAAAAAAGTAATGACTATTTCAATGGCATTCTTAAATATTTCAATGTTTATCAAACTTATTGTTCGTGAAAGTGACAGACATACCTTAAAGTAGGTCAGGAGATACATTTCTATGTTATGTCCACATTAAAACTAAAAACTCAGTGACATTTGTCTGCAGCAGGATAAAAATTACTAAATTATTGAGGATCCTAATTCATTTGTGAAGGCTAGCCATTTGTTAGTTTAAGACAAGTTGTATGGCTTGCTTATCGGTGTCAATGTAGGAAAGTATTGAGTGAGCATGGATTCCTCCTGTGAAATATAAAATTACAAAATTCAAGCAGTCTTGCAAAATTTAAACATAATTACTTCTGAGTCTGATGTATTTAATAAAAATAGACCATGTTGCTAATTATCTTTAGTAACAGAAGCAGAAACAAAAACCCTAATTAATGTATGCTTTTTGGTCTTTCTTATTGGGGACATCAGTTGACCTGTCATAGTATATCTATCTATTTATATCTCGTGTGTGTGTGTGTGTGTGTGTGTGTGTGTATAAAATATCTGCCTCACCTTGGTGGCCACAGGAATTTCCCTTCTGTCCTCTTGTTACAGATTTTCTTCTCCTCTTTTCTTACTTGCCCATCCTGCCATTACTTGGAGCCCTAGTGCTGTTTTCATGATTCCTGATCCTCTTCTACTCCCCAGTGTTTCTTCTTAATCTGATTGATGGTAGGGGCTCTAATGTCAGACTGGCAAATTGTGGAGAGGAACCAGAAGCAGAGGGAGAGGTGCAAAGGGATGAAATGAAGGAGGAAGGAGGAGAGGGAAAACCCAATCCCACAACCTCTCTAAACTGTCCCACTCAATCCTCCCCCTGCCTCCCTGACCTGAGGACACCTGCCAACTTTTCTTACTGTCCATCCAGGCTCTCAGAGAACTTGGAACTTTCTTAAAACTCTTCCTTAGAACTCATTATATATATTGTGTTTTACTCCTCATCTCTCTCCCTGTCTATCATCCTCCCCTCTTTCATAATCCCTATGATGTTGCTTCTGGAAAAATCCCTGATTAAGCTCTTCATCCTGCCCAACCCCATTTGCCACAACTCCTCGAACCCAGGATACAGGAACTACCTTGTCTGGAAGAGGAGAAAATCAATCAACAAGCATTTATTAAGCACCTACTATGTAGGTATCAGGCATTGTGGTAAGCAATCAATACAGATAATACAAAGAAAGGCAAAAACATGGTTCCTGTCCTCAAGGTGTTTATGGTTTTTTTTTTTTTTTTGCTTTTTTTTTGGAGGGAGGAAGGCAGGGCAATTGGGGTTAAGTGACTTGCCCAAGGTCACATGGCTAGTAAGTGTTAAGTGAGTCTGGATTTGAACTCAGGTCCTCCTGACTCCAGGGCTGGTGCTCTATTCACTGCTCCAATTAGCCACCCCATTGTTTATATTTTGATGGGGGAAAGACAATGTGAAGAAATATATACAAGATATATACAGTGTAAATGGAAGGAAACTTAGAGGGAAAAATGACTAGCAGTATCTGTGTGACTGTGGGTATATGGTGGGGGAGGCTGCCTGAGACCTCTTGGAGAAGGTAGGATTTGAGCAGAGTCTTGAAAGAAGCTGGGCAAACCAGGTGGTGGAGGTAAGGAGGAAGAATGTTGTAGCCATGGGAGACAATCAGTAAGAAGGCTAGACATGGAGATGGAGAGTCATCTGGGAGGGAGAGCAAGGTCAGTCTTGCTGGATCATAGAGTACAGAGGAGAGTAAAGTGTAAGAATGCTGAGAAAAGAGGGAGGGACCAGGCTGTGAAGGTTTTAAAATATGAAACAGATGATTTTATATTTGATTCTGGAGGTAACAGGGGAGCCATTGGAATTTATTGAATTGGAGGGTGCCATAGTAAGATCTGCATGTTAGGAAAGCTACTTTGGGATGAAGGGTGGACCAAAGTGAGAAAAGATGTGAGACAAGATCAATGAAAAGGCATTGCAGTAGTTCAGTTGTGAGGTGACGAGAAATTTGAGACCAGGGTAGTGACTTTGTTGTTGTTGTTGTTGTTGTTGTTTGTTCTTCGTTCTCAAAGAGGATAATGACATCACCAAGATGATGCCAAGTCTTGCAAGTGAATTGGATTTAAGTGAGGGAGGGCTGTGCAAAGTCACTAGTCTCATTTTATCCTCCAGAGCTGTCTAAGTCCAGTGGCAAGAAATAGATCAGAACAACTGGAGATGGCCCCCATTAACTGTGTGAGCAGATAATAGGTATATCAAAGATGTGAAGGTAGAAATAAGAAAACCTAGAAATAGATTGAATATGTGGGGTGCGTAAATGTCAGGGATCAAGGATGATGCCCAGGTTGTAAGCCTTTGTGACTGGGAGGATGATCAGAAAGAAGCAATTGGCGATGCAAGACTGGAGCTCAGTAGAGAGGTTAGGACTGGATATCTGGGAATCATCTGCGAAGAGATGATAATGGGAATTAATGAAATTACTAAGTGAGATCATACAGAGGGAGAAGAAAAAAGATCCCAGACAGATCCTTGGGGGACATCCATGGGTGGTGGACATGCCTTGAATGAAGAACCTGAAAAGAATTTTGAGAAGGAATAATCAGACAGATAAGAAGAGGATTGGGAGAGAGAACTGTCATGAAACCCTAGAGAGACCATACTATCTCGGAGAAGTAATTGATCAATAGTTTCAAAAGCTGCAAAGAGATTAAGAAAGATGAGTTAAAAAAAAAAGGCCTTTAGATTTGGCAGTTAAGAGATACTGGGGCAAAGGGTATCAAGGCTTTGGTGGGGAAATATATGCTGCTGGCATACTATGTTAGAAAGATGAAGATATTTTCCCATAGAAACATTGTCTTAGAAGGTGGTTAAGTTCTTGTGTATGTTTATACAAATACACACATATGCACACATAAATCTAGTCATCCATCTGTCTGTCTATCTATGTATCCCTGTATGTATGTATCTATCTGTCTGTCTGTCTATCACTGGACCTGGAATTTCATCCATGTAAGAAACTCAGGGTAAGAACTTCTACCAAAGCAGATCAATTATTTCCTCTGCATTTTATAGCCCTAAAGACAGTTGCTTGGGACATGGAGAGGTTATGTGATTTGTGCAGGGTCAAGACAGTCAGTGTGTCAAAGGCAGGACTTAAACCCCAGTTTTTCACACCTGTTTGGCTCTCTATCCACCGTGCCATGTTGCTTCTAAGTTATCTACCTACCCTATTACTGTATAATGATAATATACAATAACTCTGTTGTCTACTTTTGTATTGTGACTTTTCATAATACTTTTGTATTATGATTATACTGTAACTTAGTATATACTATATGCTATGGTGCAATATACTATATTATTATATAGTACCATATACTGAGCTATAGTATATCATATATTGTCATACTGTAGTATTTTAGATACATTATAGGTTAGATAAACTTTTGTGGGATGTCCTGGGAACTCAACCACTGTTTATAGCATTGTTTCTATGGAAAAAATACATTTTGACTGTGAGATGACATGACAAAAAAACTTTTGTAGAGGGAATTCTTATTTTCACGGAATCACATCATCTCAGAGTTCATCTTGTCCATTCCATGCCTAAACATCAGTTCTCTCTACAACATACCTGATGAATGGTCATCCAACTTTACTTGAAGACCTCCAGTGTGGGGGGAATAGATTGTCCACATTTCTTCCTTCTCCCTCCACCCCCATGTAGCTCATTTTACTTTTGGAGAGTTCTCATTTTTCAGAAGTACTTTCTTATAGCAAGCCTAAATTTACCTCTTTGTAAATTTCTACCAATTTCTCCTAGTTTTTTCCTCTGGGGACAAATCAGCTCAGTAAAATCTTGATTTGTATTGATTGTCCTTCAAATACTTAAAGACAGCTATTCATTCTACCTTATCTTCTTGCCCCTAGGCTACATATCCCTAACTCTTTCAGCAGAGTGTAACTAGGGTGGAGCAATGGTCCTTGGACCCAAGGTGCTGGTTTTAGTGTATACTTAAAGAACTTGCCTTTTTTTCATCTGCTTACAAGCAATGAAAGTACTTAGTTAAGGAGAGCAATCAGCCAAAATAGGAAACTAACAGATGGTAGTCTGGAGTGCCCTACCTGTTGTGATGGCCCCAGTCATGCTAGTGTCCTAGGATTCCTTGCTCCTCAGCATGTGGCAGTATACTTTACTCCACTCCTAATCTGAGGACTTATTTTGTACAATTTACCCCTAATATGGCTTATGGTATTTGCGCCTTCCCTCAAATCCTTAGTTATAGCTTTGATTGGAGCTTCAAAAGTGGCTCTTTTCATATAGTTATAGATAATCACTTAGGATCATCCTCTATCATTATCTCAGTATAGTTTTACTACAGTGTAATGATTTTTCCAGCCTGGGGTTTACTACTGGCAAAGGACTGGTAGATCTTTGGGAAGAATAACTATTATTCAATATGGTTGCTCTTTTAAATTATTTATAGAGGATAGTATTCAATCATTTATAAAGTAAGGTCACAATAGCCTTTCAAACTGTTAGGTATGCCAGTGTCACATTAATTATTGTTAGATTCTTTTGTAGTCCTAGATTGTTCTGAATTGTTCATTGGTTGGTTGGTTGCTGTCCTTTGTCCTAGAAAAGGACCAAAATAGCATCACTAGGCTAAAGTCAAGTTTCAATGTGTCTGACTGTGGCTGATCAGACCATTATGAGCCCAGAATGCACTACCATAGGTCAGGCACAAATAGTCAGTGGAACATTTGGGGTGGAATCTCCAAACTAGTGCATCCTGTGATTCCTTTGAGATGCTTCAATTCTGCTTTGCTTATAGAGCACAGCACCTTGTCTGATGTGGACATGCCAAGCTGAGTGATCCTGTGCCAGTGTCTCCCATGTCACACAATCAATTCTAAAGTTCTTGAGAGAGACCTTGAAAGTGTCCTTGTATTGCTTCTTCTGACCACCATGTGAATGCTTGCCCTGTGTGAGTTCTCCATAAAACAGTCTTTTTGGCAAGCCTGTGTTTTGTATTCAAACAACATGGCCAGCTCATCAGAGTTGTGCTCTCTGAAGCAGAGTCTGAATGCTTGGCAGTTTAGTTCTAGTTAAGACCTCTGTGTCTGGTACCTTATCCTGCCAGATGATCTTCAGAATCTTCCTAAGAGTTTTAATGGAAGCGATTCAGTTTTGTGGCATGGCGCTGGTAGACTCTTCAGGATTCACAGGCATGCAACAATGAGGTCAGCACAGTGACTCTGTAGACCTTCAGTTTGGTAGTCAGTCTTTTCTCTCACACCTTCCTTTGGAGCCTCCCAAACACTGAGCTAGGTCTGGCAATCCATGTGTCAACCTCATTATCAATGTGTACATCCTTGGAAAGTACACTACCAAGGTAAGTGAACTTATCCACAGCATTCACAACTTCTCCATTTACTATAACTGATGGTTCTACATATGGATGGTGGTGGCTGATGGAGCACCTGTGTTTTCTTGGTGTTAATTGTGAGTCCAAAATTAGCACAAGTAGCAGAGAACTCATCCACACTTTGTTGCACCTCAGTTTCAGAGGCTGCATTGAGTGCACAGTCATCTGCAAACAGCAAATCAAGCACCAACACTCCCTCCACTTTGGTCTTGGCCTGTAGCTTTTTCAAATTGAAAAATTTACCATTAGTGTGGTAGCCGACCTTAATGCTGTGCTCATCCTCATAGAAAGCATTTGACAACATGACTGAAAACTTCATGCTGAAAAGCATGTTCATATAGTTGGGTTGTAAAGCATGATGAAGGATCTACCAGTTTCCTTTTCTACTTTTAGCAAGGAGAGAGAAGGAACTGGAAATCATCCTCCTATGCCAGCTTTGATCTTATCAACCCACAAAACTGCCACTTAAGAATGGGGATAGGGAATGAGAAAAGAAAGGATAGCAGGAATGGAAAGAAGAAGGAAAAGAGGATTAGAAAAGAAAAGGAAGATTACTTTGAAGTGGTTTCTCCTGGTGTAAAGTAGGGGGAGTAGAATAAAAAAATCATCACAGTACCCTTTTCTTTGCTTTTATTTTATTTTATTTTTTAAAAGCAATTGGGGTTAAGTAACTTGCTCAAGGTTACACGGCCAGTTATTTCTGCGTGTGGTGCTGAGTATCTGAGCCCGGATTTGATCCAGGTCATCCCGACACTGGAGCCAGTACTCTTACTCGCTGAGCCACCTGGCTGCCCCTCTTTTCTTTGCTTTAAAAAAAAAAAACTGTTCTGCTTTATGATGTCTAGGACAGTGCCTTGCATGTAGTAAGAACTTAATAATATTCATTAATGAATAAGATTATATAATCATGTTTATATAAATAACAATAAGTATTTCAGTAATATTTGTTAACATAAATTAATAATATTTGTTCAGTTGAATTGAATTGGAGAGTCGTTAGAAGCCCCTCACAGACTTGTCTAGGGTGTCAGTAAGTAAATAATTTTTATTAAGTATGTTGAGTACTGTACTAATCACAGGAGAATACAAAGAAAAACAACCTCCCACCCCCCAACACAGTTCCTGTTCTCAAGAAACTCAGAATCTAATGGGGGAGACGACATGTAAACAACTAAGTATAAACAGGATAAAGTAGAGATAATCAATAGTAGGAAGGCCCTACAATCATGGAGGATCATGAAAGATTTCTTGCATTTAGAATTTTTGCTGAGACTTGAAGGAACCCAGGAGGCAGAGGTAGAGAGAATTCTAGGCATGGGGACAGCTGATCAAAATGCCTAGAATCAGAAGATGGTCTGTCTTGTTTGGGGAACAGTAAGGAGGCAGCTAGGTGGTATAGTGGATAGAGGACTTAGCTTGGAGTAAGGAAGACCTGAGTTCAAATCTGGCCTCAGATACTTACTAGCTGTGTGACCTTGGGCAAGTCACTTAACCCCTGTTTTCTTAGGAGGCAGCTAGGTGTCTGAGTGGATAGAGTACTGGGCCAGAGTCAGGAAGACCCAAGTGTAAATCTGGCCTCAGATCTAGCTGTGTGACCCTGGGCAAGTCACTTAACCTATGCTTACCTTAATCCCCTGGAGAAGGAAGTGGTAAATCACTTTAATATCTTTGCCAAGAAAATTCCATGGACAGTATGGTCCACAGGTTCATGAAGAGTTGGACATGACTGAATGACTAAACAAGGAGGAGGCCAGTATCACTGGATTGCAAAGTATGTAGAAGGTGTTGGGTATAAGATGTGAGAAGAGAGGTATATGTGTGCTTTAAGTTATGAAAGACTTTGAACACCAAACAGATTTTATATTTGATCCTGGAAGTGATAGGGAGCCACTGGAGTTTGCTGAGTAGGAGAATGATATGTCAGACTTCTACTTTAGGAAATCACTTTGACAGATGAATGTAGGATGGATTAGAATAGAGAGAGGGAAAAACTTGTGGTGTGGAAACCAACTAGAAGGCTACTGCAGCAGTAAGACCCTTCTGCAAGATCTTATCTGTAACAGGAGCTTTGCTTTACTTCCTATCCCCAGGCTGCTTTTTAATCATGTACAGCAGAGGGTCAGTGATCTCTGAATGACTACTCATTGCTCTCTTTAGCTTATTCTGTTTCTGCCTCCCAGTTTCTTCCCAGGTGTCACACTCGATGCCTGAATCCTGTGCCCCATCCTAGTTTACTACGCTCTCCTTTGGAAGGACTTTGTGGAGGATTTAAGGGAGGAAATGGACAAAGTTTTCCCATGGTGGGAAAATGAGGGTGGGTAGGGTTTTCCCATGTTCAAGCCTAAGCTCTTCTGTGCTACAAGTTGGAGGCATCATGGTGCAGTGGTTAGAATCATGAAGAGGGAATAAGGAGATAAAATCTTCTGTTTTGGTGTTCAAAGTTTTTCATAATCTGCCTCGTTTTCCATTCTTCTTACACCTTATGCCTCACTGCCTCCATATACCCTGCAATCCAGGGACACCGCCTTCCTTAATGTTACCCCAAACCTTTGTGTAGTACCCACCTTGATGAGATCACAGATCCATTCTTGTAACAGAGAAGCGAGAAGTGTTGAAGACTTTAGACTCTTTAAAATGTGAGCCATGGGTAACGACTGAAAACTACTAAACAGCATGAGCCTTCTTTAGACCTTCTTTTCTTCATCTGTAAAACTGAGAGGGAGGAGACTAAAGCATGTCAGAAGTCGTCTGGTTCTGTGGGCAACTTCAAATAATGCATCCTGCCCCTGAATTTATGAAGTAGACCTTTTAAGAAGTCTTTTTATGCTACCTCCTATTTGTTTTTCTCAATCCTAGAGTCAAATTAGGTTTAAATTTTATTTTACTTTTGGATTTTTGGATCAGGTCCTTCTGATGAGAAAAGTTTCTCTGCCAAAGAAGACCAGCACATACGCTGCTATTTAGAGTCCTAGAGAGAATTTCCTGGGGCACCACTTTTTTCTCTCTTAAGTTAATTATGGTTGGATAATTATGACTCGTATCTACTGTTTATATTTGCAATGTACTGTTGACATTTGATTTCATCATGTAATGAATTGTTTTGAATTTCGGCTGGTGTACTTTGGTTGTAGTTCTGAATCAGCATCAGCCTTTTGTAGTAGAACTTAGTGTGAAGCAGATTCCATTATTGGTCATCATCAATGGCACTTATATAGTGCTTTAAGGTTCAGAAGGTGATTTTACAGACATTATGTCATTTAAGTTTCATTCTAGGCTACATGAATAATTCTTGGTGATTTAGTCTTGACTGTGATGGGGAGTGGGGTAGGGAAGGTGGTATAGGTAACTATAACACATGCAGTTTTTAAACATCCTAGTCAGTCTTTTCAACCTCGTATTCCTAAACTACTTATATATAAAAAGTTATCTTTGTATTTTTCGAACTTTAATTCCTTTTGTTTCCCCTTCCTTCATTCACTGGTAGAGGTGCTATTGAGAAATGAAAAGATAGTACAAGTAAGGAGAAGAGCCTGGAAAATTTAACCACTGGATGATTAGCTCATGAAAATGAGTTGGATTTTGGAGTTTCCAAAAGAGTGTAAGGTCATTGAAGGTTGGAACTGTGCCATTAAAAAAATATCTTTGTATTTCCAGCACCTAGCACAAGGCTTTGAACAAAGGGTAGGGGCTAGACCTGTGATTCTAGGAGTATAGGGAAGTCCTAGATGAGGGTGCTTACTTTACCAATGCATCAGCCTTGAGGTCACATGTGGCCTTCTAAGTTGTTGGGTATGACTTTTTTTTACTGAGTCCAAGTTTTATAGAACAAATCCTTTTATTAAGAGGATTTGTTCTGTGAAGTTTGGACTCAGTCAAAGTGCCGTACTTAAGGATCTAGAGGGTCACATGTAGCCTTGAGGCTGCAGATTCTCCACCCCTGGACTAGAATCTTGAGACATTAAGTGATTTGACTAATATATGTCAGAGGTAGGATTTGAACCCTTGTCTCACTGGCTTGGAGGCTACCTCTCTAAATACTCTACAATATTGCCTGTGCCTTGGACATACTGGGCTTCATCAGTGTTTGTTGAATGAATGGAGGGAGTGCTTTTTTTTCTTCTGTGATCCATACATATTGGTAGGTTTTGAATGATCTTTGGATTTCCTCTGCTTATTGGCCTCTGAGCGATTTTTATTACCTACTTTCTACTCCTAGATGAGCTGGTTGAAATCACCTTTCCTCAAGGTGCACAGGGTTGGTTAAGCCTGACATTGTATGGGATTCATAGAGTTTCTGTACATCAATTCTTTTCATGTTGTAGTGACTAACTTAGAAGCTGCCAAGTAAACCACTACAAAATGTGAAATATGACACCTTTGAACTGTTCCCATGGTTGACAGAATGCTTTCTTCCATCAGACTCCCTCCATGAATGCATTAGCCCTGCTGTGTGTTTTGATTTGTGGAGACATGGGAATTATTTTCATCCCTGTGGGGTATAGAAGTCGATGGGAGAGCATGGAGTAAAGAGGGAAGGAAAGAAAGATGAGGAGTGTTGGCAGAGTTCTGCAACCTCAAATCTTTGCCTACCTTGCAAACTTTGTCTGAACTTTGATTATATGTCAGGTTGGTAAACAAACTTGGAAGAATGGTTTATGGTTTTTAATCTCATTATCAAAACTTCACAGAGGTCTAATTTCTGTTTAATAATCATGTGGAGACTCTAATAGAACATACCATAAGGTTTCTACTTAAAGACTTTCTCTTGAGTCTGAGACTCTAAAAATCAAATTGGGTATAATTATTAACTTGACTGTAGGTAGGCATGGGGGCTATGTGGTTTAACTCACTAATCTTTCAGCCGTGGAATTCTGGGTTCAAAGGGACATTTCCAAATAATTAAACTCCTAAGAAAGTCCACAGTTAGCATGGAGAAGGCTTTCCAGATTATGTGTTTTTCAAACTACCTTCACTTCTAGAATTTTTGAAAAAAATCAAACCCCAAAACATTTTGGCGGTATGTAAAACCTTGAAACAAATGATCATTCCTCCTCCAAATAACTTAGAAGTCTTATTTTGAGGGCTTTTAGTTGGCTTTATTGAGAGTGCTTGTATATAGATGTGCCTTGACCATGATGAAGCTCCTTGAAAAATGAAAATTGTGTGTGGGGCAGGTGCAGAGAGAAGAGAGAGGCTGGAGAGAATGTGAGAATGCCTTATTATTATTATGGACATTATTATGGAAAGAGGGCTGCAAATTTGGAAAATAGTCTGTTAAACCCTTTGACAATATAATCAGCTTGCTCCTTGGAAACTAAACGCTTTGGTGATGCTGGTCTGGATCTTCATTGAATCAATTCATTCCTCTTCTTTAATCACTCTATGTTTGAGCCAAACTGGCCCACTTGCTATTTCCTGAAGTGGACATTCTACCTTCCACCCTTTTGCTTTTGCACAGGTTGGCCCCCATTCTTAGAATGAAGTCTTTTTCTATTTCTAACCTTAGCTTCCTTTAAGGCCCAGGTACCAAAAGTACAATTGCCTAAAAGACTATTTTATGGAGAACTTACATAAGGCAAGCACTCACATGGAGGTCAGGAGAAGCAATAACAGAACAATCTTAAGGTTTCTATGAAGAACTTTGGAATTAAATGTGAGACATGGGAGACCCTGGCATAGGACCACCTAGCATGGCATACCTCCATCAAAGAAGGTGTAGTGCTCTATGAGCTGTACTCTATGTAGAATTACAGTAGCTCAAAAGAAACGTGAGATGTGCAAATTTAGGGACATGTCCACTCCAGATGTTCGTAGGGGCTATTTGTTCCCAGTCTGTGGTAAAGCCTTCTGAGTTCCTATTGGTCTGATCAGCCACAGTTGGACACACTATACCTTGACCCCAACATAGTGATGTCATTTTGGTCATCTTTGAGAATGAAGTACAGCAATCAACCACCTATTTCTTCCAGCAAGCCTTTGCTTCCCATGGTTATTAGTACACCTTCCCATCTCAAATTATCTTGAATTTATATATTTCTGTGTGCTTAGAATATCTTCCTCACCATGTTGAATGTAAACTCATTTAAGGTAGGTATGGTTTTTTTTTCATTTTTGTATACCCAGAACCTAGCAAAGTAGCTTACATGTTTGCATAAATGCTTGCTGTATTAAATTCTATGTAGCTGACATTTTATATTTAGAATTTATATTGTAAATCTAAATGATTGAATAAAGAATTAGATGCTGACAGAACCTGTTTACTTATAAAGTTGGACTAGAATGACAAAATATTCTTCAAATCAGTATTTCATTTAGATCAAATCTCTGTTTCCAATTTAGTTCTTTTGGTCATTCCAGTAATGCACCCAATATTCATCTCTGCTTGTGATGTTTTTAAAAAAAATATTTTTCAATTAATAAAAATTTATTTTCTTTCCCTCCTGCCTTCTCTCCCATTGGGAAGGAAAACAAACAAACAAAACTATTGTAGCAAATGTCAAGGAAAAGAAATTCCCACATTGTCCATGTCCAAAAATATGCATTTCTGAATTATGCCAATCACACTCAGGAGGTAGGTATCCTGCTTGGTTCTCTGGAATCATGGTTGGTCATTGCCATTGATCAGAGTTCAAGTGTTTTAAATTTGTTTGTCTTATGTTGAAGTTCATACAATAAGGGTAGTATTTTAAATTGATGCTTTAATATAATAAAATAATATCATTTAGACCTATAAAAGAACACAGAATTAATTTAGTTCAACCCTAGCATTTTACAGAGGAGAAAACTGGGGCTCAGAGACTTTATGTCATTAGCCTAACAATCACACAAAGTAGGAACAGAACTGTGATTTAGACAAAGGTTTTCTGACTCCGGTTCTTTCCCCTACACCGTAGTAATTGCATAAGGACATACTTTAAATCAGAATTTAAGTAGTGTTCTTTGGACAGTTTATAAGTTCTGCCAAGCCGAAAAACTTGGTGTTGATGGGATTCTTTAAATACCTTTGCATTTTCTGGAAAACCAGTACTAAAATTTTTATTTTAGGAAAAGTCTTAGAACAAATGAGTTTTTCTTTTGCTGAAGTTAGAAAAAATGAGTAAGATGCAAGGGACAGGGTATCTTCATGACTACAAAAAGTAGGAATAGACATTTGCTTTTGGTTTAAGTGACTAAATTTGGGAAAGACAATTGAACTGCAGTATTCTGAAGAATAGTATTAGTTTGGGAGGCAGCACTGATATAGAGTAGAGTGCTGTCCATAGAGTCAGGAAGGCCTTAATTCGGGGTCTGCTTGTGATCTGGCACTAGATGTGCAGCATGAACAAATCACTTAACTTCTCTGAGTGACAGGCAACTTTCCAAAATCTGCTCACTAAGTTAGATATGGTTTTCGTGTACATGCCTATGAAATGGCATTTACATTTGCTACAATACAAAACTGATGCATCTATATTTATAGTACATGTGATAGTAAATTTTGAAGCACCTTCATATGCATTGTTTCATGCAGTTCTTAATCAGAGTTTGAACCTAGTTCTCCTTTTCCTCATTCAATGCCCTTCTTGCTATACTATGCCGCTACATATTGGTGCCTCAGAAAAAAATATCTAGGGGTCATAGAGATTAGTAAGGGGGGTAGCATTGTAGCATTGTTGTTTTTTTTTTTTAATACAGTCCTGGAATTTATAAAACAGATGAGGAATCCTGATATATTTAGTACTGGTCAGACAAATGTAAATGTTATTCGCAAGTGGCACTCAAAATTGTAGGCCTAGAGGACGTGAAAAACCTTGAGAAGAAGAACCACAACGATTATTAATAGGGTGGCAATTAAGAACTATAATTGTTTATCTAGGAGAATAGAATACTGGTAAGGACCAAATTAGTATTTTCAGTTTATCAAAGACTCTTAGATTGAAGTATTCACAGGGTACCCGTTGTCACTGGGACTAAAATAAAAGGAAAAAATAAGTAAGCTGCAGCATGAGGAATGCAGGTTAGTTTAAAAGGATAGTTTTCTGGCAGTGAATGTTACTAAAGACAGAATCAACCCTATCATGGTGTTTCCCATGCACTCTATGCCTCAGCCATATTTGATATGCCTTTTCCCCAGATATATCCTATAACTCAGATGTGTCCTCAGTGATCCTTCTCTGATCCTACCTCTTGGCCACAAAAACCCTTCCCTTCTTTTGCCTTTTTGTAGTACTTTTCTTCAACCTCCCTTTATGATCTTAACATGAAATTTTGAGTTCAGAGTTATTTATATATGCTGTATCCTCCAGTAGAATTATAATATCCATTAAGGGTGTTTTATTGTGTCCCATAGAACAGTGATTGGCACATAATAGGTGCTTAATATTTGTTACGTTGAGTTGAATTAATTACTGAGTAAGTATAGTAGGATTTTCTTCAGCATCCTTAGAAACAAATTAGGTCATTCTGTTGTGACTGATTTAGGTATAACTGGATAGTGGGAAAACAACTTGTTATAGACTTACCATTTGATGTACTGTCTAACCTAAGGTGCTGGAATTTATTCGATTGTTGCAGAAACTATGAAGAGAAGCAATGGTAAACCATTGCACTACCATGGACGCATAGGTTTGGAGATGGAAAGGACTTTAGAAATGACCTACCTAATTTAATTCCCCCCATTTTACAGATGAAGAAACCAAGGCCTAGACAAGTGTCTAAGAACAGAATTTTAACCCAAAAGTCTTGCCATCACAATATATTTCATTAAGTTTATAGAAGACATTAATCATCTGTAGTAGGAAACTCTGTTCTCCCAAGGATGGAATGACTTAGATGATCTGTGCAATAGTTTTCGTGGGTTTTTTTTTTTTTTTTGCTTTTTGGAGGGCAATTGGGTTTAAGTAACTTGCCCAAGGTCACATGGCTAGGTTTTTTGTTTGTGTGTGTTAAGTGTCTGAGGCCGGATCTGAACTCAGGTCCTCCTGACTCCAGGGCCAGCACTCTACTCACTGAGCCACCTAGCCACTCCAGTAGTTTTCATTTTTAAACTTGTACAACACTTTCTCTGTCATCATGTATATCCATTTGTTTCGATTATGATTTTCTAGTATCAACATATGGGAGACAAGGAAACAAGATTTGTAATAATGTCATGGAAACAAAAGGTTAGCAAAGTTGCTTTTTTTCCTTTTAATTGTGGTTTTAATGGAGAATCAAGGGAGGGCACACCACAGTATGGGAAGAGGTAGCAATCCATCTAGGAAGACTCTGATATTTTTTCCATGCAAAAAATTCAGAGAAATAAAGGGAGAATAAGAGTGATTAAAGGAGCCAGGGAATTGGACCTCAGAGGACTCATTAGCAATAATTAAGTGCAAAAAAGCATCATCAGGTGTACATTTATTTTTTGGGTAGCCTGTAGAAGCTGCAAAGAGGACATCCTTAATTCCACAAAGGTGATTTGTCTTTAGTTCAGAGCAGGTTATATTTATTTTAAAATTTCTGGAAAAGGGCTACTTTTTGAGTGTGGGAAACTAAGTTCCCAGTGTTACACATACCAGTAATAAATCATTCAGATCTTCAGTACTGATTAGCTTAGTCAGAGTACTGTATTAATGAGGCCAAGGTCAGGGGTTCGATTCCAACATGTGCCAGAGAAGTTTGCTCATTGTGTGGTCAGAGACTGTGCTCTTTGTTCTGTCTGATGTTTTGTGAATGCAAGTTTTGGATCACCAAGAGGGATTCAGTGTCTGGATAAGTCAATTTAAAGCTATTACTGTATACTAGAAAAGCAGATCCCCAAACCCTTCCAGTCCTGGTTCATGAGTGTCATCTTCCTGGGACAATGGCCAGAACAGATGGAGGGCATTGATGTTTTTTTCTTCCCTTGCTTTGTCTAAGGTGGGGTTTCTTTATTTATGCTTGTTCAGTTTCCACATGAGTGATACTGCCCTAGACTCTAGTATGGGCAAACAATGAAAATACCCATTTATCATTATGAAAGATTCTTTTATAATCAGTCAGTTAGATCAAGCCCAGATGTCACCTGATGATTACATAGTTTAGATATTTGGTTTGTTGAAATAATGTTGGTTTCAACACACCTGTTCTGTGGAAAAAACTCTTAGCAGAGAGGCTTTATGGGAGGGAGTCTGGTCTACTGCAATGTCTAATATTTAACCAGCAGCATTTCTCTCTAGGAAATTCCTGTGTCCTTCCCACCTCCCCCTTCTTACAGCAGCCAATACTTTTGAATTTCAGTGATTCAGGTACTGTCATTCCATACCACAGGCTCAGGCTTTACTTTGTTGACTAAAAGTACATATCACTAAGCTGTTAGGTTTAACAAGTTAAAAAAAGAACATAACGGTTATCTTTCTCAAAATGGGATTAAATTAATTTACTTTAAGAACCTAATCTATTTTTTGTAAATCACTTTATAGAAGCAAAAAATTAAGAGCAGTGAATCAGTTTACCTAGAAATAAGCAGATAACCACATGGCCTAATGTGGCAATGTAATGGAAGGTGTCCTGTAGTTGATTATATTTTCTTGGCTTGTAATAAGTAAAAAAAAAATTACTTTAATTTTACAACTCTATTGTAAACTTACGTGACAGTCGACTCTTCTTCTTTTTTTTTTTTGAAGGGGAATTGGGATTAAGTGACTTGCCCAGGGTCACACAGCTAGTTTGTGTGTGTGTGTGTGTGTGTGTGTGTGTGTGTGTGTGTGTGTGTGTGTTAAGTGTCTGAGTTCAGATCCAAACCCAGGTCCTCCTGACTCCAGGGCCGGTTCTCTATTCACTACGCCACCTAGCCACCCAGACAGTTCACTCTTCTGTTCTGATTTGTGCTGTTTATAACTTGCCCAATAAATCTTCATGGCACATTTGAATCAAAACAACTGTATTGACTAGCTTTTTAAGCATATCCTTTAGCCCTGTCAGTCTATATATAGGCATATGCACATATGGAAAACAGTGTATACTTACATACTTAAACACACATGCTGGCATAGTGCTTCATCTCCTCAAATGCAATTGGTACATTTTGTCATCTGCATAAAAATATATAAACATGCCATGTATGGCATAGAAACACAGAATTTTAAAGTTGGAAGTATTATTGAAATTTCTCATCAAACAAAAGAAACCTTTCTGCTACATCTCTATAGCTGCTTAGTATAGTGCAGGAAGGCATTGAAAACTTTTTTTTTAGCTTTACTTATTTTGGCAGTTCAATTATATCTTGCTATATAATTTTGGAATGAGAAGACCAACATTCAAATCCTGCTACACAGCAACTTTCTCACTGCAGATGTCATTTAGCCACTAGGTACCTTAGTTTCCTAAATCGTGAAATGAAGCTACTTGTTCTGCCTCATAGAATTGTAATGAAAATGATTTGTAAGTTCTGAACCTCTATTTTAGGAGCTTTTAACCATTTTTATATCATGAACCCCTTTGGCAGTCTGGTGAAGCCTGTGGATCACCTCAGAATAATGCTTTCAGATGCAGAAAATAAATAGGTTTACAAATGAGACCAAAGATTAGTGAAAATAAAAATATACTTTTTTGCCATCTGACTTTACAGGGCCCCTGAAATCTATCACAAATGCCCCAGCTTTAAGAACTTCCTTGTCATTCTATATAAATTATCATTTTCCCTGATAGATGTTCATCTAACCCCTCTAGTAACAAAGAACTACATTGTAAGGCCATTGGATAGCCCTCGTGCTTAGAATAAAAACAAAAATTGAACTGAATTTAGACTTTCTGGGACATTGTTCCAGTTGTCCTAGGTGCTAGGACGAAACAGATTATCTACTCTCATTACCATGTAAGAACCCTTCACATATTTGAAAGTGACTATTCTGTTTCTTCTCAGCTTTCTCTTCTGCATGCTAATCATTTGTTTCTTTAACCTCTCCTTATGTAAGATGCTTTCCAGAATGATTATTATCCTGGATTCTGAAGTTTGGAAGCTTTCTAGTTGGTCAGTGTCTTTCTTAAAATGGGATGCTCCTAACTGTTTAGTGTCTAGATGTAGGCTGATGTGCACCATCCAGATGTACAGTAGTTTGCAAAGTGACTGAAGAGAGCATATAATCTTTGGCCTGGGTTTTGTGAGGAAGTAATTTCATAAACTGTAAAATGCAGGATAAATATGAATAATCATTGTTATTTTTTGCTTATGATGGAATCATGTAGTGGAAAGAAGTCTGAATTTGGAAATAGAGGACCTGGGTTCAGATCCTAGCTTCTTTTATTGCTAGGCATGATTGTAAACAATTTAATTGACCTTTCTGGGCTTCATAAATCTTACACTACCTACTTTATAGATTGTTTTAAAGAAACTACTGTGTAGACCACAGTGTCATATATGTGTCCTGCTATTATTATTATGGAAAAAATTAAATTAAATTTGTAGGAGGAATACTGGATTGGAAGTTATGAGGCCTGGGTTCTAGTCTTGCTCCTGCCAATATTCAGTTGTGTGACTTTGGGAAAGTTCCCAACCCTAGGACCTCAGTTTCCTTTTCAGCAAAAGGGAGAGATGAATAAATAAATCACTTAGTAACTATTTGTAACCATTTAATATGTGCAAAACACTGTGGCTACAAACAGAAAAGTAAAAGGATCTCTGTTCTCTAGTTCACATTAGGGAGTCCCATGGTTCTTAGTGGCAAAGCAGATGGTAATGTCTCTTCTTTAATGACCTTTCCACTGATAAATTTCTATCAGTATCTGATGTGACAGTTCCTAAGACTTTAGTGGCAAGTATTTCCTTTTCTAGGTCCTCATTAGATATGGCTGTAGCACCCACAGGAGCAGTTGCCAGAGTCCATCTTCCCAGGGGTTTTGTCGAGGATGATGGCTGAGGGCACAGGGATTGAAGTACTTCTCTTGTCAAGGATCTTGGATTCAGAGCCCTGGGATGTCTCCGTCAGGGACTGAGCAGGGATGGCACTCAAAGTTGTGATGGTGGTTGACACACGCTGCCTCCTGTCTCTCCCTCCAGGGGCTTTGCTTCTTGCCCTATGGGTGGCAGTTGGTTGGCATTCAGTAGGGATGACTGGCCTCTCCTCCACAGGAGCTGCTTCCTTATATTTTGACTTTAAGGCATGAGCTTGAAGGTGGTCTGGAGGTGAACTTGTTGCCACTCCTGGGGCTCCTGTGCCTCTTTCCTTGTTGACTGCACTTGGGCAGGAGTTGTTACTGGTGGCGATGTGAAAAGTGAACCTGTTCTCCACAGTGGTTTCTCTTCTTAGTGATGAGTGTTGGAACTGGGAGAGAAGCACTTGTGGTGGTGGGAGGGGGTGCATTTAGGGTTTCCCAAGATTCTTGGACCCAAGCTGTCTCTATTGAAGTCTATTGAGGAGATGGTAGTCAGAGTGGTGGGGGTAGTGGTGATACTCTAACTTGCTTGGTACATTCTGCCTCCTGCCTCTCCCTCTGGGGGCCTGGCTGAGTTAGCTCAATTGCTTGCCTTCCTTGTATGTTGCAAAAGAAGATTAGACTAGGTGACTTCTAAGTTCCCTTATAACTCTAACATTCTATTCTTTGACTCTAATTGCTTCTCATGGGGATAAAACCCCAAACCCAGGGCTCATTAACCTGGTGTTTTAACCAACTGAGAAAACCAGGAAAGTGATGTGTGATTTGCATTACTTTCAAGTCTAAGGCCACATATAACCCCTTCCTTTTTTTTTTTTGGCTGAGTTATGACCACTTTTTGCTTTTTTTTCATTTGTTGTAGCTTCATCTGGTCAAAAAAAATTGAGGATATTTTGGTAGGTGTCATGGAAGATTAAATATTTCCAGTTATGAGACTGGTTCCCAGAGTCACAGAATCTCAAAGGCTTAGTTCTACCCCCCTGCACAGGCAGTCCATAAGCATTAAATGCCTACCCAAAAGAAAGGCAAAAGACAGTTCTAGTCCTCAGGAAAGTCACAATCTAATGGGAGAGACAACATGCAAGCAAATAGATGGGAAATAATGAACAGAGGAAGGCATTAGAATGATGAGGGATTGGGAAAGTGCTCTTGTAGAAGGTAGGATTTTCCCTATAGTATGCTTGTCATCCAGTCTTTGCTTGAAAACCTCTAGTGAAGAACTCACTATCTCACTATTGTTCTGCTTTTGGATAACTCAGTGTAAGAAAGTGTGTCCTCACATCTGTCTTTTCTGTAACTTTCACCTATTGCCATAGTTTACCCTGGAGAGGCAAGCAGAGGGGCCCTTGTCCAGGTGATGGCTTTTCGGGTACTTGAAGATGTCCCCTCCTGAGTTTTCTCTTCTGTGGGCCAAATTAGTCAATTGACTTCTGTGTTCCTAGTAAAACTGGTATAATATTTGCAGTCCCTGCCTCACAAGATTGTTGTGAGGAAATCCATATGTGATAAACATTTTTTAAGCTCCTGCAGTTTGCCAGGCACTGTGCTAAGTGGTGGGAATATAATTAATAAAAAGAGAGTCCCTGACTTCAAAAAGCTTACAATCTAATGGAAGGAGGCAGGAAAGGAGGGGGAAGGGAGAAGGATACTAGGGGACGTCTTATTCCTTGGAGTTGAAACAAGGCAAGAACTTTGAAAACTTTAAAGCACTGTGAAAGCCTTGGGGTGGAGAAATGTACCTTGAGAAGCCACATGAAGGAGGGGGAGCCTAGAGCCCATGTAATTTCCTTGCTATCCCCCTTAAGTCCTCATTAGCAACAATGCTTAGGAATGACTATTGCACTATTAAAAAAATCTTTTACAGAGACATTTTTGTCTATATTCTCTATGGGCCTTTCTGGCTTTTCACTGTATTCTCTATACACCAGGATATTTTTACTGAATGTTTCCAATACAATACTGTATGAGGAACAAATTTTGACATGCCATTTAAAAAAAAGAGGAAAAAAAGTACCAAGCAGGGAACTACTTGCATGGAAATTTACTATAGTGTTTTCAGAGATTACAGAAATAGAAATTATATGGAGGAGTTATTTTTTTCCCTTGATATATTTTCATGGGAATCATTTGTGTTCTCCTTTCTAACTGTTCTGACTTAGTCTACTTAGTATTTATAATTGTCATAAACAAAGAAAGTTGCAGGGGAGTGATTAGATAAATTAAAAAGCACATTTCTGTTTCAAAATTGGATGTGGAGAAAATTTACAATTAAGAATTTATAATGAGCTTTGCTATGTATGAATTAGAATTTTTATTTATTTAAAAAAACTGGGCATGTAATTTCATTCATATAGAGGAACACCCCCCCCCCCATAATGAATTCCTCTTAACAAAGAAGATCCTTAAGTCCCTGTGGCTTACAGTCTTAGAGGAGGGGCTCTTAGTTTTTTCTGTGTCATGGACCTCTATAGCAATCTGGTAAAGCTTATACACAGGACTTTTTTCAGAGCAATTTTTTTTAAAGAAAAATAATAATTAAAAGGAATGTTAAATTTTGATTAGGAGTTAGTGAGAATAAAGATGTCATTTTTTTCCCCATCCAAGATCATAGACCCAGGGTGGCTAGGTGGCACAATGAGTAGAGTGCTGGCCCTGAAGTCAGGAGAACCTGAGTTCGGATCCGGCCTCAGACACTTAACACACACAGACAAAAAACCTAGCTGTGTGACCTTCAGCAAGTTATTTAAACCCAATAGCCCTCCAAAAAGCAAAAAAAAAAAACAAACAAAAACAAAAAAACAAGATTATAGATCCTCTGAAATCTCTCCACCCTGGGAGACATGGACCTTTGTTTAAGAACCTGTTTTAAAGAATTACCAGGGACATTGAGAGGTCATGTGACCTGCTCAGGTTTGCTTAGAAGGGTTTAGTCAGAGAGATGGGAATTGAGCAGTGATCTTTCTCAATTTGAGACCAGCTCTCTATATATACACTATCACTATGTTACACTGGCTCTTGAAGTTCATATTTTAAAAAGGGTTTATGTGAATCAGCTGTTATGTAAGGTGTATAAGTGTGTATGTCTGTGTATATGTACATATAAGCACACATATACACAGACATACACTTTCACACATATGTACATATATATATATCTGTATGTTTATATGTGTATAAAATCTGTTAGTTACAGATGTGCTCCCCAAATTGTGTGCGCAGGTAGAGCCAACCAGCTCTTTTCAACATAAAACTCTCTTGGAGAAATTAAACTCACAAAACATTTTGGTTACTGTTTGAGATAATTTACCAGAATTCTTAGGCACAAAATTGATTCGTTTTAATTTTTTTAATCTTTCTTCCTTTGCCTATTTGTGTCAGAAATACTAAGAAGTAATGAACTACCCAAAGAGAGGCAGCAGAAGGAAGAGTAATAAAAGGAAAAGCCTGTATAATTGACTAAATCCATAATTGGAGTATAATTGAGTATTGACTATTTTCATTCTTGCTGTCTGCATGTGCCTCTGGCTCCCTGGTTTGGTACCTTGGAGCTCAAGAATGAATGATTTGACTAAAAGTTTTTGGCATAATAAAGTAATGACATTCATTCTTTTACATTTTCTTGAGGACAAAATTATAGAGATTGCATGTTATGAGGAAGCATAGGAAAACAGGTGATGTTTCAGCTAAGGTTGGTCTTTGTCTCCCAGATTCATCTTTGGGATGGTAGATTGAGCCATCTTTTATCTCACTTCTTACCTAGCCCTTAGTCATTGAGTGGTTGTAGCCTCAGACAAACTGAGACCTGGGAAATATCTTAATTCAGAAAGGCCAAGGTCACCCACTGCATCCTGGGCCATCGCCAGTTTTCTTGACCTTTGTTTTGCCACTGGATACTGATGACTGTGGAAGAGATAGAGGCTGACGACTTTGCACAGCTCTGCACACTTAATTCAAAGCATGTGCAAGTCCAGATGTCACCTCATGATGTTATTGGCCCTCTTTCAGAATGAAGGACAAACAGCAACAACAACACGGTATGTAGATAGCTCTGGGTCCTGCAGGTGTACACAAACTGATCACTAATTCTGCCAGATTCACAAATACTTGTTGAACTGAATTCCTGAGCTGGGAAAGCTTTTCGTACAGTCCCATTGATGGACTGTTGCCCAAAGACCAGACTAGCTAAGTTTAAGAGATGCTCATCAAAAGGTGGACCATGAGGGGATAAGATAATTTCTTTTTTTTTGGCACAGCAAATCATGAATCACCTACTAGGGCATGGAGGGCTGCGATATACCTGGATGAAAGAAGTATTCACAATTGATGAAATGATATTTTTTCAAGTATTAAGGTAAACAGGATGTACACCATTAAGGTATTTGTACATAATTTATCAAGCACATTCCAACTATGTGGAAACAGTTTATTACCATATAATGTAGGACATTATGGTCAATATTTAGTTCTTGGGGCACATAAAAATACACTTAAAGTGTAAGACTTTAATGGTTAGACAGTATTTGCAGACATTTATAGGGGATTTTCCATATTATTCTCAATGATTAAAAACCATCTGTATCATCATTAAATTAAAATATGACTTGATAGTAAGGAATTATATTAAATATGGAAAAAAAAACTTGGTTAGTCTATTCTTTTGTTTAGATTACCACTTAATTCCCTATATTTTGTTCACCTGACCAATCTCAAACTCCCCATTCATAGTCCAGTAAGCACTATGTTAAGACCAGGCTCCATGTTAACTTTTTAAATTTTTCATCTTGCTTGTCATCCTTCAGGGTTTTGTTTTAGTGGATAGAATTTTAGCAACAGAAGACATTTAGTTGTACTGAGAAATGTGGTACAGCAGTAGGAACATTGGTTTTGGAGTCAGAGTACCTGGGTCTGAGGCCCTGTACTTCTGGTTAACAACTATGTGATCTCGAGCAAGGATCATAGAATCATAGACTTAGGGATGGAATAGATGACACCCTCATTTTACTGATGAGAAAACTGAGGTCTAGAGAGATAAAGTGACTCTCCCAAAGTGACACAGTCAACAAATTAAAGAGGAAGGTTTTGAACCTGGGTCCTCTGACTCCAAATCCAGCATTCTTTCAGCTGCATCATGATGAATGCCTTCTCCAGACTGTAGTTTCCTCATCTGTAAAATGTGAATGAAAATTTTGTGCTACTTAGTAGAAGTGTTGTGAACATTATGTGAGATAAAATGAGGGGGTTCGTCTAGACTCTAGGGGAACTCCAAAGTCTCCTCCAGATCTAGAGTCTATGAGTCTTCTCTTTTTTTTCTTTTTCCCTATGTCCATTCTTCCATGCAACTTCTTTTACGAGGCTCTTGGCTACAGTTTCATGGCTATGATGAACATATCTGGCAACTTCCAAAAGCTAAGAGTCTTTTTACTTTTCAGGGCTATATTTCTAGTTTTCTTTAAGCATAAATTGCTACTATCAATGCCATCCCAAATTAAATGTGCCTAATGCTTTTTTTTTCAAATGCCTTATTCAGCTTTTTTATTCTGTCATTGTTGTTGTCATCATTATCAAACAGTACTTATTGAGTATGCATTGGTTAATATGATCCTAGATCTAGACCTACTTTGACCACGTAATGAGAAGATAGGACTCAGACTCATTGGAAAAGCCTCTGATGTTGGGAAACATTGAAGGCAAAAGGAAAAGGGGATGACAAAGGACGAGATGAATAGTGTCACAGAAACAAGAATATGAGCTTGGATAGACTTTGAGAGATAGTGGAAGCTAGAAGGGCCTGGTGTGTCAATGGGTCATGAGGAGTCAGACATGACTGAACAACTAAACAGCAACAGCACAAAGGTCTAGAGAGGGACAGAAGGACCAGAGACCATGTAGGCCAGCCTTCTCATTTTGTGGATAAGGAAACTGAAACCTTGGGAAGTTAAGGTATTTGCTCACTGTCACAAAGGTAATCAGCATTGGGGGTGGGATGTAACCTAGGTTTTCTGACTCCAGACCCAGTTGATGGTACTATGCTGCATATTGATGTTAAGCTGAGTATTGATTTCTAGAAGTAAAAATGCCCCATTTAGGGCAGCTAGGTGATGCAATGGAGGGAATGCTGAATCTGGAGAGAGGAAGATTCATCTTCCTGAGTTTAACTCTGTCCTCAGACACTTATTAGCTATGTGATTCTTGGTTTGAATTAAAGATCCTTAGATTTGGAGTCGGAGAGGCAGAATTTGAATTTCTGCCTGCTACTAATTATGTGAACTTGGGCACATTTTTTATTCTTTAGAGATTAGGCTTTTGTTTACCCATCTGAAAAAGATTGGAGTAGATTACCTTTATCAACTCTAAATCTGTGATCCTGTGTAGACATAAGGGTGACCTTTTATGTTTGACAATTTTATTTTCCCTTCTGATAACAGTGCACTGATTTGAATTTCTTTCTTTCTGATATATGTGGTTATTAAGTCTAGATAGCTAACTCCTTAGCACAGTGATTGGTATCAAAGTGTGATAAAGACTGATTATTTCAATATTAATCCTTTCCGTTAATGTTATTAATATAAATAGAATAATCTAGTCACAATAACATTTTTCTGGTTTGACTTATCCTCCCCCCTCAACAAAATAAGAACAGTAACAACAACAAAACAACAACAACAATGAAAATATCCACCAAATAGCTTTGTGATATTTTAGCTAAATGAATATTTATAAGTGGGACACTTGGAGAGTACATATGCAAAAGAAACTTTGATAATATCAGAAGGAGAAGGGCCAGCCAGAAGAGGAAACAAATACTGAATAGGACATTAAGGAAAGGTTTTTTTTTTTTTTTAAAAGAAATCTTCCTTTTCTTTGCTCCCTTTTTACTGTTTTTTTTTTTTTTCTTTTTGGAGAGGAGAAGGGAGGGCAATTGGGGTTAAGTGACTTTCCCAAGGTTACACAGCTAGTTTCCTGTTAAGTGTCTGAGGCCATATTTGAACTCAGGTCGTCCTGACTCCAGGGCCAGTGCTTTCTTTACTGTGCCACCTAGCCTCCCCCTTTTACTAAGTTTTGTAATTGCAAGTCATAAAGACCAAAAATATTACTTTACTTTGTTTCTTCTTTCATTGCCTCTGTTTATACTAGAAACAAAATCATCAACAATTTTTATCTGAGGGCTTTCCCATTCTCTGAAACATACTCTCAGTTTGCTATACAAATTATCATTTTTATTTGCCTTTTATTCATTAATAAATTCCTTCACTAAAAATGCTTGACAGCTGCATATTTATTGGGTACTTATTTTGTGTTAGGTGTTGTGGAAAATAGAGATGAATAAGACCATGGTCTTTGTCTTCAAGGAGTAGTAGGGAGAAGATAAGTATGTGTGTAACTACAACACGATGCAAAACAGGTAAAGTATTAAAGATTGGAAATTTTTTTTTCTTGAATATACTTAAAATAAAATATCCACCCTCCTGAATGGAAAAATTGCCACAGAGAAAATGAGTGTATTTTGCCAGGAATTTTGCAAAAACTACTCCTGTTTCTCTAAATAAAGGCCAGAATGTAAGGTTAAAAAGACTATAAAATGAAAACCTCCTATTACTTGAAAGTTAGAATTCAAGGAATGTCATTCTTATTCTCATATGTGAGAATTACATTACACTACTAAAATAACATTGAGTTTTTGAGATTTAATAATTTATTTTTCAACAGTAGATACCTACCATCTATCTTATTGATTCTATTAATAAGATTTTCATATGGATTTATAGAACAGGAGTATATGTAATGAACTGTGACATCCATTTGGTGGATCGTTTAAAATCATTGTCAAAAAGTAATGACTTTCTGCCTCCTATCTACACACGAGATGCTATTCATTATGTAAAGCAAACTACATATACATAGACTCTGCCCTTACAAGTTTATAATTTAAGACACACAGCATTTTGTAAGAGAAAGAACACTGAATTTGTAGTTAGAGGACCTTGACTTGAATCCTAGTTGATTTGGACAAGTCATGAATGTCTCTGGGTCTCACTTTTACTATCTCTAAAATGAGAGAGGTTAAACTGGTTGACTTACCTATATGGTCCCTTGAAGCTTAAAATCTTTGATTTTGCATTATAATCTTTTGAGGACAAGAATTATGTAATTATAAAATGTTTATTTTTAGCATCATAATTTGCACACAGTAAATGATTAATTAATATCAATTTAATTGAACACACATGAATCTGTAGATAGCTGAAGAAGCATTAAAGCAATTCCTCAGTAGATAAATGTGTTATTGTGTGTAAGCAAAAGGGTTGTTGCTATAGTTCATTTCTTTCAGTCATGTCCAACTCTTTGTGACCTCATTTGGGGTTTGCGTGGCAAAGAAACTGGAGCTGTCTGCTATTTCCTTCTCTAGCACATTTTGCAGATGAAGAATTGAGGCAAACAGGGTTAAGTGGTCACATGGCTAATAAGTGTCGGAGGCCAGGAAAGATGAGTCTTCCTGTATCCAGACATGGAACTCTATTCACTGTGCCATCTTTCTGCCCCCAAAAAGGGATTAACATATACAGTTGGGATGTAGTTGAAGGTTGAGTCATGGGAATTGCATGATGAGACAGGCTGTTGCCACCAAAGGCAATTCTCTACTTGTCTTGGAGGAAAATGGGATTTCAGATGCTGTCCAAGAAAGAATGGGAGAGATTTTGTTGATGTGTGTGTGTATGTGTGTGTGTGATGGCAATATATACACAGAACATTAGACACACTCCATTTAATATCAGTAATTGCTTTTTCAAAAACACATTAGTTGAAACAACATTTTAAGGGTAAGTTAATCCCACAGGAAAAAAAAATGCATGAATGGACAGTAGATTTCTGGGAAGCCAAAATTCAATCTGTAAAAGTTTAAAATAGAAGAGAGAACTGAGAGAATGGGGCAAAGGGGAGGAAAGGATACTCTACCAGGCTGGAAACTTTCCTTTCTTCTGGGTGTATAAAGTGGTTATAGAAAAATGCAACATCTTACTAACTGTATTCTAAAGGGTTAAATTCATCAGTCATCAGCGATCAGGGAGGTGGAGGTAGTTCTTTGCAGAGACTGGAGAGATAGACAGTATTTGGAATGATATTACAGTGGGAATGTAAGATATTATTGAGAGTGTGTGTGTGATTTACTATGTTATTTTAACACAGTGTTGATTGGTGAAATATTATGTTTGATGTGCCTTTACACATATGTATAATTATGCTGTTAAAAAGAATTTTAGCATTCAAAGTGATTTTAGAGGTCAGCTAGATTAATACTTTTTCAAATCATGAATCTAGACTACCATATCCTCAAGAATAGTCATTCTGTTTCCAATTAATGACATCTAATAACAGTGAGCTCTCACCACCCTGAGAGGCAGCTTGTTCTACTTTTGAATAGCTCTGTTTGGAAGTCTTTCTATATTCTTGATTAAAAATTTATATATATGTCCATATGTGTATATGTATATGTGTGTGTATATATGTATGTATGTATATATATACATATATAAAAATATCTTCTACCCCTTGATATCAACTTTCTTGAAATAGAAAGAACAAAACATTATTTATCCATATGACAACTCTTCAAATATTTCAAGAATTTTTATAATATCCTTCTCAAGTCTTCTTTTCTCTAGGTTATATATCACTAATTCCTTCAACTGATTTTTATAAGACATTATCTTAGAACTGAACATGGAACAGTTGATTTGGTTTGAGATCAGAAAAGGATTTTGACAAGGATATGTATTGTCACCTTATTTATTTGGCTTATATGTAGAGTACATCGTGCAACATTCCAGGCTAAACAAATCAAAATCCAGAATTAAGGTTGCTAGGAGAAATATCAGCAATCTCACATATGCAGATGATACCCTTCTGATTACAGAATGTGAAGAATTAAAAAGCCTTTTGATGAGGGCAAAAGAGAAGAGTATAAAAAATGACTTGAAGCTTAACATAAAAAAAAACAACACAACAACCAAGATCTTGTGACTGGTCCCATCACTTCCTGGCAAATAGAGGGAAAAGTAATGAAACAGTGTAAGATTTTATATTCTTGGACTCAAAGATCATTGCAGATGGTGACTGCAGTCATAGATTAAAAAAGAACACTTCTTGGAAGGGAAGCTAAGGACAGAGCCATGGAGCTTTCTGTTAAACAATCCTCTCCAGGTTCAATCAGTTGATCAATTGATGAGCATTTACTCATCTCCTACTTTGTTCTAGATACTGTGCTAGATGGGAAGAGCGTACCCTAAGAAGGGTAATGAAGATGGTGATAAGATTGGTGTTGTTGTTCAGTTATTCAGTCGTGTCTGACTCTTCATGATCCCATGGCTAAAGCACCCAACCTCCATTATCTCTTGGTACCATTTTCATGATATCTATCTCTTCCTCTGCTATTCCCCTTTTCCTTTTGCCTTCAATTTTCCCCAATGTCAGGGTTGTTTCCAGTGAGTCCTGTCTTCTCATTATGTGGTCAAAGTAGGTCTAGATCTAGGATCTTATTAACCAATGCATATTCAATAAGTACTATTTGATAATGAAGATTACAGTAACAATGACAGAATAAAAAAAAAGATTAATGAGGCACTTGAAAAAATTCAGTCTTGGAAGAAATGATGTTTTTTTTAAAACACATAAAGGATTCTCAAATATAGCATGGTAGTCAGGTGTTCTTCCCATTATCCTTATGTAAGGCACAGGGATTTCCAGTACTTTTCTTCAAGTAGCTTACATTCTAATGGGGGAGACAACATGAGCATACATATTTACCCACACACAATATGTATATACACATATATGCACAATGTATACATATGTGTATATATGTACGTGCATACATATATTATATATATGAATTCATAATAGGTTTGGGAGGGAGGGCACTAGCAATTGGAAGATTAGGAAATACTTCATGTAAAACGTGGTATTTGAATAGAGCTTTGAAGGAAGCTAGGAATTCTAAGAGGTGGAGATGAGGTAAAAGGGCTACCCAGGTATGGTAGAGCCCTCTATCACAAAGCACAGAGATGAAGAAATGTAATCTTATATTTAAGTAACAGTAAAAAAAAAAGTCAGATTGACTATATTGTAGACTATATGAAGGGACAAAACATATTATAAATATGGAAAGGTAGGTTGGGGCCAGTTTGTGAAGGGCTTTTAATGCCGAACTGGAGACTGACATTAGTCTATTACAATCAGCACTCTGGGGCTAATTAGTCAATGATTTCCATTCCCAACTAACTATTAAATTACCCAGTCCACATCTCTCCCTATTGTTCATAAGGAAGTGTTGATTTCTCTCCTTTCATTTCAACATTTCAGCTATTCTTAATAGATGAGAACATTCTATTTTTGTAATGTTTTAGAGAAGATTCCAAAGCCTCTTTTAAAAATTTTATTCTGATACTGGGAATCTTTGTGTCATATATAAGGATGGTTTGGAGAAGACCTGACTACTATGCTATGTGTGAGAATCCTTTATGTATCTAAAAAATGTCATTTCTTTCATGATTAGACTTCTCCTTTTCAGCATGATTTCCTCAATAGCTGGTCATGCCAGTCTAATGTTATTTCATTTTTAGATAGGTTTACTAAACAGGTAGATCAAGGGCATTCTGTGGATCTAGTTTACCAAGTTTTAGACAAACTTATACTAGTCTGATGAAAAAGGGCAGATGTATTGGATGGTTGTGTGGTCTGATAGATTTGGGACTGGTCAAATGGATAGACCCCAAAGAGTAGTTATTAATATTCAGTGTCAACCTGGAACAGCTCTCCAGTGAAGCGTCCAAGGGATCTGTGCTTAAACCATTTTCCATCAATAACCTGCCTAAAAGCATAGATGGTTTTGTTTATCAAATGTGTAACAAAAAGCTGGGAGGGATAATTAAAACACTGTGTGGAAAGTGAAAAGTGTGCTGGAGATGGAATTGAAATTTGAGGACCTGGGTAAGAATCCATGCATTGCCATATGCCATCTTTGTGACTCTAGGTAGTCCAAAACTTCCCTGAACCTCAGTTTACTCATCTGTAAAATTAATGGGATCAGAGTATAGATGGCTTCCAGAGTCCCATCAAACCTTTGAACCTGTGACCTTATGATAACCATTTAAAGATTCAGAAATAAGGACTAAAATCCAATTAGACTAAATTGAATGGGAACAAATTTAAAGTATTCTTGGGTTCAAAACATGAATTTCACAAGTACTGCCAGGCATGGCTGACCAGAACTTCATTTGGAAAAGATAGTGGAGTTTGGGGGGACTACAAGCTAAATATATATAGTGTGCTGTGGCAATCAAAATAGTTAATGTAATCTTAGGTTTCATTAAGAGGGGCATGTCATCTAGGGGTAGGGTGGTGAAAATATCATTGTACTTTGCCCTGATCAGACTACATCTGTGCTGTTATGTTTAATTCTTAGCACCACATTTAGGAAGGACATTCATAATATGGAGAGCAGCCAGAGAAGGGCTGTGGAAGGTCCTTGAGGATTAGCTGAAGAGATTCAGAATGCTCAGCCTAAAAAATAAACTATCTGGGAGGAATACAGTCCCTGTTTGCAGTCATTTAAAGGGCTCCCATGTGTGAGCTACATTAGACTTGTTATGTGTGATTTCAGAGGGCAGAACTATGAGCTATAGGTTTTTTGTTATACATTCATTTCTCAGTCATATCCAACCCTTTGTGACCCCATTTGTGGTTTTCATGACAAAGCTACTGGAATTTGCCATTTCCTTCTCCAGTGGATCCATTTTGTCAGGCAGTCAGAAGTTAAGTGACTTGCTCAGGGTCATATAGCTTCCAAGTGTCTGAATCTGGATTTGAACTCAGGTCTTCCAGACTCCTAGTCCAATGCTCTGTCCACTGAACCATAAGCTACCTCTTGTTGTTCAGTCATTTCATTTGTGTCTGACCCTTTGAGCAATAGGTACAAATTACTAAGAAGTACATAATGACTTGAAGAAAAACTTCCTATTCTTTATAGCTATTCAAAAGCGGATTGGGCTGCCTTGGCTGTTAGTTAATCACCCTTTACTGACCATTTTCATGCTAAGACTGGGTGACCACTTGTGGGAGTGTTGTGTAGAAGGTATTCTTAATCAGCAATGGCTTGAGGTCCCTTCCAGCTCTGAAATTCTGTTGTTCTTTTCCTGAATAACTCTAGGTTTTTAAACTTTTTATTATAGGTTATATTTTCCCAATATGAACTCTGTATGACTGAGAAAGTAACTTCTGATCTTAATTTACTTCTGTGTAAAATAAGGGGTCTTACCTAAATAATCCCTAAAACTCTCTTCCTTGTCTGAAAATTCTGTATTAAAAAAATATATATTTTTCTTTAGCTGAAGTAGAGCTCAGGATATGACATAATACTTCAGTAAGATTTTGACCAGTGCTCAATATATGAGAATGTATCCCATACACACATCAAATATCCAGGATACCATTGTGGCTCTCTTTAAAAGGGTAAGCTTTCAGATGAGTACATTTAGCAGCCAAATTCCTCCTTTGATCCTAGAACAGAATGAACTTTTTTTCATGGCAAGAGTACCCAACCAATACTGTGTTTATGAAGTATGACCATTTACTTTGAGTTATTGTTATAGTCTCTTTGTACCAAGCAAAGGTTGTGTTTCTCCTTTTGATTTCCGTGGCAGGTCCTAAAGCCTTTGGAACAGCATCTTTACCCTTTAAATTTTGTACAGTGTTGTTTGGTAGTTAGTATCCTGGTAACCTAATTAGCACAACAAGCCATCCAAACACAGTAATTCTTCTGAGTGTTCATAATGAAAGTAATACCATGAGGAGTCAGCTTGGAATTGACCAGACAGCTCGTGCAAACAAAATTGTCTTCTAGTTTATACTTATTGCTAATTGGGGTCATGTATTTCTAGAGCATATATGTAGTAGGATTAAAAAATATTGTAGTAGTTGTTGGTAATGAGTATATCTGAAATATTTATTGAGGATTTATGCTAGGTTTGTTAGTGTTCTTTTCCATGTGAATTTTTTTCATGTGTGAGAACAAGAGCTTTGTCTTTATCAAATAAAATTACTACATTTTTAGTCAGCATTCTATATCTTGTATATACTATAATTATGCTTAAAGAGAAAATAATTTAGAAATCTGCCCCCAAATCTTCTGGGCAAAAAACCCAAGAGTGTGTATATTGGTATAGTAGAGAACAGTGTTCATTTGAAGAGTCACAATAATGTAGAGAAATCTTACAGGAAATGTGGATAGTAACTTGGGATCATCACATCAATTCCATAAGTTATTTGATGATGATTCTTTAGACCAGATCCATGATTTCCTTACTGCAGGAAGCTTCAGAGGAGGAACTTTCCCTCCCAATGAAGATGAGCACCTTTTCTCCAATTTACAATGTAAGAGAAATATCTGGGATACTGAAAAGGAAAGTGACTTGCCCAAGGTCCTCCAGTCAGTTTGTGTTAGAAGTGTTACCTGAACCCAGATCTTCCTGATTCCAAGGCCAATTGGTAGAACCCGTTTCCCTTCCCTTCCACAGGGAGGTGGTTGTGATATTGGCACATGTATAATCATAGTAAATCAGCAGAAAAGAAAACAGGATTCCCAGCTGGAAGGGGAGAGATAAGGCAATTTGTGTGTGGGAGCCCAAGTGTGAGATGGGTCCCTTCACACTCTCCTAGGATTTCTTTCCCCTTAGCTGGCAAAGGAGATCTGCTGGAGCTTCATGTCTTCCCAGGTCCTTCTTCTCTATCTTCTGCATGTTCTCAGGGCAAAGGAGTCCTATGAAAAGGGAGGCAGTAGCTCCTGTACCAGTCCCATTTTAAGCCACCAGGTATGGCAGCAAGCACCCCAAGCGTCCTCAGGGTTTGCTGCCAAATACAGGTTCTTGGATCTGCTTTGTTAAAGGAAAGCAACTCAAAATGGGTTAACGAGCTTACTTTAATCAGTCAAACATATATCATTTACCTCGTTCAGGGGAAAGAGGTCAGCACCCCGAACTTCAAAGTATACAAACAGAATTATCAAGACAGAAACAGATCAAGTAGACAGATTTCCAAACTGTCCAACCATTACATCCATACCCAATCAACATCTGGGTTTTTCAAAGCGGGGGGAGGGGTCTGGCCAATGGCTTCCCAGAATCCATATAAAATCACAGAACACTTCTCAAAGTGAGCCCCAAAACAAAGCCTCACATCAGGATTTATATAGCCTTCTCCTGGCTGAGAGAATGTAACAACCTTTTGGACCCACTGGCCAATCAAAAAGTATCTATTGAAAAACAAGCCTCCCACCCCAGGCTCCAGGTGCACTTTAGCCTAGGGGGAGGGAAGATCTTTAAATTTACATTCGGCCTCAAGATCTTTCATGCCCATAGCATAGTCAATTTACTTTTGAATCAGCACTAAACATCTCTTAGGTCACATTTTCAAGACACAGAACTAAAGTTACCAAAGTGGCCACTGGGCCTTAAACAAACACAAAGTACATTGCATTACCACTTTAATTAAAAACAAGAGTGCAAATAAAGTTCTCGTGGGCGGAGGGGGGTGTCCTTCCCTTCACACAGCTCCAGCCCCTGTTTCCAAGTACAGAGAGGGGACTGGGCAACAAAACCAACAAGGTGGGGTCCTTGGGGGTCCAAGGCACTTCATCCCACCCACCATAGTCACAAGTCCATCCTCCCCCTGGGTCCCAAACTGTGGGATGCAGCAAGGAAACATTCAGTGCCCCGGCTTTGCTGCTCAGTTCTTATCTTTTCCTGTGGCTGAATTCCAAACTCCTGGGTTCCTTCTCCTCCCACAGGTGGCAGCTGCTCCTGGCTTCTGCCCAGGTCCTGATGCAGGCAGCTCACCATTCCTGCTCTCAGCTCAGCGAAGTCCGCATGCAGGCCATTCTTCTCTCCTGGTCCATGGCTCCACAGAGTCACAGCTACCACAACTGGGAAACAAACAATTATCCCAGTACGCATACTTTCCTTTTACTCTGCAGATCCTGTTCCTGACGCCATTTTGTGGCAGCAAGCACCCCAAGCGTTCTCAGGGTTTGCTGCCAATACAGGTTCTTGGATCGGCTTTGTTAAAGGAAAGCAACTCAAAATGGGTTAACCAGCTTACTTTAATCAGTCAAACATATATTGTTTACCTCGTTCAGGGGAAAGAGGTCAGAACCCCGAACTTCAAAGTATACAGACAGAATTATAAAGACAGAGAAACAGATCAAGTAGACAGATTTCCATATTGTCCAACCATTACATCCATACCCAATCAACATCTGGGTTTCAACATCTGGGTTTTTCAAAGCCGGGGGGCTCTGGACAACAGCTTCCCAGAATCCATATCAAATCACAGAACACTTCTCAAAGTGAGCCCCAAAACAAAGCCTCACATCAGGGCTTATATAGCGGTCTCCTGGCTCAGAGAATGTTGGACCCACTGGCCAATCAAAAAGTATCTATTGAAAAACAAGCCTCCCACCCCAGGCTCCAGGTGCACTTTAGCCTAGGGACAGGGATGATCTTTAAATTTACATTCCCATTACACCAGGGAAGCAGATTACTCTGCTTTCTTTAATTTTTCTTTCCTTGGCACCATTATTTTGTGAGCATAAGGCAATATGAATAGGAGGCTCAGGAAGAAGACATGGCCAAGACATTCACTATACCACCCTGCTACTACTTTTGTATTATATACAGTTCAAACACAAAATAAGGCAGACTACTACTTTACTACTGTAAAGTACAGATTAGTAGAAGAAAGAGGTGGATTACTTCTAGTTTTGGAGTGGAAAAGGACTTCATTTGCCTGGTCACCATTCTAACTATTTGGACCACCATAAAATCATCAGTTGGGTTTTCTTAGTAACCCTGCTTGAGTTTTCTGCCAATGCTTTTACTCTGATTTAACAATCTTCTTTTCCAAGGTTATTGTTGTAATTTTGAAAATAGCACATGGACTTAGAGTGGAAAGGTAAAAGGAGAGGGGTGAAAATGTTCAGAAAGTACAGAAATGACAATGTTATCATTTATTAGCTAATCCTGATGTTGAATGAGACCTTGCTGAACTAAGTAGCCTGAAGTATGGTTTTTTACTTTAAGACCAAGGAAGGTACATGATAAAGGCATTTAAAAAATCCACTGTATACATGCCCCCAAATAATGATTGAGGAAGATTTTCTTTCAGTTACATTTTGGATAGCTATGGCTAGTTACCCACTAATTGCCCTAATCATTCTTCAAATATCCACATCTATAGAAAGTACCTTTTTAGCTGTTTTATTTCTGAGACTTGAGAAAGTGAATAGTGTTTCTTAGAAGTCTGAAATTAAGATAGTGGCAGTGATGTGGTTTGGGTTCTATTATTTTTTTGTTAACAGCTCTGCATTTTGAGACTAACGCTTCTGAGAAAGGGGTGTGTGACATTTTCCTTTAAGTGGTAGTAGAAACTCTGTAATTTTCTGTCTCCTCATGGCATTTCTGCTGAGAGAGTGAGTTATTCTTTCATCTAGCATTATATTCTCATAGTGACTGATGGTAGTTTTATAAACTATTCTAATAAAGTAGCACATTGTAAAAACCAGGTCATTAAGACTAGTAATGTTAACCTTGTTGCAGTAAATCAAAAGAAATTAACTACAATAAATTAGAATAAACTACATCATGTAGGATGTGGATTCAAAATCTGCCGAACAAATGCTGTTTTAGTCTTTCTAGTACTTCATGACTGGTGCCCAGATCTTATTGACTTAATGCCTGACACATGATATGTACTTAGTGCTTCTATATTGATCAATAGTGAACACTCTGTCCTCTCTTCCCTTAGTCTCCAAAATGTTCCATATATCTGAAATACTGATGATTGTTCTTGTGGAATGATGTGAAAAGAATGTGTTTTTTTTCTCATTTAGGGTGACAACATCCTTAGACATGGTATAGAAAGCATGATGTATGATGGAGAGAATTGCCTTTGTTGTCCAAAGAAAAAAAATCATTGCTTCTTCTCCCTTCCACCCACCCATGTTTTTTATTTTCTTCTTGAACTGTTTTATTATCCACTAATCCTGTGCTGGATGGGATACAGGATTATGTAATTCTTAGTTGTTGTGTGGGAGCTGCTTCCTGTAATACTTACTTCCCTCTCCTTGTGAGCTCAGGGACATTGCATATTCAGAAGTCCAAGATGTTTGTTGATGGTTTAATTTCCCTTGAAATGATCTTTCAGGAATCCAAGCTTATAACTATGTGGAGATCTAATTACCATAAAGGTGAATACCCACTGGGGATTCCACTCCATAATCCTCAGTTATAGATAACTCATTGCCAGAAGGGAGGGATTGTAATGGGGATGTAAATTTTGAAGATCTTCCCTGCCCCTAGGCTAAAGTGCACCTGGAGCCTGGGGTGGGAGGCTTGTTTTTCAATAGATACTTTTTGATTGGCCAGTGGGTCCAAAAGGTTGTTACATTCTCTGAGCCAGGAGAAGGCTATATAAGCCCTGATGTGTAGCTTGTTTTGGGGCTCACTTTGAGAAGTGTTCTGTGATTTGATGAAACTCTGGGCTAGTTGTTGTCCAGAGCCCCCCAGCTTTGAAACCCAGATGTTGATTGGGTATGGATGTAATGGTTGGACAGTTTGAAATCTGTCTACTTGATCTGTTTCTGTCTTGATAATTCTGTTTGTATACTTTGAAGTTCCGGGTGCTGACCTTTTTGCCCTGAACGAGGTAAATGATGTATGTTTGACTGATTAAAGTAAGCTTGTTAACCCATTTTGAGTTGCTTTCCTGTATCAAAGCAGATCCAAGAACCTGTGCTGGCAGCAAACCCTGAAGACTCTTGGGGTGCTTGCTGCTACAGGGATTCTAAATGATTTAGTGACCTGAGGATTATATGCTGAGTTGATTTGTTATAAGCTTAATATTAAAAACCAATGAACAAGTTAAGCTTCCTTTGTGATTATTTTCATTTACCTAAGTGAATTTCAGTGCATAAGATATATTAACTTTGTAGTAATCCCTTCTAAGACTCTTTCAGGATTCATAAGATTTCAAGTTGAGAGAGACTTAGAGATCTTTGCTTTCAACTTTCTCATTTTATATATGAGGAAACTGAGGCCCAGAAGGATCCTATATCTTAAGATAGAAGAAACTTCAGAGGCTCTCTAGCCTAATGTCCTGCATTTTATAGATGAGGAAACTAGGTCACTGAAAGTGTAAGTATAGTAGAGGTAAGATTTTAACCCTGGTCTTCTGATTCCATAGATTGTACTCTTTCTGATAAACTATCTAGCCTACTTAATGGCTTTTTAAGGTTGCTTAGGCATTAAGTGGTGGTGCTAGAATAAAATTTAGGACTTCTGATTGCAGATTCATTATTCTTTCACTATAGGACACTCCTCAGATTTTTTGTCTATTCATATTTGTTTTTCATATCTTCTGGTTGTTCTTAGTATGCTGACACATGATAGGTACTTAGTGCTTCTATATTGTTATTTCTCTTTTTGTCATTCTTTTTTGTTATTTCTTAATGTTTTTACATTTAAAATTTTTAATTGTATCATAATATTAATACCATATTACTTGTTCCTTTATTTAAAAAATTTTAAACTGTTTCCAGTTGCTTGTGATGGCCAATAATACTACTCTAAAAATCTTTGGACATATAGCTGGTTTTGTTTTTGTCTTTGATCATCCATTCAGGGTTTACCTCCAACAGTGGAATCACTGAGTCAGAGGTCATGATTATTTTTATAATCTTTACTGTGTATTGACTACCACATGGCTCTCTAAGAGGATTCTACACTTTGCAGTTCTACTAGCAGTGAATGAGAGTGTTTCTTCTTAACATGGCCAGCATTGAATTTTGTTGCTTTTAATCATTTTTGCCAACTTGATAGGTGTGAGGTGGTACTTTAAAGCTGTCTTAATTTGCATCTTTGTTATTGAAGCTAAGAATTTTTTATAAGCGCTTATTAACATTTTGTTCTCCCTTTTGAAAAGGTCTGTTTTGTAACCTTTGAGAATTTGCCATAGCTTAGAGTTATCTTTGTAAATTTTAATGGTTCTTCATATAATTTAGATATCAAGTTTTTTTGTAATATTTGCTGTAAATGTTTTTATGTTACTTTTCTTTTAACTTTGGTTACATAATTTTTGTCATACGAGATGTTTTATTTCAATATAACCAAGCCCATTTATCTTATAATCCCTAAGAATTCTTTCTTCCTACCAGAAAAAAGTAATCTCTTTTAATAAGATGATAATGGTAACTGCCCTTTCATTTTCTGTGGTTGCTCATCAAATAACATTTCAGATCACTGATCCAGAGCTGGAAGGGACCTCAGAGGCTATCTTTATAATCCAACTCCCTCATTTTTCTCATCACACTTCTCCCTATGTGGTAAAACACATGAGGTAATAATGAGTCAATTTCTAACCTAGAGAAATGAGTTGTTCACTTTTAAATGAAAGTTAAACAAATTTATTCATTAAGGTTATAAAATATTTCCGAGAACAAATTGTGAAAAAAAAAATGAGGAAACTTAAGACCCAGTGACTTGCCCCAGATCACAAAGGTAATAAGTATCAGAGGTAGAATTTGAATCTCGATCTTCAGACTCTTTCCTGTCTACCATATTGCTTTCCATCTACTTTGTGTTTTCTCTGGGCAAGGCACTTAGTTAGTTGTACAGGCATTTACAATCCATTCACATAGTGGGCTTTCAGAAGAAAGTGTGCTTTGCCTCTTAAAAAGTCAGGATTATCAGTTACATTTGACATATGCATGCTTGGTAGGAACAGATGTAATAAATTATGTAGTGTAAATCAGGTTACTGATTGAACGGGGAACTAATATCTTCAAGAAATAAAAAGATATTAAGTTCATTTGTGAAGGATAATTATGTTTTAGGTTAAGACCTCATATCCTGTTTTTATGATAGTATAAAAAATTATTTTCTGAGCTTGGATCCCTGAGGTGATCCTACACACACAGAATTCAGCCACTTTATTTCCTGACAGGCTCTAATGATTCCAGTGATGATAGGATAAATTAGTTGAAACAAATGTTCAGAGCTGACAATAGAATTTTTATCCAAGAACTTAATATATCAACATCATCATCTATTGTTAACTCCAGTTCCTCTTTTTGTTCTTTCTTTAGCTATGACACATACTGTGTGAACTCAGTCATCTCTGTGTGGATTTTTGTAGATAATCTGCATTAATCTTTAAATAGTAGGCTGACTTCTTTACTACACCTATGGTGCTTCAGTTACCCCATCTGGCTGTTAGTATGTACTTAAAGAATACAAACTAATTTTAGCATAAAAGAGTCAAACAGAATTAGAAAGAAAATAGTGCTTTAAAAAGAGCTATAATGTATTTGAAAGGACTACACAATTCATTTGATATTAATATTCTTTGGACAATCTATGTCATTGTTTTTTTCCATTAATATAGAAAAATTTAAATTCACAGGATTTATTGTGTGAAGGGACTTTAGGAAGCATATATCAACACACTAATTTTAAATACATGGAAGGATTTTCTCATAGTTCTCATAAATAGGCAATAGTGATGATAGAATTCTTCTAGGAACACTGCAAATGAGAGCCATGGAAGATCAGAGACATTAGAACCAAAGAGGGGAAATTTTTTTTTGTTAGTATTAATCCACAAGAATCTACTGTGTCCTTACAACACATCTAACCCTGATTGTCTAGTTTTTTTCAATTCTAAAGTGCTTGTTTTGGTTGGAAGTTGGAGTTTCTTGTACTGTGTACCTACTTGGCTAAGTACTCTTCATGCTTGATTATTCCAGAGTGTCTCTAATATGACCATGACCAAGTAAGTAATGGATGTTTCTGGACTTCATTTTTCTTACTTGCAGGAATGTGATGAGATGATAATGATAGTTGCCCTTTAATTTCCTCATATTATTGTAATAAGGGAGGGCTACCAAGAGATGCCAAATTTTAGCAGCCTGGCTAAAAGACCACTGGCCTGGGGAACCAAAAAATGAGTTTCTTATCTTTTCTCTGATATAAACTGGGTCTCTTATTTGTTCCTCAGAACGGGATCAATGAGTTGGTTTCTAGCATCTGCTTAGATCTTTTCCAGGGTTAGATCTATAATCCTGTGATTTTCTATAGTTCTTACAATCTGTGAGCCCAAGAGATTTTTGCTCCATTTGACTCTACCTTCTTTAGCCTGCATTTCTATAAGGGCTGAATAAATAAATACATTTCTTGGTGACCTAAGGGCAAGTACGAGTCACTTGTTTTCTCTAGGGTCTTAATTTCCATCTCCATAAAATCAGGGAGTATCATATGACTCCAAATTCTCTTCTTACTTGAACAGTATACTTTGAGGTGTTTGGGGATGATTTTGGGGGAGCAATTGGCCTTTTTTTAAAGGTCAAACTTGTAGTCTTGAAGTTCAATTTTTTGTGTGTGTGTGATCCCCTTACCCCAAAGCATCTTTTTGTTTGCTATAATCAACCTCTCTTTACCTCCATACTCCCAATCAGGTTTCTTGGATGTCAAGAGACCTTAGCTCCTCACTATGAAGAGTAATTATTTCAAATAGGAAGCTATCAAATGGGATAATTCCTGAGGGAGGGGTAACAGCCTCCCTAGTAGCGGTCTTGTGGCATCTTGGGGAGTGTAACCAGGGGTCTCTATTGTTTTTTGCCCCAGGTGAAGTTTGCTGGCTTTACCAGAGTAATAGCTCTTGCATAGATATACCCCTCCCCCCTCCCATCTCCATTCACAAATGCTTCTATTGAAAAGAGAAAGGAATTTCATTCAGATAATCTCAGTATAAATTTAAAAACCTCACTACTGAGAAATATCTGGTAAGACTAATGTTAAAAACAAATTTATGCCAATCTGCTGTCTAGATTAGGGAAGAGATCTGAAATCATCGACATCACAGTAGCTGAGAAGTATATAATACTTTAAACTTTGTGGAGTGATTTGCCTGAAACTCAGGTTAAGTGAGTTGCCCATTGTTACATAGACACAAGAGTCAAAGGAAGGATTTGAACTCAGTTCTCTCTGGATTCTGCCCCAGGGCTTTTCCTACTATGCCATGCTGTATCCTGTTAACTTAGTATAATTATGATGATTCCAGGTAAAATATATTTTTATTATTTTGTTATAAAAACTACCATTTTAGAATAGCTTACAAAATTATAATAAAATCACAGAATTATTATTTTGACAAGTTGGGAATAGAGTCTGTGAAAAAATTTCTCTTTTCTATGTTCTTTCATATTACAATCCATTTTTAGCCTACAGTCAGCATATCATAGAGGGGCAGCTAGGTGGACAGTGGTTAGAGTTCTGGGCCTCAAGTCAGGAAGACTCATCTTCCTGAGTTCAAATCTGGCCTCAGACAGTTAGTAGCTGGGTGATCTTGGGGAAGTCACTTAACCCTGTTTGCCTCAGTTTCCTCATCTGTAAAATGAGTGGGAAAAGGAAATGGCAAATTACTTTAGTATCTGCCAAGAAAACTCCAAATGGGGTCATGAGAAGTCAGACATGACTGAAATGACTGAAAAACAACAAAAAATACATTATAGGTGCTTTCCTGGATAGTTCTGGGTGTAAATGTAATCTTCAATATAAAGAGGAAATTTTGGAATTTGGAGGAGGAAAAACTTAATTCAGAAAATGTCCTCATTGAAGTTTAAATTATTAAAAAAAAAACCCAATACTGAGTTATTTCAGGGAAACAATGAAAAATTTAAACCCATATGTGAAATACCTTTATAGATCCCTAGAATGCCTCTTGAATTAGGGATTTTGCTAGGTCACTGGTTCAGACTCTGTATGGCAATTGCCGTGGTAGCTTAAGTTCTCAACTAGGATTTCCCCAAAATGCATTTGAAAGCAGAGGAGCATGTGTTCCCTTCAATAGAGAGTATAGTCATCATTATGTAAGATTGCCAAACACATATTTCTCCTGAAAAAGTTGCAAGGACCAGCTGAGGATATTAATCAGGCCAGCAGGGATCCACCAACTGCCTTTTGACTGGTCTGAAGCCCTTCATTCCTCTGTAATTGAATTTTTCCATGTTGAAATTTCTGGCACCAAGAGTACCAAATCAGTTATAGGGATCACCATGACCAAGGAATTCATTACCTAGTGGCCAACCTATTGGCAGCAAGATTCACCAAACTTAGCTTAGTTGAACAACAAAAACAGCCTGTTGCCTGGACCATATGAAAGTCATTCCAGCTTGATCAAAATCACTAGTAATTGTATTTAGCTGAGGTAGTCTTTAAGAGCCCAGAATTACATTCTAGTGGTGGTAGGACTTTCCTGGATGCATTTTATTGATACACATAATAGTGTTAATGGAGTGATTTAATTTCCAAGACTGTAGTATGGTAGAATGACTTAACTGGTAGGTTGGGGATGAAAAAAGAGGCATAAGGAAGCAAGTTTTAAAAATGATAGTAACTCTTTGAAATCTTTTGGGGCAGTCTTCATATATTTACTAGTATGTGACCCTAGGCAGGTCACTTAACCCAGTTTGCCTCAGTTTCCTTATCTGTAAAATGAACTGGAGAAGGAAATGGGAACCACTCCAGTATCTTTGCCAAGAAAACCTTAAATGGGGTCTAAGAGTTGGGCATGACTGAAACAACTGGAAAACAAACACCTCTTTGAAACTGGAAATGTCGGAATGTATTAGGGATGTGTTTCTTTAGCTCTAACCACTTCATTTAGACCCATCTGGACCAGGATGGTTTAGGGGATTCAAACCCAGTTCGGTGATGTTCTAAATCCAGTTGAGATGCCACCTTGGGAATTTGTTTCCTGTGTTTGTGTGAGTCTCTGGAATGTATCCACAGTGTCTAAAATAGAGAGTACTAGTATGTAATAAGTGTTTTTTGAATAGAAATGAATTGAATTCCTGTTGACTTTTTGGTTATGAGGTTAGTTGTTGTTATAGATGAAGGAACTGAAGCAAACAAGGTTAAGTGATATGTGCCCAGGGCACATAGCTAGTAAATGTCTGAGTCCCAATTTGAAGTCAGGAAGATGAGTTCCTGACTCCAGGCCCAGTGCTCTATCCACTGGGCCCATGAGTTTGGTAGCCACTCTCTGTTGCTTCACTAAGTTTGGTTTTGGACCCTCCCTCCTCTTCCAGGTTTCTGTATGAATGCTAATGGAATTTTTAAAGCATAGTATAATAGATTTGGAGCAGAAAGAATGTCTGAGGTCATCTAGTTTGACTTCTTTATTTTATAAGAGGAAAATGGGTCCTGGGAGATTCAGGAGCTTGTCTAGAGTGGACACACAGATAATGAGTAGCAAGGCTGAGAGTTGAACCCAGGTTCTCTGACTTAAAATCCAAAGAACTCTTTTCACTATGTCCCACTATTTTAAAGATGCTAGTGAAACATATCCCTAAAACACATGCAAACAGAGTATGAAATAAAAGAGAACAGGTAGGGTTGTGTTTTTTCTTTTTTGTTTTTGCTTATCACCAACTAAGCTGTCTTATATGGTTTTATATAAATGTTTTGCAACTTTTCCTTTAATAATATTTTAGTCTCTTTATTTTCATTTATGGTCTTCATTACTTAACATTTAAAATGACTGCCAAGTGTGCTTCTGTAATCTCCCGTAAATAGAGATCTCAATGCCACTTATGTACTGGAGTTATAATAATAAATACTTTTTTGATTTTTTTTTGTTTTAATACTTGAGAAGGTTTTTTTTGGTTGCTCCTTGAACCTTAAACATTCTTTTTTTTTTTTTTTGTCTCCAGAATGTGCTTTGACCCCCCTGGTTCATGTGGTGGGGGGTAAGGTTCTTCTGACCCAAGCTTTCCCCTTAGGGAATGCACACATTTTCTCAATTTAAGAGGTTCATTAGTTAACAACAAACAATTCTCATTGTTCTGACCTGGTAAGCTTGGTATGTGACAGTGACCCACTTTTGGGTTTGAGTGTTAGTTGTAAAGTAGGATTCACATTGAGATATCATACTTTTACTTATGCTTCATTGCCTTAGACTCTTTTGGAATCAAAAGTGGCCCGACAGTTTTTTGCAGACTTTTCCTTAAGGAAATGTGTCTTCTGATGAAAGACAAATAGTGGATCAATTCCAGCTTCTTGGAGAAGCTTAATCTTTAATGAAACATAACAACTGAACAGTATATCTAAGTCATGATTGAAGGGAAAGCTTAACATTTTGTCTAGCAAGTCATGGAGAGGAGTTGTTGATGGTTTTCCAGGATATTATTTATGACATATACTAGGCCTGGCCATGGAGTACCAGGCTGTCCTAAGTTTAGAGAGAGGCTTATCATACTAGACACAGAGTGAGGGATTTTTAAGCCACTTTTGAGGACTGTCCATTAAGGAAAAGAGGGTATCTAATTTTATTGTTGAAGAGAGTATTTCTATTGACAAAATCACAGATTCTTGATGTATTAAAATAAGGATATATTCAGAGTTGTATCAACTGTTCATTTCAATTTAAAAAATATTTGTGAAACACCTATTATATGGAAGGTATGGTGTTAAGGTGTTGAGGATTTAAAAAAGAAAAAAGAGTGCAGTGTTACCTCCTGGGAGGTTTACAGTATATACCAGAGATGATAAGAACTTATAATAATAAAGGAGTTTTACCTTTTTGAGAAAGATAATGAGGAACTCACTATAGGAGGTTTTTGTGAAGGGGGCGACATGTTTAGATCTATACTACTAGAAGACCAATATGATGCAGCATACAGTGTGAATTAGAATTGGGGAAATTGGAGGCAGAAAAGCCAGTTCAGAGTCGACTTCAGTAGTCCAAGTGAGGTAACAAGGGTCTGAACTAGGGTGAGTGCAGTGGGAATGGAATGAGGTGAATTGGAGAGAGATTGCACAAGTAAAAAGGACAGGATTAGTGACTAATTGGATGTTGATGTTGAAGAAGAAGGAGGAATCTGAGGTTTCAAATCTGGTGACTGGAATTATGGTGGTACAATAGCAGATGTAGGGAAGGCAACAAGTAAGAACTGGACTTTTTGGCGAAGAGTTGAGTTTTGGCTGTGTTCAATACGTGGTGTTGTAATATTGGACAAAATATGTAGTGTGTGTGTGTGTGTGTGTGTGTGCGTGTGTGTTCAATTATTTTCAATCATGTCTGACTCTTCATCAGAAAACCTAATTTGGTGTTTTCTTGGTAAAAGATGCTGGAGTAGGTTGCCATTTCTTTCTCCAACAATGTATAGATGATGATAGAAATATACAAAGAGCATTGCAATGGAGACTTGAAAATTCAGAATTGTTGATAATTTTCCTTTGGAGACATCTTTGTACTTATCTCCTTTCTACTAATCTTTCTACTCAGTTATTATCTACTCATCTATTTATCCATCTGTCTCTTTATCTCTCTCTCTGTGTCTCTGTGTCTCTGTTTCTGTCTGTCTCTCATTTACTTGCTAGAGTATAGGGCAACCCTCTGAGGGCTTCCACAGGTATGAGAAAATGTAGATTGTAACCTCTTTCCTAAGAAGGTGGTAGAAGATAAAACAAGTAATGGGATATTCACATAGATATATTCAAAATAGAGAAATACCATGCCATATTTCCAGATTTGGGAATATGGTAGGATAGTAAACATAATTAAAAAAAATAATTCTCAAGGAGAACTTTAACTTTTTTTCCTCTAGAGCACCTTTTATTGAAAGAACAATATTATTTAATTCATTTCCCTATTTGACATTGTTGAAATATAGCAGGTGATAATTCAATCAACATTGGCGATTAAGTTCTTACTTTATATGATAGGCAGCATGCTGAAAGGATAGAAAGTTGGCTTTGAACCAGGAGGACCTGGGCTCACATGATGTCTTTGATACATTCTGACTGTGGGACCCTAGGCAAGTCACTTAACCTCTCAGTGCTTTAAGCAGACCCCTAAGATTAGAAGTTACAGAGAAGGTGCTGACCTGCATTGGTAGGAGGAGTTTCCTCTTCTTGGAGTTCTCTGTTCCAATTAAACCAGAAATTCAGTCCTGATCCCCTGTCTTTTCTTGGGTGTTTAGCATAGAGTCTAGAGCAGGGGTGGGGAACCTGTGGCCTTCAGTCCACATGTGGCAGTCCACATGTGGCCTTCTAGGCCTTTAAAGAATTTGTTCTGTAAAATTTGGATTCAGTCAGAAGGCCACACTTAAGGACCTAGAAGGTCACATGTGGCCTGAAGGCTGTGCAGGTTCCCCATCCCTGCTCTAGAGGATTTACTTGGAAGAGGAACTAGGTCCTGATGACCAGTATTACTACTTGCCCTTTACCCAGGCATTTCAGTTTGGGTTTATTTACCAGGCTTAATGAAGTCTTTGGTTCAAAGGGAATAGACTTTAATTCCTTTATTTTCCAAATTGCTTTCCCAAATGGTAGTTACCATAATACCTAATACTTATATAATGCTTACTATGTGCTAGGAACTGCACTGGGTACTTTATAATGACCTCATTTGATTCTTGCAACAACCATGGGGGAAAGGTACTATCACTGGTTTAGTTTTAAAAATGAGAAGACTGAGGCAAACAGGTTAAGTGATTTGCCCAGGCTCAGGTCTGGCACGCTAGCCATTGCTCCTACCCAGATGCCTCTTGTACCATTTCACAGCACAGATGTGCCTGTCATTCCGTAACCCTCCAGTGTTGTTGCCATTGTGGAGATCATTCTTGCACGTTTTAAGGGTGGTCTTGAGTGTTCTTGCTGCTGCTGCAGCTATAACCACTGTGGTAGGTGATACTGCTGCCGACAGACCTTCCAAGTCCACAAGGTCAGTCTCCTAAAAGAAGTTAACACAAAAGAAGCCCTGCAACCAGGGGCCCCATGCAAGTTTGATGAGGACAATGACCATTTTCCCATTATTTTTATCCCAGAATTTTGGTACAGTTTCTGGCACAGATTAAACACTTAGTAAATGCTTGTTGACTGACTTGTTTCTGCTACTTTAACATACTTGACATACTAATCCCTCAGGAGCCTGCCTCTTCATTGCTCCTTTTATCCTTTCTTTTCAGTTCTGATTCTGGCATAACATGCTTTGTTGTGGACATTTATAAAGCCTTTACCCACTGGGTTTAAGTTATAGTCCATCTGTCTTTATAGGCTCACTTGGAAACCAACTGCTCTAGAAAGCCTTCCTTTCTTGTTTTGGTGGTATGAGTTGCAGAGGCAGCTAGGTGGTATAGTAAATAGTGTGCTAGGCCTGAAGTCAGGAAGACCTGAGTTCAAATCTAGCCTCAGATACTTACTAGCAATGTGACCTTGGTCAGGTAACACATTCTCTGTTTGCATTCATTTCTTCAACTGTAAACTTCATCTGTAACATAGTAGGTACTACATAAATATTTATTCCCTTCTTTTTCCCTCTCCCCCCAAGTATGTTCTAGGTCCTAATTAATACAAATAAAGAATCCTCTGAAGTTGTTGAACATATTTGATTTTGCATCTTTGAATTTATAATTATGTAAAATTTAGTAATTGGTTTTAACTCGGTGAAAATAAGCAATGCAAATTTGTTATTTTAATTAAAAAATTTTTTTTGTAACTGGCCGTGTAACCTTGAGCAAGTTACTTAACCATGATTGCTTAAAAAAAAATAAATTAAAAAATTTTTTTGGAGGGGAGAAGGCAAGGCAATTGGGGTTAAATGACTTGCCCAAGGTCACACAGTTAGTGTGTCAAGTATCTGAGGTCGAATTTGAACTCAGGTCCTCCTGACTCCAGGGCTGGTGCTCTATTCACTGTGCCACCTAGCTGCCCCTTATTTTTTTATTTTAATTTTCTTTTTAAGCAATGCAAATTTGAACAAGAACACAGCAAGAGATTTGTTATTCACTCTAATGTGACCTAGTTGTAGATAAGGTAGCAGATTTAGATTCCCTTTGGAATATCCATTCATATCCATTGTGCAGTTATTGATATATGCTTTAAAGTTTTGAACTCCTGGAGGTTTGGATTCCTGGGATATTGGAACAGAAAGAAGCCTTAGATTACCAGTGAGCAGTATTTACATGGCATATCTCTCTCTTCAGTTTGTAAGTTAAGTAATTATGGAATTTCTAAGTGGAGATGTCATGGGCAATCTGGAAGGAAAGAATATTTAGTATCTTCAGAGGAAGCCCTGTATCATGGCCCTTCTTAATGTGGTGCAATGTGGGGAATGGCTGATCTAGTTTTCTTACTTGTCTCTGGTCCCATTTAGCTATAGGAATGCATTGTTATCTAATTTGACACTTTATGGGGAAGGTCTTTGGAAAAGAAGCAGAATGAAACATTGAGTATACATTAATTTACAGGATAGTAGATTTCTAAAAATCTGACCATGTAACCTCTGTTCCATAACTTGTTCTAAGTCTAAATGGACACGGTGACCCCTTCAATCTTGTGAGTTCTCTTGAAAATCATATTTTTTGACTCAACCTGTATTCGCATTGGGAACATAAAAATTTGGCTTATTTTTAGGTTTCTACAAAAAAAGTAAAAGGATTTTTAGTTTCCATGTAAGCATTCAGTCTAATAGGACATTGAACAAAGAATGGCTTTAATTAACCCTACAACAAGTAAAAAACATAAATGACTTAAAAAAAAAGCAAAAACAAACCAAACAACCAAACTCTCTGTCTCCTGTGGTCATTCCTTCACTTTAATTTAAGGATTCTAGATTTATAATACTCCTTTGAGATTTAGGTTTCCTCAAGTAGGGAAAGAACTCTAGGTTGCTAACATCTACTCTGTTACCTTGATATTGAAGCCCCCCCTAATTGAGCTAAGAACTTGGGGAAGCTCTTCCTGAGTTTGTAGAGGAATACTCCTGTAATTAATTATACCAAATCATGCCACATTTACCAATGTTCTCTTTATACAAATACAACTTATGTACGTAAAAAGGAAAGAAACCATGTAACCTTCCCACTAAAATAATATGAAAGAGAATTATGCCACATAATTGACTCTTTAAATCTAGCCTGAAGCTCTGGCCCATGGTAAATATTTCTTATTAATATCTTGGGGTTTTTATCCATCCTTTCTAAAGGAATTAATTTTTTATGATCTCTCTCAAATCTTAATTTACTTAACAGATCTTCATCAGGCTATTAAACTTTCTGTTAATCGTATTAGTATCCTTTGTTAACTCTTCATGGCAATAACCAGAATATTTTCTTTGACAGCAGGTGTCAAGCCCCACCAATGTACAGTGTTTGAGCTGACAAATTGTATAACAGCTGTGTTTTAAGAGACTGGCTTCTATTATAATAAATTTGCCTGTAAAAATCAATTTTGGATAATGATGTTATTTTATGATCCCTTTTCCTTCATTAGGGTAGCTAGCTGGAATTAGTGTGTAGAGTGCAGGAATTAGAGTCAGGAAGACTCCTCCTTCCTTGCTTCAAATCTAGCCTAAGACACTTATTAGCTATGTGACCCTGGGCAAGTCATTTAGCCCTGTTTGCCTGAGTTTCCTCATCTAAGAATAAGCTCCATTCTGTACTGAATTAGGCAAAGGAAGAAACTGTGGTTAGAAGTGCCAGAAGAGGAGTCAGACATGACTGAAAAACAACTAAAGAAGAGCAGCAACAAAACTTCCATTAAAATAAAGTCCATAGAGACTAAAAAAGATCGTAATTCTAAAAGTTTAAGGGCTGAACAGAAAGGATGGATTAGGGACCAGAAATCTTGACATAGGAGAATCTGTCGAAGGAACTTCAGAGATCTCTCAGATAGCAGTGTTCTCTTTGACCCAGAGGGTAGACCCTCATCTCAGGTCATGTAGCTATTAAGTATCTGAGGTCAGATTTAAATTCAGGTCTTTATTAGTTCAAGTGTACCTCTCTTATCCACTCTACCGGCAAGATTCTTGTAGAAGACTGTCTTATTCCAGCTGTTGGTCAAACTACTTATGCACAGAGGTTTCCAACTGGTTTAATTCTTTATTTGGGACATATTCTTGTCAATGCATCCTTGTGAAATGTGTCCAGTACTTGGCACAATATAACCCAGGATAGAGTATCTCAAGATGATTATTTTTGTCATCTAGGAAAATGAATAAAACCTAAAATTACATTAATTGTTTTTGGAGGGGGGAAGGCAAGGCAATTGGGGTTAAGTGACTCGCCCAAAGTCACACAGTTAAGTGTCAGGTGTCTGAGGCCGGATTTGAACTCAGCTCTTCCTGACTCCAGGGCACATTAAGTTTTTTGATAGCCACATTTCACTAACTTCTGTTGAACTTCAGTTCATTTACAACTCAGTTTTTTTTTATCCCTTTACGGGAAGTTTATTTTAGGTGTGGTTTACCTATGCTGTACCTTAGTAGTTTATTCTTTTGAACCTAAGTGAACTGCATATCATTTAATTTCAGTTCACTGAGCCAGGCTGTTGAGTTCTTTTTGGATACTTGCTCTGTCATCTAGTGAGTTATTTAGTCTTCCTAAATTTTCCATTTGCAGATATGATAAACATTTTCAATCCAAGTGAACAATTCAACAAACATTAAGTGTATATGTGTTTAAGTTATGTTGAAAGAACAGGGCCAAGTGGCACTCCATTCAAGACCCTCCAGGTTAATACTGATCTATTACTCTTTGAGTTCAATTTGTGCAATAATTCTAAACCCATCTAATTTTAATTTTCTCAATCCACTTATTTCCATTCTGTCTACAAGGATAACATCAATTTGTCAAATACCTTGTTGAAATCCAAATACTTTGTCCACAGCATTTCTCTTAAATGCTTGTAATGTTATCAATAAAGAAATGACATTAGTTTGGCATGATATATTTTTTTTTTTTTTGCTTTTTGGAGGGCAATTGAGGTTAAGTGACTTGCCCAAGGTCACACAGCTAGTTTTTGTGTTAAGTGTCTGATGGTCAGATTTGAACTCAGGTCTTCCTGACTCCAGGGCTGGTGCTCTACTCACTGAACCACCTAGCTGCCCCTGCATGACATTCTTAATGAAGCAGTATTAGCTAGTGATCATTCCTTTTCTTAATAAATCACTTAATTTACAAACCATTTCTTTTGTAATTAGTTTTGGAATTTCACCAGGAATCAATGTCAAAGCTTCCTGTTCCATAGTTTGAAGTCTCAACTTCACCTTTTTTGAAAATTGTAATAACATTTACATACCTCCAAATTCTGTGATAGTTTCCACCATGATTCCTCAAAGATCTCCAAGCTGCTTAGTTTGAATTTTAATTAAAAACTGGTTTTGTTCATATTATGCAAGATAAAAGATAATTTTTTTTGGCAGGAAAAACGAAGGTAAAATAGAAAATCTTTTTATTTATTACCACTATCGTCTTCATGTCAATACCAAGGAGGACCCCAGCACTCTCCTTGATCTTCCTTAAAAGACCTTTATTTAAAAATTTGCAGATTTTTTTGTGCTTAGCTTTTAATTTAGCCCTCCTGACTTCATTAAAAGATAGCGATACCTCTGTATCTATCTTTAGTTACTTGTCTTCCATTTCCATTTCCTGTAAACATTCTTTTTCCAAGAGGGGAGTAAGTGAAGCATGGTCAATAGAGAGCCAGACCTGAGACAGGAAGACCTGGGTTTGAGTCCTGCTTCTGATGACACACACTAGTTAAGTGACTCTGGGTATGTCAATCCTTGAGGCATCAAAGTTGAGGAGATGATGTTGTCCTGCACTGGTAGAGGGAGCTTCCTTATTCAGTCACTCCCTATACCAATGAAATCACAGGTCCTAGTCTCTGTCCTTGTTAAAACTGAATAATTTGTGGATAAACTTCATGGGTAGCCCACCAGTCTCTTTAAACATCTTACCCACTTCTTCCTCATAGCCCTCAATTGTGATCACGTCTGAATTTTGTCCTTAAGTATTTCTTTCATAGCCCTTGAACTGATTCCTGTTTTAAAGACTCAGGTTGTGCAAGTTTACTTATTCTATCTCTTAGCTATTTGAAATAAGTTATCTTCAGGTGATGGTATCTAAAAGACTACTCAACAACAAAAAAATTTCAAGTGCCTTTTGTATGCAAAGGTGCCAATTGCTTGGACTACAAAGATGAAAAACAAAATAATCCTTTTTCCTCCAGGTGTTTTTTTTTTTTTTTTGATAAGGGGAAGGCAGGGCAATTGGGGTTAAGTGACTTGCCCAAGGTCACAACGGCTAGTAAGTGTTAAGTGTCTGAGACTGGATTTGGACTCAGGTCCTCCTGACTCCAGGGCTCTATTCACTGTGCCACCTAGCTGCCCCTCCTCAAGAGGATTTTAAGATAATAGAAAAGTAAAGGACTATAGGTCCTAGTCCCTCAGGAGTTATAAGATAATATGGTCACTTTCTCAAGGTTTCCATAATTTTTATTTCACTGTTCTTCCTTCCTTAACTTTCATAACCTTTTTTGAAAATGGCAATAACATTTGCACATCTCCAAATTCTGTGACAGTTTCTACCATGATTCTTCAAAGATCTCTAACCTCAGAATCAGGTCCAGAATGATAGCTTTCCTTCACTGGAGGTCTACCTTTTGAAAGATAAAATTCTTTAGCAAAGAAAAGCAAGAAGGTATCAGCTGCTCAGCTTGCAGCAGAGATAGACTTTAAGATGATGTCTGGATAGTTGAGATGCCCCCCATCACAATTATATTCTGCATCCGTGTCAATTTCTCATTAAGAGTTCAGCATCCATTTTCTTCATCCTCTCGAGTAGCCTGTTAGTATCCTTCCACTATAGTTTTTCCTCCATTGCTTTTTTTAGTTCTCATTCAAATGTTCTCTACCATGTTTCCTTCCCACCCTTCCCCCAAAGATTGGTAGATTTCCTTCCCTCTGTTCCATTTGAACGTGGTATCCACTGTTGCCATATTTCCATCATGAATTCTGTCTCACAAACCTCAATGATACTTATGAGGTCATTTTTACCTCCTTAATATCTTTAACCCTCTTTTGCTTATTTTCTGTACTCCCATACAAAGGTGTACAGATAGCTGTTTGAACTTGAGATTCTATTATTTTCCAACCTTCCAATATGTTTTTTAGCTGTATCTATCTGGGCACTTTTCTTCCTATTCTTATTTTTATTCTAAGGCCCTCTTAAAAAGATCAGTCTTCAGGAAAATAGATCCATTATGGCAATATATATGTGTGTATATATATATGTATATAATGTATGCATGCATATGTATAATTATTCTGTACCTTATTCATCATTCTAATATCTTCCAAGATCTTCAAGGTCTTGAAAGGAAATCCTATTCACTAATATCACCTTTTAGCAAGTATATTCATATTTAATATACTTCTTTCTTTTCTAAAGAACATACTTTCAATCTGCGACAGAGATGAAACCACCATCAATGCCCATATGTCCTTCGGCTCTAAGTCTTTTTCTGCCCAGGCCTCCATAATCCCTAAAGATTTTTTTCTAGGTTCCTTATGGCATTATAATTAGCTCCCACTTGAATTACAAGAAGTAGGTAGCATTCTCAGGTTTGAAAAGTCCCAGGAGGCTCTCAGTCATATCTGAATACATTCTCTGGGGTAGATCTCAAGGCTTCTCAGTTTTTGTCAAGTTGACATATGACTGCTTCCCTGCCTTTTATCCAGGAAGGTTATGGACTACTAGGACCTGTATCTTCCTGAGGTCAGGGAGTTTTTTTTCTGCTTTCTTTTCAACTTAGGTATTTTCTTACACCTTACATCCTCCCTGATAGACTGAATTATACAGATGTGCTCTTTGGCCCTTTTCTGCTTTCTCGTTTAACAGTGATATATTTTATTTTACTTATCTATGCATTTGTTTTCCTGCCTTCTCCCCCAGAAGAATATAAACTCCTTAAGGACTGGGGCTGTTTGATTTTTTTTTCTCTGTCCTAAACGCATAGCACAAAGCACATGGTAGTCAATTAATAAATTCTTGTTGATTTGACTGCACACATAATTTTTGATTGCCTGTATCACAAACACAGAAATGGGATTTTCTTTCCAGGGTTTTAAAATAATTTCCCACCCCTGTGCCTAGCCCTACTGCGATTGAGTTCATCTTTTATTTGGGCCTTCTCTCTAGATACTCTCACATTAACTTCTGATTGTTTCACTTCTAAAACCTGCTGCAGATTCTAGTGTTAGTTTTTAAAAAGATCATTTTTTTATTCTAATTCACTGATAGTTCTCTTTTTCTTTTCTTCTCCCCCTCTCTCCCTCTTTCTCTTCCTCCCTCTCCATCTCCTCCCTCTCTACCTCTCTCTCTTTTCCTCACCCTCTTCTGCCTGTTTTCCTCTCTCTTCCTCCCCCTCTCCCTCCCCCTCTCCCTCTTCCTTTCCCTCTTCCTCTCCTTCTCCCTCTCTCTCTCTCCCTCCCCCTCCTTCCCCCCCCTCTTTTCATCCTGTAGTCTCCCAGGTATGAATAGTCAGTAATTATTAGACCCCTGGCTAGAACTCTAATTTTCGCATTGCTAGCAGTAGCTTCAATCTTGGTCAATCTCTTTGACAAACCCAGCTGAAAAAATTCCATTGCTTCTCTGTTTCAACAGAGGAGAGGTGAACTGGCATGTAAACAAAATTTCATAAAGCTTATTAGTACTTAAGTTATATCAGAAAAGAACTACTTGTAGCTATGATTCTGAAAGCTGTTCTTCGCCATTGAGAATATATAATATATGAATATATATAATATATTTACATATAAATATCAATTTAAACCATGTAGGGTAATTCTTCAGTGCTGCTTGTGTACTTTCTTGAGCCAGAAGTCCTATCAAGTGCTTTTGTTGTAAAGCTAAACACTGAAATGGATGTATGCATCACTACTAAGTCATTGCTTTCTTCACAATGGTCCATTCAGGGCAATACAAGTCGGTAACATCATTAGTCACTCACTTTCATGAACAGTCAAATCCATCAGTCAAGCTTTAAACCTCCATCTTGCAGGACCTACTAATCACTGGAGTTAAACTATTGATACAAATGTAATTTAATCATGTTTTTTATACACAATTTATAATTTGTAGCTATGGTGTGCAGTAAGTCATTTAAGCTAATTGCATTATAGATTAATATATTGAACATGTATCTAATTGACTTAGCTGATAAAAATGTTATTTTTTTTTGCTAACAGTCATCCGAGGAAAATGTGAGTATCTCATTTGGCATATGTTATAATGTCATTCTAAATCATGTAAAATGTTTAACAATTTCTTGGTATAAAAATAAGCACTGTACAGTTGTATTAGTATTAGTTGTATTAGTAATGGAATAATTATTTCTCAGGCATGTTTTTCATAACTAAATTATAAAAACATTTTTTGTTCAGGGCCAATTACTTTCAAATTATTCATTTAAACTTTATAATATAAGATCTGCCTTTAAACTAGATGCAGTTTTAAATATAATGTTTTATTTAGGACACTTCTTCCTTTTATTTCAAAATATTTCTGAACTTTGGTCATGTCTTTGTGAGGGTCTGAAGGAGGTTTATATTCTTCTTTGATCTAAAAACTGAGTCAAATGAGTGAAATGTCATGTGAATGGTGAATATGAAAACTGGTATCCATTTTATTAATGCATAAACTTTGCACTCTTTCTTGGCTCTGTAGTATCTTAAGGCTATGATTTTACCATGCCTCAGAGACTAAACTAAGTTGAATTTGGCGAGAACCTGTCAGCAGGTCTAACCTTATGAAGAAATAGCAGGAGGCTGGTGTGAAGTTTATTAAAATAAATCAGTCCACTTCCTGGCATCCTAACATTATAGCTTCATTCTTTTAGATCTTCAGCAGGCCCATTTTTAGAGTGCAGGTAGTCTTGGGAGCTGGTAACCTGGTCAGCAAGATCTTTTAGTTGACAGCTAACAGAGAGAATGCAGAAAGGGGGCAAAGGATAAATATTTAGGATTGGGTGAATGCAATGGGGTAGCTCTGGGAGGAAAAAATGAAGCTTATTAGGGGAAAAGAGAGGGTAGCTAGGTGGTACATGGATAGAGCACCAGGCTTGGAGTCAGGAAGACTCATCTATCAACCTGAGTTCAAATCCTGCCTCAGACACTTACCGTGTTTCCCCGCTAATAAGACACTGTCTTATTAATTTTTGGACAGAAAAACACCAGAGGGCTTATTTTCAGGCGAGGGCTTATTTTAATGAACATTGACAGCAATTTTAATAAACAGGTAAATGTGAACAAAAAAATGTACCTTTATTCAATAAGCAAATCACTGGGGAAGAACAGGATGACGCGCTCACTGCTGCAGCTATGATTGGATGCAGCTCGGAGCGCGGCGTGTGTTTCACGGGGGG